>NC_090921.1:267461892-267763929 GCF_040938575.1 Ambystoma mexicanum | reverse complement strand
CAAAAGCCTCCCTTAACAAGGATACAGGCATCACTGGCTTTCCAGTGCTGTCCTGTCTCCATAATGCTTCAGAGGGGGGTAAAGAATACCCCCTTTCTTTCCACAATTCCTGTGGTGCACTGCCTCAAACTTCCATCAACTGTGTTCTTGATAAATGGTTAAACCCTTCATTTACTGTCATAATCGTGACAACTTTCCCCTTTACATCTGGAGTATCAAAACTTGAAATATCTGGTGAATATGCAACCCTTTTGGCCTTTTCGTCTGGGGCTTCGTTCCCGTGAGAGATAGTCAGTTTGCTTAGTATGTGCTGCACATTTAACTATTGCAATGGCTACTGGGAGTTGTAGTGCCTTAATAAGCCTGTACAATAATGCTGTGTTGCACCGCGTTCCATCAGCTCGGAGGTAGCCCCTCCTTTTCCAATGTGCTAACCCTGTGTGCATGGTTGACGTCACGTAGACGGAGTCCGCTGTACATGTCCCTTCCTGCCCTTTGTTTTTCATGCGTGACAATAAGCGCCACCAATTCTGCTGCTTGTGCTGAAAAATGAGACAGTAGTCTTGCACTTGATACCACTTCAAATTCACCATTGACTGTGTCTTATCACAGCTGAACCAGAATTCCTTTCCCCACTAGTTTGATCAATTTTGGAAGACCCATCAATTAAGAGAATTTCCCTCCAGCCCACCAGCGAAGGCATTTTCCTTTTACGTGTGGGATATAATCGTAGAGTTCTTTGTAATTAGTGCAGTCATGCACATGCTCTCGCTCTACCACAGGCTCTGCTACAAACATGGCAGGGTTCACTATTTTACAGCTGATTATCTTGATGGCTTGATTCAATATAACTCACTCGTATGCAGCAGATCTCTGGGATGTCAATGTACCCTTAGGTTTTTCCAAAAGGGCAAACAAAGCACGCTCAACAAACATGGTCATAGAACACCCCATCAAAATACTGGTAGACTTCTCTATTGAGAATGCGGCTGCTACCAGCGACTGTTCATGAGGAAAGTGCCCCCTCATAATTGGATCTAGAATCCCATTATAACATGCCAGAGGTTTGTACCCCAATGTGGTTCTCTGTGTAAGCACTGCTGTCATGACTGTCCAATTCGTGTGCGAAAATAAAGAGCGCCTCAGCATAATTGGGTAGTATTGTTGCTGGATTCGGAAAAAAAACTCTGCCTCTACAATCTGGTTAATCAGTCTCATGACTTGTATGAATCTTCACGACCCAACCTTCGATTTTTTTAAAAAATGTTTTATAGGATACACCGCAGTATTACACAGTGACTCTGACGTCACTAAAATACCTTGTTCCATCGGGGCTGAAATAGTCTTAATACGCTCATCTGCCTCTTGCGTCATGGGATACTGTCTTGCTCGAGGTAAAATTGTTCCTGGTTTCAGCTTAATCTCAACCTCTCCTACCCCCTTCAATAGTCATACGTCTCAGGGGCTAGTAGTCAATAAAACACTTGGAACTTTATCCCAGTCTTCATCAAAAAATGTTGGACGCTGCCTCATAATCACCATTCACTGTGGAATTTTTCTCATCTCTATTCTGATCCAATATGTAATTAATCTCGAATATCACTTCATCTGATGGATTATCTCTAAACACATAGTCATCAGTGACGTCAGTCTATCTATACCCTTCCCCAATGGCAATCCCTGTTCTCCATGGCCTGCCTTCGTCATTGGTTCCTTCGAGCATGGCTATTTCCCCTTGTGCTATGGCTGCATTTAACTCTAGTAGAACAATCTGTAACCTCTCTCTTCGTCCATTGGTATCTGTTGCCTGAACAAAAACTCATCAGGTATCCTAATGATCTTTCACACTAATCCGGGTAGCCATGTCAACAGAATGCATACCCCATCAAGAAAAACGTCGGCTCCAGTGGCATTCCTCGCAGAGCCCTGTAAACGTCAACATAAATTTGTGCACATTCATATTATGTATCCCTGGATAGAACACACTATGCCTTCATCAGTAAAAGAAATCGTCATGTTAAGTTTCGTCATTAAATCTCGTCCTAGAATGTTAACGGGTGTCTTTCTTGAATACAAGAATGGAACAGACATATCGCAATCGACTATAGAAACTGGTAATTCATCAGTAAAAGGAACTCTACTTGTAGCTCCAGAGAATCCTTGCACATTCATTGCATTTCCCGACATTGGGTCTTTTACATCTCGTATGCATGAACGAGTAGCCCCAGTGTCTACTAAAAAAGAATATTTGCTCCTATCTTTACATTAAACCTCGGTTCCTCTATGGGGTCTGCCCTCCTCCACACGGAAGGTTTCTCTCTTCGTCTGTCATATCTAGTCCCCAACTAGTATGACTCTCTTCTCTTTCGCCCTTGTCTAAAGTTAACCTGCTGAGAGACAAAGCTCTATGCTCAAGACCAAGTGGTCTTCCTTCTTCGTCTCACGATTGGGCGATTATAGATCGATCTTCTTTTCCTACACTTCCCGGTTCACCTCTTGCTCTCACATCCTGATAGGTTTTATCAATCGTATCTCCAATGCTCCCTATATCGAAGTTCTCATCTAATGTAACTTTAGATGGCCCTGATGTTGTTCCCTTCAACGGAAGGAAATGATGTATTGCAAATTTAACACGCCTATAGACAAGGGGTTTGAGGCGCAACAAGGCAAGGGAGGGGGGAACAGAGGGAAGACAGACAATGATCTTATTAGACCAGGTGACATTGAGATCATGCAAGTGCAGGGGAGGGGGAAATGTCTGGGGGAACTCCTCTATATCAATCCATCGCATTACTGGATTCTGCTCCATTAATTCATTCTGGATGCGATCAATATCGTGCTCCCTCTGTCTCCTTTTTTTCGCTCAATTTCTTCGTCTAATTCTCTTCACTTTCTTGCTTCCCATCTAACTTTCCTCTTCTGGCCTTCTTTCTTCTTTCGTTCGTTGTACGCTCTTCTTCCCTTTGTCTTTTCACATATATACCACAGTACGCCTTTTTCTCCTAGCCCCTAGAATACTCTGATTAGAGCTTGAGTCATTCCCTATCATAAACCTGTTTGTGCTGCCTATTTATACCCCACTTGGGGTTTTGAAATTAATCCTTCTAAACCTGCCTTGAGGTAGGAAACCAGGCTCCATAAAGGCTCCTCGTTTAAACGTGCCTCGTTCTATACTAAACTCTCCGTTTATTCTAGACAACCCCCCCATTACCTTTGTTACCACAATCCCATTCCCTTGTTTTGCCATTCCCCTCCATCTACTCACAATTTGCTCTTCAGCTCTAGGCCTTCGGTATAGTCTTCCCCTCCTCCAATCGACTACCGTTGCCCTCCATCCGCTCAGCGCCTGTGGAAACCAGGAGGCATTTCGTCAGAGGGACCCGACCCGTCCCACCTAGATCGTTCTTCTTGCAAGTCTTCTATATCGGCCGCTCTCCACAGGAAACCTTGCGATCTTCCGGCTCGATGCCTAGGGGGTGCCCGATCGTCTGAAGCACTGGAAACCTACTAGTCGATGGGTACTCTAACCATCTTCCCTCTGCTACCACATGAACCCGTAGGCCCTTTAAGTGAGGTAACGATTTATTGCATGAATGGGGATGCAGAATTTACTCTCGCACCAATAACCAGACTGACTCAGGAAGTTGGCAAAACATAACTGTTTTATTTGCAATGATCTAAAACGGGGAGTTCAACAGACATCAACCGACGTTCGCTCAAGTTTCTCAACTTGTTGTATGAAAAAACACATTTAGAGCAAAAA
Organism: Ambystoma mexicanum; assembly: GCF_040938575.1. Lineage (NCBI taxonomy): Eukaryota > Metazoa > Chordata > Amphibia > Caudata > Ambystomatidae > Ambystoma > Ambystoma mexicanum. The sequence goes on along the minus strand of NC_090921.1, from coordinate 267,760,166 downwards.
CTTCATACTACGTGGTATACGTAGTATGAAGTCATACTACGTGGCAAAATAAGGAAACCTACTTGGGTTTGTGGTTGGTCTACGGGGAACATCTAGTTATACTTTCTATGGGGATAGGATTATGATTGGGTCTCTAATATCAGGTGGACAACTATGCCCACCCCTACTGCAAGTCATCTTCGCTGTCTGAAATACATGTTTCATTAGCTTTCAAACTATAGGGCTCATTGCTACGTGGCCCTCTACAATTGGTTGGCGCGCTTGTACATTTCTGGAATATTCCACTCGCTAGCAGCACGCAAGCTGGTACCCCAGGTGCTGGAGGGTTGGCTTGGTCATGCCTCCCCACCCAATTAGCCCATCGTCCTTCATCAATCCTGTTGTCTGCCATTCAAATTGTCTTTGAACTCGGGCTTGCAAAGTATCACCTCTCCTGAGAATAAAAGGGAGTGCGAGTACGGTCTTATCTTCAAGTCTCGGTGTAGCTCGCCCAAAGTCCATTTCCATCTAGTCCATGTGATAGGATACTGTGTTTGAGCTTTCTTTCTTTCGTATTCAACACTATTAAATGAATAAAACCTGGCACTCAAAAATCACATTCCAGATTCGTTTTGTTTTCAAACCATTGTTTCTAATTACCTCCAAATATATATTTCTGAGGCTTGTGGAATATGCTTAGATCACATGCTGTGCATAGGCCGACATCTAGTGGAAGCTGCAGAGTATTAGTTTGTTTTTCGAAACTCGAAAAGGGGTGTCGAACAAGGGTATGCTAGTAATATCCCTAGTGGGACGTCCCCTGTACCCATGATCCCTCATGCGTGTAGGACCCTCAGATTGTTTTTTCCGCCATGCTAGTCGGACGCATATTGCAGTTCTCTTGGCTTTAGCCATTTATTCTTACAATTACCAGTAAAAAACGTCCCTGTTTACTTCCACCTTACGCCGAAGATCGACGCCGGTGAAGATCGAGGAAACCAGCCGTCGAGGACTGCCACGATGGACGTCGGGCCTTGGAAGGCCTCTGGCCTCAGTCTTGTACAGTAGGAAGAGTGGGGGTGGTCATAAGAAGCTTCTTTCCACCTTTTTTCCTACATATACCCGGCCGCGGCCATTTTAGCACATATGGAGAGTACTCCATTTAAGTTCTGCCCAAAGTGTAACAGGAAGGTTCCCTGGGTAGACCAGCACAATACATGCAATCTGTGTCTCCCATGAGACCCTCCCGAGGCTACCTGTCGAGCTTGCATGCTCTTTAAGCCGAAAACCCTCTAAGACCGCTCGACTAAACACTGGGCACACTACGCCAGGCAGCTAGAGGCCATGGAAGTGGAGGGGACATTCAGTGATGGCAGCAACGCCGCCGAATCGGACGGTGAGGGCAGAGGGGTGACTTCAGACACCCACGTGCAGGCCCCCGACCCCGTAGGACTGGCCGGCGGCCACGTTGTGGCGACAACACCCGGCAGCAAGAGCGTGACATATACCTCCACTAAACTATTCCTGCATGGGTCGCATGCACAGGCACGCGTGGGGAACCAGGTAAATGCAAGATGCCATCATGCCTAGCAAATGCATTGCTTTGCGCACCCTTATTTGACGACCGGCCTGGTAGTGAGGAATTTGCAGCAACATATTTCAAATTCTTTCCTCTGATGGAAAGGCCAACCCCTCTTGGGTGTCTAAGACAACTCCTAGGAACTGTTTTGACGTGCTTGGCACCAGGCTCCATTTTATCCTCATTGATTGAGAAGCCCAATTGGTAGAGGAGGTCGATTGTTTTTTGGATGTTGAATCTGCAAATTAACGGGGACTCCCCTGTAATGAGCCAGTCATCCAGGTAAGTGTACACTGGGAATCCTATCCCCATAGAAAGTATAACTAGATGTTCCCCGTAGACCAACCACAAACCCAAGTAGGTTTCCTTATTTTGCCACGTAGTATGACTTCAATGATTAGTTTTTGCTCTAAATGTGTTTTTTCATGCAACACGTTGAGAAACTTGAGCGAACGTCGGTTGATGTCTGTTGAACTCCCCGTTTTATATCATTGCAAATAAAACAGTTATGTTTTGCCAACTTCCTGAGTCGGTCTGGTTATTGGTGCGAGAGTAAATTCTGCATCCCCATTCATGCAATAAATCGTTACCTCACTTAAAGGGCCAACGGGTTCATGTGGTAGCAGAGGGAAGATGGTTAGAGTACCCATCGACTAGTAGGTTTCCAGTGCTTCAGACGATCGGACCCCCCTAGGCATCGAGCCGGAAGATCGCAAGGTATCCTGTGGAGAGCGGCCGATATAGAAGACTTGCAAGAAGAACGATCTAGGTGGGACGGGCCGGGTCCCTCTGACAAAATGCCTCCTGGTTTCCACAGGCGCTGAGCGGATGGAGGGCAACGGTAGTCGATTGGAGGAGGGGAAGACTATACCGAAGGCCTAGAGCTGAAGAGCAAATTGTGAGTAGATGGAGGGGAATGGCAAAACAAGGGAATGGGATTGTGGTAACAAAGGTAATGGGGGGGTTGTCTAGAATAAACGTAGAGTTTAGTATAGAACGAGGCGCGTTTAAACGAGGAGCCTTTATAGAGCCTGGTTTCCTACCTCAAGGCAGGTTTAGAAGGATTCATTTCAAAACCCCAAGTGGGGTATAAATAGGCAGCACAAACAGGTTTATGATGGGGAATGACTCAAGCTCTAATCAGAGTATTGTAGGGGCTAGGAGAAAAAGGCGTACTGTGGTATATATGTGAAAAGTCGACTAGTTTGTGTCTGTCTGTATATTTTGTAAATGAAAAAAGGTGTCGAAGAGTGACCAGAATAAATTGTGTAAAGTTTAAGTAGAGAAAGAGTTAACCGAAAAAATAAGTTGCGATAATTGAGAAATTGAGGCTTTGAGCAGCAAAGGTTTATTAAACGGCTTGCATTTTCTTCAGTGATTTTCGTACATGCAATCTTCATTCCGCACATTAAATGTCACTTAATTCGGCATTTAGTCATCAGAATCTATAAAATCTATATACATTCTTCGTCAGCATCTCTTCTTGGTACGTCATCTTTACTTCATGTGCCGTCACCAGCGCTTTATATACTTAAAGGGTATATTATGTAGGGCTTTCTTAATGGATATATTGTTTCAAGGATTCTTCGTGGAATGGATAACAATACTGGCGTTGTGCATATCTCAATTTCCGGCTTCCAACATGTAGGCAGAATAGGGGCGGGACTTCCAGTAGAGGCAGTTGGTTCCTCCTCTGAGTGTATGAGTTTCTTTGGACCATATGTATGCTACAAGTTCTTTGTACCTTCCTACAGCCCTCTCACCCTCCTAAAATAAGCCTGGCTGCTCTGCCATGCTACCAAAATCGTGAGTGGAACAGACATATACAAGAGTTTGGAGCTCTGTATTGCCAAGTAGACAGTCGTGTAAAGTCCTAAAGTGTGCACTTTAGACAAAACTCCCTAACAAGTAGGACTTGTGAAGAGTCACACTTGGGACACAGGCCTCAACTCTTAGCACAGGAGGTACAGAATGTAAATGGTGTAGTTTCCATCAGACCTGAAGAAGTACAGGAAGTCAAATTCAGCTTTTGAGAAGGGAATACAAAGGCATGCAAATGCTGAGCTGATGATGTTTATGTATTCAACTTTGTCCCACCCCCACCCCCACCCACCCCCACTCACCCTACTTTTTGCTTTTTGGCATAGAGGTGACAAATGCAGAGAAACCTGTGTTTGTCATTGTTGTCGAAGACCGCTTTCGGCAACGGTCCTGTAGCCGCATCAAGACACTACTGAGGTTTTAGAAATGAAAATTTAATTTTTGCTCGCAGTGTGTTTGCATCCAACACGATGGCGGAAAAACACATCTGAGGACATCTGTGTGAAGGTTAGGTGTAGTGTTACACGAACCCCCTGTCGAGCCCTTTTTGAATTCAGAAAACTGCAATGTAATGTAATACCCCACACCAACCACTGGATGTAGCCCTATGATTGAATGTGATTCTAAGCAGATGCAAGTCACAGTAAGAAGTTTGTCCTTTTTTGCCTGTCTAATTGTGATGCTGGTTTTTCATTGTACCACTACACCACACCATATTGCCTTAAGTGTTGGCCTTGCTGCTCTACTACTCTACCCTGATTGAGTTTGACAAACCCTAAGGGTAAATTACCTTGTTTGCTAATTAGGATGGCCTTTCAAAACCCACCCGAGGACTGTTTCCGAATATCCATCTTAACACCTTTAAATGATGTATCTATTGTATTGGTGGGTGTTAAATGAGCATTGTTGTCCTCCCCAGCATTCCTTATGATTTGCTCGAGGTGAATAAGGAAAGGTTTGCAGGGCAATGTATCCTTATGCTGAAAAAATATCAAGTTGGGTTTGGTATTATGCAGTCCTGCACAAGTGTTTCATTCAATATTTGATTGTTGGGGAGATGCGTGGGTAAAGATGCACTCTTGAAGTGGCTGAGTGCTACCCTTGTTGATTGTTACGGATGCTTTTGTTACATCTACTGTCCATCTATGGAGGATATTGGAGAATAGATGTAAATGGTTTAATTGATTTGTGAAGATCATTTTTTTTACTTGTAGCTTTTATGTTTTGACCTACTTTATTATAACTATCACATGGAAAGTAAGGCATTTTTTGCACACAACACATAGTTTACCATTAATAATGGAGCAGAGGGTATCAGGTAATATTATCCCCACCAATAATATCACCATATATATGGTCTTGGGGTAAGGCCATAGGCGATATTAGTGGGGATAATTAGGGGTTATTGGGAATGGGGGTTGCAGGGATTTCCCCCGCAGGTTCCATGGCTTAATATCGCCGCATAAATATGGCGATATTTTGGTATGGCGATATTTTTGTGGGATATTAACATATGGAACCGAGCAGAGGACATGGGTCCTTTACAATGGATGGGGAAGAAGACCAGGTGTTGCAGGGGAAGGTGAAAACATAAACCAGGATGAGGACATGACAGAACGACACAGGGATGGTGGGGAATGTGCAGAATTAAGGAGGTCGGGTGATTGTGAAGTGCTGTAGGGTTGTCCATGAAGGTTAGGAAGAGAGGAAAACGGGGTGATGCAGTAGCGTAGAGTGCTAGGAAATGGGTTCTTACAGGAGATCTTGGAGGTTGGATTTAAATAGAAGTAGCGTTGGAGTAGTACAGAGAGCGAGGAAAAGCATTCCATAGGCGAGCGAGGAGAGAGGGAGAACTTCCCATTTTTACTTTTAGTCTGCCAATAGTCAATGTGTTGCTGTTGAGATGGATTTTCAGAATCAGCCTTGGGTGGAGGAACGCGTAAGACAATAAGTGTAGCCAAAGACAATCAAGGTAAGGTAGCAGAGCACCAAGGATTTGTTCAAGGAAAGTTTTGAGCGTGATATAGGGCTACAATTAATCCTACAGAGCAACACCAATAATTCTAGTTACAGGCAAGTGTGAAAATATACAATAGTTATTTAGGCCTTTAAAATGCACACTAAGCAAGTAAACCTCCTATTCAAATATTGTCACACAAACACGTGTATACATTCCTCCTTGGGAGAAATGGAATAGCATTTAATTCAATGGCCAGGGAAGTACATGTACGTACTCGGATGCATTTAGAAGTAGAAATAACACTTCAGGATAATCATAAAACAGCTTCCCTACCTCTTATAAAGTCAAACTGCAAGATGACTTGGGTCCTTTTACCCAAAAGTCACTAGTTCAAAATTATATACTTCACAGATACGTTTATGAAGAGATTTACTAATAACTACTGGCATTGTCAGAGTCAAAAAGTTAAAGTTCAGCTAAGTAAAATCACTCATTCCCAGTCCTTAGATAGTATTTGGAAGGGATTCCTGACCAGGCCTCCACTGACCAAAGTCTAGAAGAGTGATGTACGGACAGGACTTTATGCCAATGTAACCCTGTGGAGAATGTAGGGGATAAACGGGTAGGTGCTTATAAATCTATACCAGACAGCTTCCAGTATAACACCCATATGAGGAAACTTGAGGGCTTGGAAGAGCAGGCTACCTCCAGGGATTGCAGAAGGTGTGTTCCAACGGGAGTCACCATGGTCAGGTGACAACAGGCAGTCTTCAATGGAAAAAACAAATGAGTAGGCCCAACACCACTTCCGTTCATGCACAAAGGCTGAAAATGCAGGAACTAGCATCTTATTACAAAGTTGAAGATCCTCCAAGTTCCACGGATAAACTTGGAACGACAGCTGCAGTGAGGTAGACCAGGGGAGAGTTAGTCAATCCACCTGTCGGTCTAGGGACGCTTCCAAAAGCTCAGAAGGCACGTACCCTGAGATCATGCACATGAACGGGGCTTCACCAGGACAGCACTAGAGTAGATGCTGGTCAGCTACAGGGGTTGTCCTCTGGCCGTCAGCTGGCTGCACTTCTTAAAAGTCTTGGCTCCAATGAGGATTTGTCAAATGGCTGCAGCAGTCCTGAAGGAAAAAGGCCAAAGAACAAGTGAACAACTTTGTTTCATGGCCATCTTAAAGTGATAGCCACCTTTAGTAGCCTTTTGCTGTGAATGCAAAAGTGCACGAGTAGAATGTCAATAACAGTACAAATATCACTGCTGCCACCAGCTTGTCGTAGTCGCATTGTAAAAGTAACCAAAACACCATTACATAAAATGATACAAGGTCGAAGTATCCTAACTACACATCCCTGTAAGGTAATGTCTGCAATTGTAACAATACAAGAATTCACAAAGAGGTACAGAGTCTCTCAGTACTGAGGAGTCTTGGGTACTGATCAGTTTCCCCATAAGAATGAGCATACTGGTAAGCAAATTAAAGCAGAGGGTTTACTTAATTGCAAAATGTCCAGACACGGTTCAAAGCAAGTAAAAAGAAAGGGTGTCCCATACAAGTCTGTTTGGGAAGATTTCTCTTTAGGAAACTTTCCCTCCATATTCTCCCCCCAAAATCCCCAAAGGTTTTGCTTTTGTATTTGAACCCGTCCTGGCGTTTTACATTGAAGTGACTGCTTCAGCTTCACTCCCCTGGCCTTTGGTCTGTTTTGTTATTGGGAAACTGATCAGCACACAGCCACTTACAATGCAGTGGGGATACATTTTGTGATTCTTTTTATTTTAAAGTGTTTTACAGTTTACAATAAACTTTTATACCAAGGCAAAAGAATAGAAAACAAAAAAACCTAATTGGCAGGAAAATAAAGCAGGAAGGGTTCCTTGCAAAACCACATTTCTTGCTCGTGATACTTTAGGAGTTCATTCTACCATTGTAATATACAGAGATCGCCATACAAACTTTTCCAATCAATTACATCCACAACTCAACATGGAAAAAGGAATCGCTTAATCACCAATAGCTTTCCAGGCCATCTCCCCCTGTAACATTCTGTTGTTCAAATCCTCAAATATCTCCTCAAGCAGATTCGCCAGGGCTAGTAGATTGCCTGGTTGGGCGTTGTCATTGACCTAAACCAAAGGCATTGTGTCAGGACCTGAGAAGGCGATTGAATAAACTCACCCAAAAGTTGGATTCTCTGGTTCATAAAAAATTGGCAGTCCAAAACAAGATCGGACAGGGATTCATTTGAGGCCAACTCACACACACACGACATACCCACAATTCATTTGGCATTGAGATTTTAGGCTCCAAAGAGGGAAAGTATTCGGAGGAAATTTTAAATGTAGGTCCCTGTGCATTTTCGGAAGTATGGTCAAGGCTTAACCATGGGAAGAAATAAATGTTGGTTAGTTTTGTATAGTTTATTCAGGTCTTCGTAGTCAGTATTTTTATCCCAACGTTTTATCTCCTTTTTAATTACAAAGCTGCTATTTGCATTATCCACTGAGATCGCGTCCAGATAGTACTCGTACTCAACATTTTTGTGGAATTTGGACAGAAAGGACTTGTGGTCCAAACTGCCCTTTAGACGGTCCTGCAGTTAAAAAGTCAAGGTATACTCCCCACACTCCCCAATTTTTGTGACCAGCGATAAAGATCTTGTAATATATTGCCCCACCAAGATGTAAGACCCAATTCCAATCTAATAGCGCTATTTATATCAATGGACTTTGGAAGGCTCAAAACTGCCTTCCCGATTTTACTTTCCATTCGATCAAAGAATCTTCTGTTGGAAAAAGGGATCATCTCTCGCCCATATAGTATCATTGCCGTGATCTTTAACTTCTATAGGTCAATTAGTGCAAGTAGTGAGTATGCGCTGAGCTAATTTTTCAAGACCTTCATCCATGAAATACATGATTTTCGATTCCATTTTCACTTTTTGTATCATAAGATGATTCTTTGATGAAATCTAGAAACCTAGATAATTGATGGTATTTGCTTGCTTAACCACTGGCTGATTTACTTTCCATGCATACGTTTTCACTTTTAGTTGAATAGGTCATTGTATATGATTTATGGGGATTCATTTCTAGATGATTCTTCCCCAAAAAAGGCTTGTACTCCATCCAAAAGCCTTTGGTAGCCAGCCAGTGTATAGTCTAGAAGTATAAGATATCAAAGGCAATATTAACCCTGAGGTCATGCTACCTCAGGGCGTAAACACTCCAAGCTAGGCTTTCTTTCCACATGCCAGGTAGATAAAAATTGAAGAGGGTGGGCACCAGTACACAATCTTGCCAAACTCCTTTGATAACTGGTATTGGGTTACACAGGCCCCCCTGAGGGTTCAGTCTCACTTTCACAGAATTATTCCTATTGAGCAGCTGCATCATTCTCAACAGGCCTTCCCTTATTCCCCACAGCTTTGGTTGTTCCCATAGGATGGAGATATCAATACTCGAGTCCAATACTGCCACACACAAAGTTTTCCCGAAGTTTCCACCTATATCTGATGTGCAGCCAGACGAAGTCAATGCGCTCATCTGAGTCCCAATTCCCTTCCTGAAGCCAGTATGTAGGAGGCTCAGTATTCTCTTTTCCTCCACCCACTTTGTTAGATCTTTTAGGACTAGCTCGGCGAAACATTTTGCTGCAGAATCTATCAGCGCAATTGGACGATAATTGGCAGGGCTTGATCTGTCACCACTTTTAAAAATTGGCACTAAAGCCGCTGTTTGCCAAGAACTAGGACAGTTATTCAGTTTATTAATTGCAATATTGATGTCTGTCCTATCAAAATCAAACTTCCAGCTACCCATCTATAGGGACTCGTTATGGATGAGGATTGTGTCTTCTGAAATTGGATTGCATTTCTTAAAGAAATACATGCACCACAAATTTGTATCACCCCATTCTTTTACATTATGGATTTTTGGTGGCTTGTATATGAGCCTAAAGACAAGCTGGCTGCACCAATTTCTCCACAGGTGTCCTTATTGTCACGGCTTGAGGTAACTACCACAGCTGCGGCGAAGACCCCTGGAAAGGGGACAGCAGCCTCTTCTCCCCAGAAGTCTCGGGAGAGGGGAGGGAGTAGGGCTCCAATGACCCCTAGGAAGGGTATGGAACAAGGAGCTGATCAAAGTGTGCCGCGGCACATTTATACTAGCTCTGATGAGGGCAACAACCTTCCCGAGGGCTACTATTCAAACAATGAAGGGGCCAGGGTTCTGTGTCTTACCCTCTAGTCCCTGATAATCTCTTTAACATTTGTGACGAATCATTGGATGACGTCACTTCTCCCCAGGAGGTAAACTTTCCATGTAAGGCTAGGTTGGTGCAGCAGCTAACCAATAAAACTGCTCATGTTGCAGAACCTTCCAGGAGAGGATTCCCCTCTAGGGAATGGAGATGTTCATGCTGTGGTTCCCTTTCCCGATCCCCTTCACTCTGAAACCCCAAGCTATTCACACAGTCTTTTAACACTCTTCATAGTGCCACTGTGTTATATTGTAACACGGTAGACTCCAAGTATTGAGGCGAGTAGGCATGAATTTCAATCTCTTGACAGTGATAAAGGACCCTGGCGAGTCCGCTGGGCAGGAACTGGCAATATTGTATAAAAAGGGACAATTGAATTAATCGGCAGCAGGAGCGGAGCAGACCGCAGGACCAAGGACTGACTGCAGAGTGGAGGACGCTGACACCAAGCTCAAGAGTCCTGTGGCAGGTTAGCAGGAGCAGACCGACTATAAGACCAGAAACTGTGGTGTGACCTCGACAAGGTGGACTGTTCGGTCCAACAACTACGCTGACGCCGTGCAGAGACTAGGACCACAGAGCCATCACTGAAAAGCAGAACCAGAACCCTGAGCAGCTGCCAACACGGACCTCAGTCCCATGAAGAACCAGTTGCCTCCTGCAACCCAGAAGAAGGTAAAGGGTGGCACGGGTATTCCGAAGGTGTCTTTATCGGCATGGCTTGAGGTAAAACCACAGCTTTGGCGCAGACCCCTGGAAAGGGGACAACAGCCTCTTCTCCCCAGAAGTCTATGGAGAGGGGAGGAAGTAGGGCTCCAATAACCCCTAGGAAGGGTACGGAACAAGGAGCTGAACTAGTGTGCCGGGACACACATATACTAGCTCCGATGAGGGTGACGACCTGCCCTAGGGCTGCTATTTAGACCATGAATGGGCCCAGGGTCCTTTGTCTAGTCCCCAGGAATCGCTTCCAGGTGGCCAGGCCATGGTCATCGCCTTTGGATCCAGACCCTGGGCCTGGATCAGTGCAGGAGGATCATCTGGGTGATGGGTCTTGTGGGAGTAGGACACCTGATGGCGAGACGCGGTATCCCTTCATCCCCCTACCCCCCATTTTCCTACACAAACACTTTCACACAGACAGCCTGCTCTGGGGGAAAACACTCACACTTGAGCATTGTACCTGACATGTCCCACTACTATGGCCAGGCAGGGTCGCCCCATTAATGGTAACTACCGTCACCTGACTTCCATTAAGCTTCCCCACACGGATAAAAGGTGGCGCACGAGAGCACTCTTAGCAAGGCAAAGCACACAAAGGAACACTCTTTTCAAGACGGCCGCTGAACGAGCGGAGAAAGACGGCAAACCAAGAAGGGTGCACGCTGAAGGAAGATGCCCTTGACCTTTCTGGCGGAAAACCATTACTTTCCAAAGTCCTTTGGATTGAAAAGCATAAGGCCAGGAAACAAAGACTGAAGAATCCTGCTTGTGGGACAGAGATCCCCAGGACCCTCCTGCATGGCTGAGTCGGGGAGGAGGAGCAGCAGCCGCTGTGGTACCGTCCTTTGCTCCAATATTAAAGCAGCACCAGTAAGATTAACACAGCCTGTGAGTTGGGGAGACCGATGCAAGACCGGTCTGGGTTGAAGTCAAAGTTGCAAGCAGCAACATTGTATAACAAGCGCAAGAAGCAAGATTTGTAACCCGTGTGATGGACGTGAGGAAAGCTGAATTGCTGATGGGTTTTTGAGCCAAGAGAAGAAAGATAAAACACCTGTGACAGAGTGGTTCGGCACCGCGAGTGTGCTCATTTGAAGGTCTCTGTAAGGTGTCCAGCTAAAAGTGATAAAAAGTAAAAGATGAGAGTGAGAAATGAAGTGAATCGAAGTAGTCCTGTGACAGTTTAAGCAAAATCCACCAATTGAAGGTCTTAGATTTTTAACACGGTCCGAGCTCGATTGAGGGAGACCAATTGTGAATATTGTGCTAAAGGGTGTCCGAACTTGAAGGAGACCCATGATGAATAGTGAACCCGAAAACTTGTGAAAGTGAAAAACCTAGGAAGAAAGGAACTTTAGTGCTTGTTTAAGTCAGATCCTTTGTAATAGACTTAGAATAGTAAAGAGACTTTGGCACAGCAGGCCCTAAAACCTGTGCTTTGAACTGTTTCTTCGTGGCAGCGAAACTCGAGCATGGCGCCTTTTTCCGTGCTGAAAACGTAGGGAAGTGAAGCCAACTGCTCAACTATCCTGATATATTCTTTCTTGAACACTTTCCTTTTGCATACATTGTTATCCCACACCATTTGTATTTAGAAGTAAGGATTGGCAATAGATTTATTATAGGACTTTTTGTTTTGACAACGACTTCACTAGGACTGCGTTATTTAAAAAAAAGTTTTTATGATTTTCAAATATGAAAGTGATACTTCTACAATACACAACACCACACCCCCCTAATACTCCCCCCCACAACCCCGCTCCCGCAACTCCCTACCTTTACCTCCACTCCCCCCTTCCCTGGAGATCCTCTTGAAGTCTTTCAGTTGGGGAACCCCTTATACACTGAAGATGTCCATAATTTTTATTTCATGGGGGCACCATTGTTCCATAAAGTCTGACTGCAGGTAGTCTTGGACCGTTCCCCATTCCTTTGTGAATGAAACACCCGTACCTTGGATTGTGTGGGTCAGTTTTTCCATAGCCATTTGCGCCCATACCTTCTGGAGCCATGTGAACATCAGCGGAGGGTCTCGGTTCTTCCAGCTTTGGGCTATCTTTGTCCATGCCGCTATTGGCAGTCCCATAAAGCTTCTCCACTGTGACTGTGTAGTTCTTGGCCATCTTGTCCTTCATTCCACATAGCCATACCTTGTCACCCAGCTGTACAAACTTCTGTAAACATTTTCCCCATCTCCGTCTTTACCTCCGACCAGAAACTTTTAATCCCCTTGCACTCCCATATGTCTCTCCACGTTCCCACCTCTAGGAACCCTATTCCGCAAAGGTTAGACATTTGTGGGTACATGGCGTGTAGCCTTTCAGGGGTGAAATGCCATTGGGCGACTATTTTTACCCACTTTTCCTTTGTTTGGACTGAAGGGGGTCATTTTTGGGATCTGTGTCCACAAGTCCGTCCACTGGTGTCTCGACAGTTCCTCCCCCAAGGTGTTCCCCCACTTGATCATATATGTCCACTTTACTTCTTCATCTTGGGGAAGTTTATGAAGGTGTATAATGTCGAGACCTTTCTTAGCCCCGGTATTGGTGAGAGGCTTCTTGTAGCAGCCCTGGTGATTTCAGGGTTCGCCAGCCAGTGTCTGAGCTGGTCGTATTTATATTTATCACTGGCTGTGAGATTCAGAAGAGATTTGCATGCCTCATATGGCCTTATTTCCTTGTCTTGGAACATTTCCCCTATCTTCATGCACTCCGCTGCCTCCCATTTCTCGAAGGCCCCACGTTCCATTCCGTGTGGGAATTGGAGGTTCCTACAGATGGGCGTAAAGGGGCTTTCCGCCGTAGACATTGTACCCTTTTGCGTTTGGTTGTCTCAGGCCTCTAATGTGGTCTTCATTATTTTGCTGATGTGAAGGATGGGGTGCCTATGTTTTGCTTTCCACAAGTTCCACCATCGGGGTTCTTGCGGCTGCCCTGTCCTGTTTCACCCAGATTGGTTGCAGATCTTCTTCCATCCATTCCCGTAGCACCCCAGGTTGTGCCGCCTGGTAATAATTTTGAAAGTGGGGAAGAACCCCCGTACCCCCCCCCCCCACCCCTCCCAAGTAGATTCTGTAAGGACCGCCCTGGCCACCCTCGGGGGTTTCCTTTTCCATATAAAGGACGCCACCGCTTTTGAAAGTGCATTGAAGAATGATCTGGGGACTCTAATTGGGAGTGCCTGGAAGTAGTATAATAGTTTCGGGAGGGTGATCATCATGACCAATTATATTCTGCCCCACCAGGACACCGACAATGCGTTCCATCTCTCCAGGTCCCCCTTGGTGTTCTAAGGGGGGATAGTTCATTTCATATAGCTGCCCTACCCTGTTGTCAGTGTTATTCCTAGGTACTTAATCCCCTTTTCTGCGATGTTAAGGTCCAGCACTGCTGCTTGCCTTTGTATCTCCCCTCGTTCTCCTGCCAGAATCAGAATTTCTGATTTCCTCCTATTGATTTTGAGTCCCGAGATAGCATAGGCTATTACTTTGTGCTGCTTGCCTGCCATTTCTATCCCCTTAATGTGTGTGGATTCCCTTACTTTAATTAGGAGAGGTTCGAGGAATATGACATCAGAGTGGGGAGAGTGGGCAGCCCTGCCTTGTGCCCCTTGAGATGTCTACCCTTCCCATGACCTCACCATTGATGGCGATCCTAATTGCTGGAGAATTATAGTTGGCTCTTACCCTTGCTATATATTGATCTTCGAATCCCATACATTTTAGGGTTTTAAACAGAAGTGACCACTCTACCCGGTCAAATGCTTTCTCGGCGTCCACCGATAGCAGCAGTGCCGGAGTGTGTGTGATGCCTGTCTTTTCTACTAAGTGTATAAGTCGTCTGAGATTATCGTGTGTCTGTCTACCCGGTATAAAGCCTGATTGGTCAAGGTTTATCAGATTGGGCAAAAGCGTAGATAATCTTGCTGCCAGGACTTTTGTGTACATCTTTGAATCTAAATTTATCAGGGCTATTGGTCGATAGGAAGCGGGGTATGTTCGATCTTTCCCTACTTTGTGGAAGACTAGTACTTTTGCTTCGTTCATTGTTGGTCATGTTTCCACCATCCCTGAAAGAATTTAGGAGCCTGGTTAAGAATGGGATTAGATTATCTGTATATTTCTTATAGAAAGGGGCTGTGAAACCGTCTGGGCTGGGTGCTTTGTTGAGTGGGAGGTCTGCTATTGCTTTTTTCACCTCTTATCTTATTGGACTCTCTAGAGCCAACTTATCCTCTTCTGATAATTGTGGGATGGGGAGGGTCTGCAGATGGGCGTCTTGTGCGTCACTATCGGGGGAGTCCGTGGTATACAGTTTTTGGAGAATTCCGTAAAAGCCTCTCCCATGTCGTATGTGTGTGTCATTGGCTCACCTTGTGTGTTTCGGATGTTTTTGATCGTCATTCCCTTTTGTTTTTCCTGTAGCTGTCTTGTTAGGAGTCTGTCTGCTTTGTTGGCCTTTATATAGAATCGTTGTTTGAGGTATAATAGTGATTTCTCTGCGTTTTTGGAGCGGAGCATCTCTAGTTGGCCTTGTGTGTGTCTGAAGGACTTTTTTAAGCTACGGGTGGGCTGTGTCCGAATTTTCTCCTGTATTTGTCATGATTCCTGCCCCTCATGTCCCCAGCCCTCCAAGATGTCAGGCTGGAGCCAGGCCACGATCACCTACATGGCCCTCAAGGGCCTCTCCATCCCTCCAAAGACCCACTTGGAGTCAGACTTGGCGCTTGTGGCACCAGACTCACTCCCATAGGATAACATTGGCGATTGGACTTGTAGTGCATTGATGGGGACAAGATGGATGCCCCCACATATTTCGGTTCCCAGAACTGCATGTGCGGTCTAGTCTTTTGGATGTGGTTCAGCCCAGAGACACCTGGGATACCCAGAGACTATTTAAGCCACACCCAGGCTGAGAAACATGCTTTGCGTTTTCTGCACCTGCAGCATGACACTCACTGTGTTCGGATCGGTCTCCAGTAGGCCTGCATCTTTCTTCTGCTCTCAGCTCCTGCAAGAACAAGAACACAGTTAGGAACAGCCTTACCTTGCAGCGCTTCTGCCCATCATTCATCGCTCCCTCTGTTCTGCGGACATCTTCAGCGGTGTCATTACCATCCCGGCACGCCGCTTCCTAAGGAAAAGGGAAAAGAACAGAAAAAAGGCATTAGTAAGCATTCTGCAAATCTTCACTTATTTTTAAATACTGTACGAGCTTCAAACGCTTACCTGAATTCCAGCCGCTCTGGGGGAACTCTGTCTCCGGAACTTCTCATCCATCTGCAAGAGGGAAAAGACACTGCAGGTTAGCGTGGAAACATCTAGAGGTGCTGCATACCGCGCTTACCCACCGCATTTGTTCTTCATAACCGGCATCCACGCTGAAAACGTTGCAGCACCTAAAAGACACAGAAAAAGAACTCAGTTCAATGCAAATACGAAAAGGGGTGCATTGCGCATCGCTCTCTCACTTTCAGCGCTACTCATCTTAGCAACACGCCGCCATCCCCGGACGCCGGCCATCATCTAAGGAAGGAAAGGAACGAAGTTGGAGAACTTGCCAGTGAAATAACTAGGCAGCAACGAGCCCGCATCAATCAACGCGCCCATGCGCTGAAAGCAGGATGGAGAGCACACTATTCAAGAAAACAAGGTGAGCTGTGGATCAAAGGGAAGGGTTGGACCCTGGGGAAGAAGGGGTTCAAGCACACAGACAATAGGGAGTTACTCTACCAATCCTGTGTTACAGGCCCAATCTCCAGTCGAATAGCCTCCAGGGAAGGGGTCGAGGTTGTAAGAGGTCAGAACAGGCGGCTGAGTGACGTCCCCGTGGATACCAGGTGAGCATTACAGTATGTCCGCTATTGTGGTTTCTAGCTCTTTTTCCCATGTGTGCCTCTGTTTGTTTTAAGACCTTCAAAGCAATCATTTTTCCTCGAATCACCGCTCTTGAACGCCTCCCAGACCGTTCCTAGTGGGAACTACCCCATGTGGTTTTGCTCAAAATATTCATCCACCATACCCCTAATTGTCTCTCCCGCCACTGGATCTTGGAGCAGGTCTTGAGGAAGCCTCCACCTCCAGAGGCCATTTTTCTTTCCCCTCCATCCAAAGGGGAGCGTGATCTGACAATGAGACCCTTTTTCCATTCCCTGTATTTTCCCCATTAGTCCCACTGACACCCAGAAGTAATCTATTCTTGACATTGTGTTGTGCACATGCGAGAAATGTGTGTATCCCCTCTGGTCGCCTTTTAGTTCCCTCCACACATCACATAGGGCCATGTGTTCCATCTTTTGCCTGAGACTTTTAGATGGTGCCCCTTGTCCCTCGGAGCCCCCCGAGCTTCTGTCTATCTGTTGGTGCCATGCCAGATTAAGATCTTCCCCCATGATCACCTCTCCTTTTGCAAAGTCTTCTAGCTTCCCTAGCGTACCACTCAGAAAGCCATCTTGTCCTGCGTTGGGAGCATATATTGAGGCCAGGGTTAGGCTGTGTCCTTCTATTACCGTATTAACGAATACATACCTCCCACTTTTATCTGTGTGCTTGTCTACTAGGCTGGTGTCCCTTCCATCTTCTATCGCTATCAGTACTCCTGCTTTTTATTCTGTTGCATTTGGCTGGGCCAAGATCTTGTACCCCCTTGTGTGTGCTTTCTGCTTGTCCTGGGCTCTGATATGTCTCTTTTGGAGTAATAGAACATCCGCCTTATCCCTTTTAAGCAGCTTTTCCCGTTTTATCCTCTTCACTGGGGAATTGAGGCCCCTGAGATTATGTTACGATTCAAATTTTCCCCATGACATCTTGCACGAGTCCAGTGTCCTAAGTTTCCCCTGCTTGTTATGCTTCCCAACCTCCCCGTCTCCCCCCTGCTGCCTCCCACTCCCAGAAACTCCACCCCCAACAAACCAAAGAACTTTCCCTGAGTAGGGCTCAGGGGCTCGGGTTCCTAAGGATGCTAGGGCGTTGCACCTGTCGCCCCATGCCCTCCTTAAACTCGGGGATAACTTCCTGCGAGTCCTAAACCCTGGATTACGTCCTGTCCTTACCGGATTCCAAGACCGCAGCTTCGCCCCAGGCCGCTGTGCCTAACTTCTCTTGTTGCCACTGAATTCCCATTCCATTCATACCCACCCCCCGGCTGGCTTATCTACGACCCCGCGGGGTGCCCTCTGGTTCTGGCCAATTCCATATTAGTCATTCGTGGGCTACATCCTGCTGCGCTCTTTCACAGTGTTCTTCTTTCTTTGTCGAACCGTTTCCCATCCTCTTGACTTTCTTTGGTGTTCTCCCCTTGCTTTGGTGTCACTTTCATCCCCTCTGTCCGCCTGTATTCCCATCATAATGAGGCCTTCCTCCCATGAGGTTGCTGTTCTTTGTTTGCCCTCCCAGGTGAACAGTATTCCGAAGGGGAACGTCCATTTGTAGCGGATTTGCCTTGCCACGAGTTCTTCGACCAGTGGGGCCATCTCTCTTCTTTTTTGCAGCGTTACCATGGCCAGATCTTAATATCTATATACATCTTGTATTTCTTCCCCATTCATTCTTATGTGGTCCATCCCTCTAGCCCTCCTCAAGATTTGCTCTTTTTGTGGATATGAGGAAAGCGCCACCAGCACATCTGGCGGTCTCTTCCCCTGGCGCACCAGTTCTCTTAGGGCCCACCCTGTGCACTCTGTCAATCTCTATTCTCTCCGCCTCTTGTACCTCCAGAATACCTCTGAACACCTTATTGACTGCCATCTTGAGATCCTTGTCTTGAATTGACTCTGCCATGTTTTTTATGCGTAAGTTGGATCTTCGTGAGCAGTTCTCGAGGTCCTCGCATTGTATCTCTAAATTGTGGGTTAGTCTCACCAAGTGTTCCTGTGTCTCGCTGATTTGTTTCTTCCGTTGTTTGGAGAGTTCTTTCAAGTATGTCGGTTCGCTCCTCCAGCTTCGCCACATCGATCTTCAAGTCCTTTACCACCTGCTTCTTGTCATTCCTCATCGTGGCAAATTGCTCCTGCACTGTAGGCATGAACTTCTCTTGTAATTCTGTGAACCACGTTTGCATGTCTTCCCTTGAGGGCGGCTGGTGGTGGGACCCTGAGACATTGCCTTCGTCTGGGGGGGGTCTTCCTGTGCTTTCCCTTTGGTCTGGACTGGGGTGTCCGCAGACCACACATGGAGGATGTTGGCATCCTGTTTGGCGTTCTGAGGGTGTGGTTGTGCCGTATTCCCTTTCCCCTTGGCCTTTGACATGATTCCTTTTGGGTGTCTGTTCTGTGTCCGCCTGGGTGCCCTTCTCTGACTGCACTGCGCCCGATGGCGTGTTTTTTTTTTGGGGGGGGGGTAGCTACGTTGTGTTCTGTGAAGGTGGTTGTGGGCACATTCTGCCACCCCTGCTGAGGCCTACCTCCAATTATCTTGTGAGAGATGCCCCTCTCGCCGGCCCCTCTTTGTATTCGCCTCATGTCTGGGCCGCGCTTGGGGGGAGGGGGGGATACCTTTCTTCTTGTCCCACTTCTCTTCTTCCTGTGTCAGGGTCATTGGATCAGGTGGCAGGGGCTTGTGATGTCCTGCCGGTTTTGCCTGCTTAGCTGCGGGGGTAGGAGGTATATTGCCCTGAGGAGGATGTCCCTGTGCCTGTCTGGCTGTGGGGCTCTTACCGTCTGTGCTCTTTGCTGTTGGGCTCTCACTCCGGCTCCAGGCTGAGGCAAGTCTCTATCCCGCTATCGGAGCTTTCCCCCTATATATCTCTCCTCCTCTGTGGCTTTGGGAGGGAAGGCATGAAGTTCTTCTCCTCCCCGTCAGTCCTTTGTGAGGTTGCTCCTGTGCGTTCCGGTCCCTTCTGAGTCACCCGTGCCCTCTCAGGTGTGTGCTTCTTGTGTGCTTTGGGGGTGATCCACCCCCTCCGTTCAGAACCCTTTCTCTGGCTTATCCGCTGGTTCGGGGGCCCTTTGTTCCCCGCGTGGGGGGTTGCCGGCTTTGTGGGTCCCCTACCCTCGGGTCACCTCCCTTTGCAGCCTGCGCCGCCTCCGTAGCTTTGGGGAGGTGGCGGGGAGGCTCTCTGCTGCCCGCTGGTGATTCGCTGCTTCCCCGCTCGACTGCACACCGATGCAGTATGTGTCTTCTTGGCCTTCCGCGTCCCTCCCGGTTGGCGCCTCCAGTGATCCGCGGTGGGGGAGGGGTGATCTCCCCTTCCCTGCTCCAGGTGCCTGTATTTTTACTTCAGCAGGGTCTGGGTCTCTCTGCAGCATACACTGGAGGTCCGATGGGTTATGGCGATACCTCTGACCTTCTTTCAATTGATTTGCATGATTTCTTGTGCTTTTCTGTGGCGGCCCAGGCGGAGAGAGCTTCATGCATGTCTCGCTGCCCCGGCGGCCATCTTGGAATGCATTATTATTTTTTGATGGTCTTAGCTTGCTCCAATCTTTAGATTTAGGGTCAGATAGGAGTTTAACCAACCCATTGTAGTTCGATTAACATCCTTGAACCGTCATCACGTGTCTGTCTTCGCTGTTTGATACCATTCCTTCCTTACAGTCCCTTTTTGGAAGGTGAATCGCTGCAGGGTGAACCCGATCGCCTACCTCTCCAGAAGAGGCTTACTAGCCCGGAGCCTTCATCTCTCATTCCTTCTACACCTTAACCCAGGGATGTTTCGTTGAACATTCTGACCACGCTGCACATGCTAGTATGAGAAATTCAGCAAAGACTGCCACCCACACCAGGCCCTGCGCCACCTGAAAGTCCAAGACCGCTTTCCGGAAGTCCTTCTAGGCAAAAACACAAGTAAAGGACCCTGCTGGTCCAAGGCGCCAACCGACACCACAGCCGCCTCCACCTCGGGATTTGACCCCAACAGGGGTCCTGCCACGCACTCAGCACAGATACGGCGACTGACACTGATGAGGCTGACTTTGTGCCAGCAGAGTCAGATGAACCCCTGCCTTCCCCACTACCCCTCCGCCCCCCCCCCCCCCACCGGCCTCTCCACTGGATGTGGCTAGCTCCTTCCACTCAATGATGTCAGGGCCTCCTAACATTTACCACTGATGCCATTGGAGACAAAAAAGGAAGGGTTCCTTTATCAAGGTCCAGGCAGAGGACCATCATGTCTGTTCCTTTGTTGGACGATATGTGAGATGAAGTCCTAGCGTTGTTGAAGAATCTGACCCCGCCAAAGCAGGCCCGCTCGAAGAATTTACTCTGCCTCCAAGTGTCTGAAGTCTCACCCTTCACCATACTCTGGTCTCGACCAGAGTTGGGAAATTCTCTGCAAACCTATCGTACCCCTGGACCAGGAGAGGAAGAAGATGGACGCTATGGGGGGTATAGGTTTATCTATACAGTTGCCAGCACCATTAAGGCTGTCGCGCTACAATCGGGAGCTCTGGTTTTCGCTGGGCTCTATTCTTGACTTCCCACCTGATGACAAGAAGGAAGAAGCTCTTGAGCTGTTCCAGGAGGGGTAGGTAACCTCTGACCACTTAATCACTGTGGTGGTGGACATCGTAGACACCAGATTCTGTCAGATGGGAAACAGTGTGTCTCTTCGGCAGGGATGGCTGAAAGCCACCAACTTCAGGACGGACGTTCACTTTAAGGTGTTGGATATGCCATTCGATGGAGTAAACCTGTTTGGCAAGAGGTTAGACGAGTCTCTTCAAATCATTTACTGATACGGAGGCGGCTCATTCGCTAGGCATCCTCTAGCAGCATTGGTCGTCCTTTCGTTCCTCAAGGGGAAAGCCTGGTAGCTTCTACAAGTGCTACAACTACCCCTTATCGGCAGACTTCCCGCTCCAAATTGCAGGAGGTGTACAGAGACTGCTCACATGCATACGGCAGCAGAGGTCCGCGCCGGCGCAACCCGCAAGGCAGGGCCCCAGCACCTAAATAGGCCTGAACCAGCCATGGACTCTGGCCCCGACTTGTGCACCGCAGTCGGAGGCTGGCTGGCGAGGTTCCTCGGTGTGTGGAAGACCATCACTACCGACAGATGGGTGCTTGACACTCTCGAACAGGGACACACCTTGGAGCTCCACCGCAGATATCCTCACATTCCTCTGGTAGCTCGATAAGAACAGCATGTGGCGCAGCTGCTGCAGGAAGTCCAAGCCATGTTTAAAAAGGGGGCGATAAAACCCGTTCCCCAGCACCTCGGATGCTCCGGGGTGCAATCCAGATAATTTCTGGTTCGAAAGAAGACCGGAGGGTGGAGCCCGATCCTGGACCTGGAAGCCTGAAGTTCAGGATGGTCACATTGCAACACATGCTCTGCCAAATGGAGGAAGGTGACTCCTTGGTGTCGCTGGACCTGAAGGATACCTACTTCCACATCCCCATCCATCGGAAGCACCGCAAGTTCCTGCAGTTCGTGGTCCAGGGGCGGCACTATCAGTTTAAGGCACTTCCCTTCGGCTGAAATAGGACATAGGGTCTTCACTAAGTCCTTGGCACCAGTGGCGGTGTATCTTCGTCTCGAGGGCATCCACGTCTACCCTTACCTGGACTAGTTTGGTCCCGCTCCCATACTCTGGTGAGTCAGCACACGGCACGGAATGTGTATTTGCCGACGGATCTGGGATTCCTCATAAATACAAAGTCCTGCTTGGAGCCATCGCAAAACGCTCTGTCTGTTGGAGCTCGACTCAACAGTGGCTTGTCTGGTGTCTTCCTCCCTACTGTGTGTGCTGTCACGTTGCTGTTTGGCATGATGTCCTCCTGCATCAACATTGTCCTCCTTTGCAGACTACAGATGAGGCCTCTGCAGGAGTTTCTGGATGCCAGGTGACTGCAAGTCTCGGATCCTGGACGCACAAAATCCCCCTCAATGAGGAGTTCCAAAAAGCAATACAGTGAGGGTATGTGCACTCTCATCTCATGCAAGGGGCCCCATTCCAAATCCCTCCTTACCAGGAGATGGTCACTACGGATGCGTGTCTGGAAGTTGGGGAACTCATACCGGACAGTTACACGCCAGAGGCCTCTGGCTGCCAGAAAAATAGACCCTTCACATGAACATCCTGGAGCTTCGGGCCGTCTACAGGGCCTTTAATTTCTTTCTGCCATCTTTGAGGGGCAAGAAGGTGGTGAACTTCATGGAAAAAGGCCCCACCATTTTCTACATCCAAAAGCAGGACCGGACGTGCTCTCCGGCTCTCTCCAGTGAGGCCCAGGATCTGTGTCGCTGGGCCATTCATCGGGACATGTTTCTCGTCCCTTCTCACCCAACGGGCACCAAGAAGATCGCAAACTCGTTGAGCAGGGAGCTACGCTCTTGCCACGAGTGGGAGCTTCGCCAGGACCAAGTAGATCTTCTTTTCCTGCAGCCCTAGAGTTTGGACATTATTCTTTACCTGCAGAGTAGAAGGACATCCTGGCCAGGGCCTCTTCAACATTGATGTGCTACGGCCATAAGTGGAAGCATTTCTCTGTGTGGTGCCGGCCTCAGAAGGTTACCCCTCTGCGTGTCACAGCCCTGCAGCTCTTGCCATACCGGATTTTCTTGGCCAAGGCTGGACTGGCTCATGCCTCTATCAAGGTACACCTGGCTGTCCTATCAAATTACACCAGGGCACCAGGTAGGCCTTCTCTATGGTTGCAGAGTCTTGTCATGGAGTTCCTCAATGGACCCGTCATGACTTGTATGACGGGGAAGGCTCCTTCCCCAGCTTGGGAGCTCAATGTGGTTTTGACTAAGCTCATGGGGGCTCCCTTTGAGCCGATGCATCAGGCCCTGCTCAGGTTTCTATCGTGGAAGGCGGCTTCCCTCGTGGCGATCACCTCGGCCAGGTGGGTCGTGGAGGTCCAGGCCCTGTCCTGCAAGCAGCCGTACATGTCATTCCACGCTTCAAAGGTGGTACTGCGTACACACCCCACCTTTATGCCGAAGGTGCCATCAGATTCTTCTTACCGAATCAGTCATCACCAGCGGAGAGGGCCTTAGATTTGCTGGACGTTGCTCGTGCTTTGAAGGTTTACGTGGCACGCATGAAGAGCTTTCGGAGGACTTCTCAGCTGTTCGTCAGTTTTGGACCTGTGAATCACTGAAAGGCCATGTTGAAGGCTTCCATTTCCAAGTGGCTCTCTGGCTGTATTATGCACTGTCATCGACTGGCTAGTAGGCCGTTACCGGGCTGGCTGAGAGCCCACTCCACCAGAGCCATTGCAGCAACGACAGCGTTTCTCTCTGGTGTGCCCCTGCTCGATATCTGCAGGGCTGCTACGTGGAGGTCGACACAAACCTTCAGGAGGTTCTACTGCATTGACCGGTATTCCAGGGAGGATTCCCAAGCTGGCCAAGCGGTGCTACGCAACCTGTTCACTTGAGGTGAGTCTGTTGCAGGGTGAGTGTTTATTGCATCTGTTGAGCGTTACCAACTCCCCTGGTTGTGTATATGTACTGCTGTGTAATCGTTATTTATGAGCATGTGAATCAATGCCAGACCCCATGCTGGAGAAGGTTTGTTACTTACCTGTAACTATTGTTCTCCAGCATGGGTCTGGCATGGATTCACATGCAAAACCCTCCCTCCTTCACCTCTGTGGCTCTTCCTGGCTCATACTGCCGCTTTACCTGCTTACCAAATTTGAAGATGGCCACCAGGGATGAAGCTTTTGGAGAGTACTGTCATTGTATCTGAGCAGTATGACCCAGAGGATAGAGATTGGTTTAGAGGCGAAATAGTATTCAAGCGATAGTGAAACCTTTTTCTTTTGCTGAGGATTCCCAGCTTGACGATGGGTAATAGTCATGAGCATATGAATCCATGCCAGACCCATGCTGGAGAACCATAGTTACAGGTAAGTAACTTAAACCTTGTGAACAAACGGTAATCTGCATCAGAAATCTCCCTCGACCCAGTGGCAGAGATAAGACTAATGGTGAAGGAGAGACTAATCTGTGTATCGGGAGTAATGTCCCTCGGTTCAGTGGCAGATAAAGCTACTGGTGGAAGAAACTGTGACCTGTGCATCGGGAATAATCTCCCTTGGCCCAGTGGTAAAGATACTTTGATCTGTACATTGAAAGTGCTCTAATTTGGCCCAGTGGTGGAGAAAAAGCCACTGGGGGAAAAGAACTCTAATCTGGACGTCAGGGGTGGTCTTCCTCAGCACCATAGTGGTGAAACTACTGAACAAAAGAACTGCAGTGTGGGTCAAAAGAAACTCCTACAAATCTCATCGAGAGTGATACTGATTAAAGTTGTGAATCCTTGGTAAATCATCAGAGAACCAAAGAGTATCTTTGGACCATTACCCAGGGTGCAAAGGAGGAAAGTGCAACACCAATTGGGGAAACTGTGACAGGAGTGATGTCTGATGGAAAGTGTTTGTTGATCATACCAAGTAACTATTTATACCAGGAGAAGGGAGATATTCTCCTGGCATCCCGATATGAATTCTAAGCATTTCGTTTTGGAAGGTTAAGACCTTGTGTTAATCAGGCGCAGAGAGTCATCCTCCTGAATAGTATTTAGTGATTTTCTGTTAGTAGTGTTGGGGCCAGATCAGGAGTTAGAACGGAGGACAGATTTCTTAGTTAAATGTACATTCTGATTAGACTGACCCAAGATTGTTTATTGGGTTGGGGAATCCGTCTAGAGTTAGGGATAGTTAGGTTTTCATTTTGGATCATTCCACCTGTCTCCGACTCCTGCTGCTGGCGCGTTACACTTTCGATTTAATATTTATTTTTGCGTGTACCGCTTGTGGCTACTAAACGTGGCTAGCCACCTACAATAGGTGTGCCATGAGAGCTTTTCTTTGGCCACATTGTTTTCCCTCTTGCCTTCTAAGGTCCGCAAATCCCATATACGGTCATGCATTTGCCCGGGAAATCTGCTGCTTTCGCAGGCTTGTGATGCCGTGTGTGTGTGTGTGTGTGTGTGTGTGTGTGTGTGTGTCTCTGTCTGTCTGTCTGGTCCCACTCCACATCTGTGGTGCTAGAGTCTGGGTGCATGGCATGAGTGAATCCCACAGTGGTCCCTGACTGGACCACTGCTGGCTGCTTGAATGGGGCAGAGTTGTACTTGCTTCCAGCCAGGATTTAGGATAAGGCTATGAAGATGACTCCTGCAGCAGTTTCTTCAGATCGGTGTTGAAGCAAAGTATCCTGTGTAGAACAGCAGTCGATTGAAAAGCTGTGGCTGACTCCCAAAGAGGCCTGGCATCCCTTCCCGTTTTCGGGCCTTGTAAGCACCGCTGGACTACCTGGTCTGCAAAAGGCCCTCTGCAGTGCTTCAACCCCTGGACTGATGGGGCCAAGCCGTCTCAATGCCTTCTCGAGGATCCAGCAGTTCTGAGCCTTCAGAAGTGTCGCTGGACCACCCTGGTTGAATTTATCAGCTCTCCATTGTGCTACCTTGTTTGAAACATTGCCTTCCTGCCAACTTCCAGATTCCTAGCATCAAATAATCCTGCTCTGGAAGGTTGTCTTCAGCTGCGACTGGAAAGATGCCTGCTATAGGACGTTAGTTCCATTATAATTTTAAAGATCAAATAGCATAGAAAATGTGTTGTACTCTTTTCAAAAAAAGTTATTAAAAACAATATTTTACAACAGACGGCTTTCATTCTTACAACATGGGTCTTCCATATATAAAAAAAAGTATGACCAAATCTGGAAATAGGTGTAGTATAAATGTGCTATTCACGACTTTTGTCTTTGTCGTAAGTATCCTAGTTATTAATGACATTCCTTTGTAAAGATGTAAAATTTGATTTCTTTGCTATATGATCTTTAGACCACACTTTTGCGAATGGTGAAATATTAGATTGTTGAGCTTTTCACATTTCTAGACCATGACAAAGATAGGCACCCATGGAAGGAGTGCAGTATGTTTAGAGGAAGTCCATTCAAATTAATTTGGTTTTACGTATTTCATTTGAACTACTATTCTCGTATCTTTCTATATGTAGATTTGTGAAAGTGTTGTATGGTCGGGGTTGGATCCATCCCCAAAACAGTTGGTGGGCTGAAAGTTTTTCCCGAGGTCGGCATACCAGTCTGGGGTATACTGGCGACAGTGAAATTTGACTGACCCCCACCAATACACCCTGCACAGCGGTGAACAGGGTCCGGCCCTGTGCTATCAGTGTAGGCGATTCCGGGAGATTGCATATTTTGCAATTTTTCAAAAATAGGCAGTTAGCACACAAGAAAACAGACACAAGGCTATAGCAGACCTTCACGTGCATGTCAGCTACAGAACCGGGCAACGCCAGGGGTGGGGGGGAGGCAGGTTGGGGGATATGGCTAGTTAATTATATTTGAACTTCTATGCAAACATTACACCAGGTAATGGAAGCAGGAATTTTACTGTACATCTTAGATGGGACATGAGTCTCTCAATATTGTTTTGCTTGGTGGCCTGTGGGAAAACCTAGATATAGAGTAGTTTGTTAACCAACTACTGAGATAACGTAAAATATTAGGAACTGATTTTTGGAAAAGGATAGTAGTGAGGTAACCCTGGGTTTGTCATTGAAAGTTGCTAACCTACTATTGTGGAGTGGGGCTATTTGGTTTGGGTAAACTTGAAAAATAAAATAAAAAATAAAAATCTAAACTTTCCAGGAAGCAAGTGCTTAGTGAGAGGATATAGGGGTTGAAGTAAAACTACGAAATTAAAAAGTTGTGATGTCACACTCTGAGAATAGTGCAGGCAGAACCTCATGCCCTATGAATGAAACAAAATCTAAATGAAGATATCGTGAACAAAAATATTACAAGAATTGGGATAAGACAGACAAACAACTGGAAATTAGACTGCATGTGCAACAAATGGATAGAGAAAAAAGACCTAGGCTATTGTGCCTTCGGTGTGGGCCGCACACCCCAAATTCCCACTTCGGGTTAATCAATTACTCTTTGTTTCTTAATAAACTCAAAAGGCCAACTTTTTTGATTATTCAAAAATATAATCTTGTTTAATGTTAAAAAATATGGATTCTTTAGGTACAAAAAAGTTTTGCGCTCAACTGGTTAAACATCACCAAAAAAGCTATTTCTGTCTGTTATGGCAAAAACAGAAAACCCATCGGCTAATGCATTTCGCAGTTAATCCTTCTTCAGAGCCAGGTTTTTACTGTACTACATACATTATGATTATTATATATTACAATATCCATTAGACATATCCACAATGTTCAGTTCAAGGTTCAACAGTGCACCGTGCACAAAACAAGTTTTAAAAAAAAAAATATTAAACAGGGCGCCCACAAGGACAAACAAATGTACAATATAAATTTGAGCGAGAGAAAAACAAAAAGAAACAGGAACTTTCATCAATGTGTATGCTCATTCCAAGGTATTTTACGTCATATCAAGCATTTAATAACGTTTATCAGACTTGTGAACTACAGTGTTTAGCACCGTGACCTCTTGTGTTAATTGAATTGCTAAATATTCTAACTTTCAATGTGAGTCTTAACGTGCTAAGGTGCTTAATGGCCGGTGTACTTAGTGCTGATAACATGTGGCTATGCATTACGATGTGTGTTTAGTGTCACTGACCTGTTAGCCAAGATATGCAAAAACGCGATTTGTGCGTGTGTTGAATTCTTCAAAATAACACTGGCTGACATGGAGAGAGCAAGTGTTTTATCTTCTGTTGTCTTTCTTATGCACTGACATTAAGTATTAATGCGATCAGAGATCGCGCGTCTTCCTTCTGTCTATACATCTTACCTGGAGCGCAGCAGGCAACGTCCTGCTCCGTCTTCTACGAACAGCGTCTGATACTCGAGGTTGACCTAGGCAACGTTAAGTAAACATTATGGCTGCACGTAGGCTTACGTGTTTGCCGTATTGGTTGTGGCTAACAGTTCAATTAAATTTCTTACAGGTTGTACGTGTGCCATGGTCTGCACTACGTACTGATGTTTAGGAGGATGTTTATCCGTGCCTCTCTGTATCAATAGATCGACTTATATGTTAACACTGAGTGTACTAATACATGTGAAAGCACGTGGTGTCGAGGGTGGCGGCTGCTTTAGTATTATTATACGAGTACTAAAGTGCTTCTATTGATATTAAAAGATATGCTCGCGTAAGTTGTGAAAATAAACGTGTGTTAGGGTAAGATATGTGATACCCGAAACCTAGATGCACAGTAAACGATTCATGGTGATATGTAATTAGTATATAAATCTGTGTACAAGAAATAAACTATAGACAATGTCTATCTAAAAATTGGTGAGCGGCCACTGAACAATTATAGATTAGCAGTGGCCTCTCCAATATTTTGCCAACTGATTAAAATCTAGATTAAACTTTTTCATAGCATTCATAGCATAGTGCATATGCAGCATTGTGATATATGCTTTCTTGATGAACATAGAACATTGCAATATTATTTTTTACATTGCATGGTGAACAGGAGGCTTAATTATTACAAAAAGCAGTTTATATCGAATTCTTCACAGTCCTCGCGGTGCCAAAGCTTCAAGGTGATCTATCCAATAGGCTTCTCTTTGTTGTCTTCTTTTTTTCGAGCCTGTATGTGTACTTGGTGCTTCAAGAGTTTCCAAGACTTGGAATTTGACTTGGGAGATGTTATGTTGTTTTTCATTACAGTGTCTTGCTACTGCTGAGTTGGTATTTCTATTTCTTATATATGACTTGTGCTCGTTAATCCGGATTCTCAATTTCCACCCCGTTTCTCCAACATAGTAAAGTCTGCATGGACAACGTATGCAGTGAATGCAATTTTCGGTGTTGCAAGTTCCATAACTTTTTATTGTAATCTTCTCTCCCGTGTATGGATGCGGGACTAGTCCCCCTTTAATGATGTTATTACAATTGCTGCAATTCAAGCATGGAAATGTTCCTGTTCTCTTTGGTTTACTCCTTTTGGTTCTAATGTCTCTTGTGTTGACCAGGAGATCCCTTAGGTTGCTTGATCTTTGGTTGGCAAACGTTGGAGTCTCTAAAAAGAGGTTTTTAGTTCTTTCATCACTTTTCAGTGTTATCCAATGTTTGTTTATGCATCTCTTGATCTGCATGCTTTGAGAAGAATATTTCGACACATATACCGGTGATGGAGATAGTTTAGTATCCTTTGGCACAAAGGTACTAGCTCTTGTTATGGCTTGTACCTTCACTTTTGCGGCCTGTAGGTCTTCATTCGGGTATCCCCTTTCTTTAAGTTTTCTACTTAGTTTCTATAGTTCTTGTTCGCATTCTCTTTCATCACTAATGATTCTTTTTAGTCACAGCATTTGTCCATAGGGTACATTTTTCAAGGTGTTCTGTGGATGGAAAATCATGCGATGTAATAAATTATTTCTGTCGGTGGGTTTAGTAAACAAAGTAGTGATCTGTTGGTTGTGTGCATTGATTTTAATATCCAGATAATGTATACCTGGGTTACCGATTTCTGAGGTGAATTGAATTTGCGGATCAATACTGTTAATGTAAATCATGACATCGTCAAGTGACTCTCTTGTTCCTTGCCAAATATTTCGTCTATGTAACGTACCCATTTTTTCAATTTGTTTTGCCATTTGGGTTTTTGCAAGATATGGGTCATCTCAAATTGATGCATAACGCATTCGCGTAAGCTGGTGCCATTGTGGCTCCCATGGCTGTTTCGGAGGTTTGGATGTAGAATTCTTTGTTATATTCAAAGTAAGAGTTCATTGAAATAAAGGAGAGCAGTGACAACATAAATTCCTTCACTGCTCCTATCTCTTCTTCCTGTAGTAGGAGCCACTCTACGGCCTTCTGCCCCCAGATCATGAGGTATACTTGTGTAAAGGTTTACCACATATATAGTGAACAAAATGTCATTTTCTGTCAGTTGCACTTCTTCAATGATATTCAGGAAGTGTGTGCTGTCTTTCACATACGTTGATGTTTTCTGTATTAAAGGTTTGAGAAAAAAGTCAATATAGGTGCCTAATGGTTGCAGAATCCTGCCTGTGGCAGCTACTATTGGTCTTCCAGGTGGGTTAATGAGGCTCTTATGAATTTTGGGCAACAAGTAGAAGTGAGGTATGTTGGGTTTCAAGTTGAGTAAAAATGCCTTCGTTTTGCTTGTTATCATATCTTGCTTCTGCTTTGACAAGGAGTTTTTCTAAATCTTTTAGTAGCTCCATGGTCGGGTCATGATCTATTTTTGAGTAAACGTTGTAGTTATGCAATTGTCTCTCACATTCATTTTCGTAATCTGAGGTGTCTAGTAACACTAATGCGCCCCCTTTGTCGGCTTGTCTTATAGTGATCTTTTCATCAGAGTATACATTTTGGAGAATTGACTTCTCTCCTCTGCTGAGGTTTCTGTTTTTCGTTGCTCCATATTTGATCTTTTTGAGATCTGCTGTAACCATTTTTTCAAAAATGTCTATTGCTGGAACACTAATTGGTGGAGAAAAAGTACTCTTAGGTTTAAATTCAACCAAATCTGATGGTTCTGTTGTAGGGTCAGTATTTTCCATTTCTGCAAAGAAAACTAAGTTTTAGTTTTCTGGTCAATTTGTGTAACTCTACTTTAGTGTTGAAATGGATAGAAACATCTCAGGTCCACATCACTGCTGCCAGAATGTCTGCTACTGGGGTGGTTGTGAAACTAGTAAGTGCCTGATTAGACAACTAGTGGCTGTTGGAATGGTGCAGATCCTTACTATTGCTTGCAAGAGCCCTAAAATGGCCACGCCATGAGATTGATGCTTGTTCTTTGGCCATATTGTAGTTTGACCTTGTTCCTGCCCTCCCATGAGGCTAGGGAGGGGAGCCCGTTCTGCAACACTCTGCCTAAGGGTAGAGGCAAGTGGGTCCTCGCCGGGAAAGACCCCCTTAGGGGCCAAGGACTCCTGTTCTTGTGAGGTCCTCCTGTCACCAGTAAACAAAATGGCGCATATGGGTCTGTCAAGCCCTGTCCACTATCAGGACTGGGCCGAAGAAGATAAACGATGCTATTATTCCAAAGAAAGTCTCTTTAAGAAAGTGACCAATCCATTGAGACGAGTGGATTGAAGGAGGAACACTTGTCAAGTAAGAGTTGAAAAGAGACGGTAAGCGAGAGATGGTGTCTTCAAGCAGGGGAGGTCCCCTGGTAACGTGAACCTAGAAAGAGCCAGAGGCTGCAACATCCAAAACTGCTGGGAAACTGCAGAGAACGCTAGTAAGCCAGCATAACCGAGAGCCTGAGCTGGGATGAGCCGAACATATGGCTCAAGAATTGGTACTGGCAGGACCGTGAGGGAATCGTGGTGGGCAGCCGACCTGTGCAACTACGCTGATACGCCATTGGGAAGCTGCAACAAGCAAAGCGACTTGAGACTAGAGTAACCGAGAGAAGGTATGATTAGCGTATGCGAGAGATGCAGAGGAAGTTGACTTAATAGTAAGGTGGAGAAATAAAACCATCGCCGGATCTGACATCCCCGAAAGTATTTCCTGGTGAGACCCAAGGTAACTGGGGAACAGGAGAGACAGAGAAAGATCACAGACGAGTATTCTACAACACGAAAAAACGAACTGCGACAGTCTGAGAAATGAGAAAGAGAACAATATTGATCTCTGAAGGGGAGTAGAGTGGAAATTTCATATCCTTGTTAAAACTGAACTGTGCAAATACAAGAAAAGGAATAATTAAGATGCCGAAACAGGAGGTGAAGGAGAGTGAGAAAATCTCAACGTCAACCTTAATGAACTTTAGTGTTTTGAGAAAGACACAGATTCCCACAGTAGGGGGTAATAAAGTGAATAATGTTGTGCTGTGTCCCAAGCAGAAGGGTGTGACCCAAGAAAGTGTAAAGAGCTGCAGACCAAAGCGGTCTTTATGGTTAATCTGAACCGAGTAAAACCATATTTCCAGTGAAGAATACATATAGTAATGTGAATAAAGACTTGAGTGAACTGATAATTACCAAGTACTTATTTTATTTTGTTTGGAATAGTGATAGGGTCAGATAGTGTTAGCTTTTGGACGCTGGACAGATTCATTTTGGACATTAGAGAAGACTGACGAGCAACTTAGTTATTCCTTTAGGTAGGGAAAACCACATTGCCATAGTGATAGTTGGGTTTACACGTTATTTAATAAACCTTGTTGAAAAATGTCATTAAATATTCTGCTGAATACCCTTGTTGGTGCTTCAGCCACTGGACTAGTGGATCCAACTATTCTTGATGCCTTCCTGAGGATCCAGCCCCTCAGAGCCTTCAGAAGTGTCCCTGAACTGCCTGGTGGACTGACCAGCTCCCTTGTGGGCTATGCCGCCTGAGCTGTTGCTGTTCCACATTAAGAGTCTGGAACTTTGGTGGTCACCAGTTTGTCACCACAATTCTCCTTTTCACGACGTTCCAGCTTCCTTGTCTTCAAAGGAACTTGTTCTGTAGCGCAGCTTCTGTGATTGGAAGGATGACTGTTGTAACCTGCATACTGTGATAGTCACGGGAATAAGCTTTCCTCCAGCTTCTTAAGTGTCCTGAAGAGGTCTGCATCGTTTGAATCTGCATTTCTTCCCGTTGGGGATTGCATCTTTCAGTTGCACCCAACCAGAAGAATCCTTTAACCTGCAACCCCAGGACACTTCTCACTGGAATAAAGGGCGCACACCGCCTTCCCAGCGACCTTAGTGAGTCGAGGGGAGGTTAAGTAAGATTAACTGTACCGTGGGTCAAGTATCATGACACCGGGTTAGCCTTGGGCCTGGAAGAGCGAGGCGAGCTTACTGGTCTTTTGGCAAATTGTTGAACTTTTAAATAGTCTGAAACTATTCTGAATCGCCACCAAAGGTCCATTGCATCCCTCTAGAGAACCCATGCCTGGGAGAAACCTTGTGTTGGAACCTGAGACTTCTGGGCCCTAGGCCCCATACATTTTATTGTTGAACTTATAACTGGTTCTCACCATTTGAACTGCATCTGTATTACTTAACTCTTTTACAATTAGTTATTTGATGTATAGTGAATTAAAATACTATGATTGTATACATTTGTAATATAGAGAATTGTGTGATACTACCAGCTAATTACATTTTTTCAGTATGTATGTTCTGAAAGCCTAAATAAAAACTGTATTTTTATAACGGACTGTCAAGGCTGAACTGTGTTCTTCTGTGTGGACTCATTGAGGGACCCTGACCACGCTCACATTCTACTGAGACTAAGCCTTGATTGGTTTTGGCTAAACTCTCTCAGCTCCCTGTTCGCTATAACTATGGTGGCCTCCTAAAATCTGTCCACCAGGCTTGGTTTCAGAAATACAGCTCAACATTGTCCTTTGGCCTTATTCCTTTCCTGCCCTCTTGGGCTGGGAATTTCCATATATAGAATGCCCTTTCATGGGGAAAGGTTTTGCTTACCGAGGCAAAGTGGCGGTCTGTGTGTCTGGATGTGGAGGCTGAGACTGTCTGGTCCCAGTCCACATCCATGTAACATGTCTGTTGATGTGCAGAATGTGTGGCCATTGGCTATCCATGATTGTATAGCCACTGCCAGGTTGAATGGTGTAGATCATTACCCTTGGTGCACCTGGGCGAGTTTCAGTTTCCAGTCCAGATCTTCGCTAAAAGGAGGGAGGACTCGTGCAGCAATTCCACAGGTCATCTTGGAGCCAACACCCCTTAAAAGAGGTGCAGCCTCCTGACGATCCGAGTCCAACCTTTGCTGCTGACCAGCATCTCCTCAAGCCAAGTCACTGTGAAGCCCTGCTCCTCTGGCCTGATATCAAGAATGCCCTTGTCGGTGCTTTGACCCCTGGACGGGTAGAAGCAACCAGTCTCGAGCCCCCCCCCCCTGCTTGAGGATCTGTACCTGCTGACCCTTTTGAAGTGTCTTCGGACCACCCCGTGGACTAACACGCTCTCTTGGGCTACCTTGCTGAAACTCTGTTTCAAGTGCTAACGTGGAACCTGGAGGATCTTCAAGTTGTGCTACAGGACTCCTGATTGTGTGTTTCTCAGCCTACTAGTTCAAATGGAAGTCCTACTGGGCCTGCTCCGTTCACCCATCAAAGATCACCTGTTACAGCCCAATTTGTATTGATGAGTTGCAACCAATTTTCTTCGCTTCCTGGAGGTCTCCTGCTCTGTGGAAGTCTTCTTCCTTTTTGTTGGCAGGGTGTACAGCTTGACCATGCCTGTGACTGTTGAAATACACAGCTGCGACCGACTGAAACTAAATCCTGCATCCGAAACTGTCCTCTACACCTACGACTCCTGAGCCTCCCTCGGAACCTCTAAAGTGGTCTTGAGAGATATCGGAGTTAAGGGGGGTGCAAGGTAACACAACTCCTCCCCCTATACCACCGCCCCCCCGGCTCCCAATCCTCCATAGGGTTACAGGGGCATAAAGTCTTGTCCTTAGCATTTCTTTACTCACTTAGATCGGTGGTCGTCTAGTCGGGCATAGCCCCCTGGGCCTATCCTTGTGTAGTGAGATTGAGAGAGTTACTTACCTTAATTTACCGTTTTAGAACGGTAAATCACAACCACTGGCATCTTCCAATTACCTAGTAAAACCACTGATCAAGTAAATCTTTGGGGCACTAGGCTCGAAACGCTCTGAGCTGGATTTAGGAAGTAGTGGGGAACTGAGTGTTTCTACTGTATTTTTGGCATTTGACAGCTCACCTGTATTGCACAGATTTTGAATCAAATTATCTTCTCACAGGAGTGAACGTATATATGTATTTTATAGTAGTGTGACAATACTTATCTATAGGTTTCATTGTTAAGTGTATTTTAAATGCCTACAAAATAATTGTATATTTTTGTACTTGCCTCTCTGGCTGGAGTTATTGGTGTACTCTGTGCGTGTGTCTCATTGTGACCGTAGGATGATGTAAGCTCATCCTGAGCCCACAAATGCACCTTTTGATTGTGATTAAACTGATATAAACTCTCCTAGATTTACCAATCTACAATCCATTTGTGTGGGCCAGTGTGTTTGCTGCCTTTTTGGAGGCATGATTGTCTTACTTAGGCCAGCGCCTGAGTGAATGTTTCAGTGGGGAGACCCTATGCATTCCTCAAATCTGTACCGGATTTCTTGGAAGGCTTCTGCTTTCTTCCTTTACAGAAAGGTGAAGACCATATGCAAATGAGGGTTAGTCTCACCTCAAACAGTCGCTAACCCGAACTGTGATGTGTAATGTCTGCCAGGATGAGAAACACTTTTCTGGAGGGTTACCCAGGGCCATTCCAGAGTTTAAAAATAATCAAAACCTTCCAACCATCTCATCATTTGAACAGCTAACCCAGTTTGATAAAGCTGTTCTCAAGTGTAGGTACATCCAGATTACCTCTGTTGGAGATTAAGCTGCTTTGGGAGGAGTCCGGCTTCATGATCCCCACCTGTGTATCTGCAATATGAATAGTATTCCCACTTAAAACCAGCATTTTGTTGTTTTAGATGATCAAAGTGAATATTGCCAGTGGAGTGGCTAACCACGCCTCTGGGATATTTCCTTTTGACCCTTCACAATGTTAAAATGTTTACCTCTGACTCCCTCTCCTAGTGCTGTGCGAGCCAAGATTTATTGTGTCCTTGAGCTGTGGATCAAGATATGTGGAGCATCCAGTGGAGTTTTGCAGGGTTCTACACATCACTCTGATGTTCTATTGGCTCACCTTCTTGCCGACATCACACCTTTAACAGACACAATCAAGGTAAGCAGATGAGTGAAGACAAATATCTTGTTTGCTATTTAACTCCATCTTCAGTATATGGAGGGTCTGTGTCTCATTCTGACACCCTCATTTCATTAATTCATACTTGCCGTGTAAGAAAGTCAAAGAACAATTGGGGACCTGCAAGTTGTAGTGCTTTCCTGCTATAAATCTCAATTTACTAATGTGTTCAGAAATCTGCCAGTCTTGTCCTTGAGCAAAATGAGGCAGGTTTTCGAGTTGCATATAGGTTTACAATATAAAGCAAGACATTGTTTTATCTTTGTCACTAACTTAGTTTGGAATACCTGGATGTGCTTGTAAATTTAAGGTGCCTTAGACAGCATAAAATGTGCTATTCATGATATGGGGGTGTCCTGGTAGCACTCATCTAAATAGTTGAAGATGTAATGTCTTCATCCGGAGGAATTTGCTGCCTGGACAAGGAGTGCTTTGATCAGTACAATAGTTATTTATATGGGTTACGTTTCAAGCAGTGCTTATTATACTCAATGAATTGGGGCGAGTGGGTCATTGGATTGCTTGCAAGCGGTAGTTTAATTGTGTTTGTTTAAAATCTTAAACCTGCCTATTGTGAAACAGGAGTTAGGCTCTAACTCTATTTGTGAGACAGAACACCAAATTGTTGGTTTTCAAAACTGTTAAAGGAGAATAAAGGAAATGCTCTACTATCATATGAAATTAATTGAGCACTAGTTAACTGTTTTACTCATTTTTCATAACAAAACATATTTAAAACTATGACAAATTAAAAATGTTGATGGCTAACTGAGATCTTTTATCTTGTACTTTGGCAAACCAACTGAAGCCATGTTTGACAAAGTATGCTTGTATGCAGGTGTGAGCTTTGTTTTAATAAACACAATGGACGTTTTTAAAGTCAAACGGTTTTGTCCATAGAATGTTGCTCACGTTCAACTGTTGCTGATACGAAGGCTCATTAGCTTTGACCCATATCTGATCTTTTATTTGCGCTTCATAATTTAATTTTTTTAAAATTTAATTATGCAATGGTTTGACGACCTTAAGCACAGATCTTGATATAAAAAATGATTTACCATTCATACATTTATATAATTTTTCATATTACAAACTTTGCCGCCAAGACCTGGAACGCTCTCCCTGCAGACATTAGGGCGGAACACTCGCTCCCGATTTTTCGTAGGAAACTCAAGACCTCTTTCCTTGCACAATGTGACCCATGCGAATCCATGTAAATATACTGCATTGCTACTGTACAAACACCATATCTCCCACTGTAAATAATGTATTCCTTGTTAATATTGCTTTATTGTATTTGTAACCAAGATATGTCTGTAACAAGCGCCACGATGCCCCCGGGCTGACGTGCGCTCTACAAATCTGAATAAATAAATAATTACAATGATCATCACATTTATACAATTGTCACATTTCCTTGTTTAAAGCACATCACCACATGCATTTATTCAATTTTCCCATTTCATTGTCTAAAATGTATCACTGTATTAAGACAAAACATCTCTTTAATTGTCATAATACTTTTTACCAAACAAATCAGCTCACAAGACCCTAAAAATAATCGTATTACTATAAAATATCTGAATTCCTCAATTCACTGGAATCCTAAAATTCATAATATTGTTTTAAACTCTTTAAAATATCTAAATACTTCTCATAAGGCACTTGTTATATTCTCTATCTTCCGTGCCTCTTTCCATACATAAAAAGTTGCTGACATGACAATTGATTTTGCACAGTATACATGGTTCCAAAATTGATCACTTCTTACGAATCCCATGTGGTTTTGTTCCACTACGTAGCCTTTCTTATAAAAATCCGCCCTACTAATGCAGCTCGTGAGTAAGTGACGAGATGTCTAATTTCTGTTTACACAGCCTGTACAGTCTTTCCTCACGGGGAATACCACGTCACCTACCTAGGTGTTGATAAGTAGGCAGAATGTTAAACCCTAAATGTGTTATAAAGCTCTTTATTTGTGCGTTAAAAACAATTCTGCTCTTCATAATTGCTCTTGCTACTGTACATTGTGCAATTAAGCCTGCAGAACCTCTTTTGACCTAATGTGTAGGGAGATTACTCCATAGCCATCTGGTGAGTGGTGTAAGGAGATCTATCACAAGGGGGAAACGGTGTGTTCACAAAGCCAGGCCAACGTCTGACTTGGTGGACAATATAGTACAGCTGTCTGACTCGACTCTTGGGAGAATATGAGCCAACAGCTTTCTCCAGTAAGGTCCAATACACGTCCAAGACCCTCACTGCTAAGGCCAGTATCAGGATAATGATGCTAGCAAATTACACAACACTGTAAAATGCTAATGCAGGGGGGAATAGATTCATAGATACAGGTAAGGCAGATGGATAGTCGAGAAGTAACTTTCAAAAGATGGGTTGAACCAGTCTGAAGACGACCTGCATTTCGAGCCATTTCACGATGAGCTGCGGCCTTCACCGGCTGCAAACCGCCAATACCCTGGGACCTGTGACCTGTGGCCAGTGTTCAGTGCAACGCATTTCCGAAGAACAAATCTTTCCAAAACTTTGTTGGACTCTTTCCAGACCTCCAGAGGCAGACTTTTCTGAAGGCTGTGCCGAGAAAGCCAGCTGAATCGACCAGGCATTAACCGTTGTTTACTGGTGCTTTGAAAAGGGCATCAAAACCACACAACGGTGGAGAATCCTTTGCTGAGAGCCTTTCCCCTCGACTGCTATTGCAAGATCCTTCCAGTGTCCCTTCAGTCTGCCTGAACAAGAATTTGGTGACCGGTTCTGCTGCTGCAGCATCTTCACGTTTAAGGTACTGTAAGACTCTAGATAGAATTTACCTAGAGTTGCTTTGCTCCTCTGTTGTTGGAGTGCTGATTCGTGCGTTTGGGAGTTTGTCCATACATGTTTACCCAGGCCCAACACCTGTGCACCTACAGGGACCCTTCCCCGAAGCCCCTGAACCCTTTTCCCAACAAATAGTGTACTTACTTGCAACAAGTAATCTTCTGGTACTTCAGATTCTTTACAATGTTTGCATTACTTATTTTTACCCCCAATCTTATTCTGAGACTCTCATAGCTAGATAGGGAGGGACTACTAAAGCCTAAGCCCTCTGTGTTGAATGGAACTCTTACCTGCTCTGTTTTGATTCATTAATTCTTTCCTTGATGATAGTGATTCCAACCTTTAATTGCCAAGTGCTTTACCTACCTTGAATTGCTTCCAACTATTCTACATTTTGTACCAAATTATGTAACTTAATAGTTTTATAATTTTCTGTTTGTTGGTCGATGAATACTCTTGCTACGTCTTTCAATGGATTGCTTTTCTCCCGCAGATTTTTCAGCAGATAGATATCCCCTTCCAGCTTCAGCTGCTCGGAAAAAACATAAACAGGTGGCGTAATGGACCTCGACTCGCCCATCAATCCGCCTTAACTCTGTGTTCGATCGTCAGCTGTGGATGTGATGTTGGGTGTCGTATATATACTGCGTCGCTAAACCCCGTGTCTCGGTTCCTTTTTTCCGCACACTCTGCACGCTGCTCTTGAGGAATGCTATCGATCTTTGAATTTCACTCGGCATGTTTGACAAAATTCTGTCATTTTGAGCTGCCATGTCCGTGCCTCGGATTCCAGGTTTCAAGCACTGCTCCAATTGCGGCTCCAAGGTGTTGCTGACCAACCCGCCTAGCATCTGTGTTTCTCCCCGGCACGGGTCATGACACAGAGGGGTGCGCATCCTGTGGCAAAATGAACCTAAGTCCCTTCAAGAGCGGGCAGCGAAGCTTGCGTTGGGCCGAACGCTGTCCAAGTTACCGGTGCGGTCGACCTTTTGGTCTTCGGAAGCTGAAACGGAGGGCTCCACACCCGAGTCGGCACCGGCGGAAGGCAAAAAAGAGACTCCACTCTGAGCCAATCGTTCTCTCATAAAAAGAAAAGGCGACACTGACCAGAGTCAGTCCTCGTCAGAACCCAGGAAGTCGTCAGCAGGTCCGACATCCAGTAAGGAATGGGGGGGGACTATAAGTACCAGATGTTGCCATGTTTGCGAAGTCAGCTATGAGTGCTGGACAGCCCCTGAAACAGTTGGCTTTGGTAGCTCCAGTGGCGCCCAGTGAGTCCAACCCCAGCGTAGCACCCATCGCCATCAGCTTCTGTGGAGACTTTGGGCTCAGCGCCAAGCAAGTCTGGCTGGTCTCCGACACCAGGACCTTCCTGCATGTCTCAGACCCCGATCGTTCTCGATGCTCCACCGGCGTTCAGAACATTGTCGGAGCCAATAGACATTCCTTCAACATCGATGAACAAGTCCTTGCTGCCGACATACTGTTATTTTGATCTAATTTCTTCGGCCCGATGGCACACATTTTTGTGCCGACTGAGCCCAGGGCGACATCAACCACATTTTATCGGGGGCTGGCAGGGCAGAAAAGATTTCTGACCAGGCAGACCTCCTTGCCCTGGCGGTGGGACTGCATGACGCCTGATATTGAATTACAGCAGGCCCACCCATATGCACTTACTCATGTAAAGTTTAGGGCCCTCATGGATAGGTTAGTGGACACCTTTGGGCTGACTCCCCCTTATTGTACCCGTCCAGGGCTATGAGCTCATGGACATTCTTGACGAGGGTCCCACCACAGAGAGAAGTACGCCATTCAATCCGGCTATAGCTGACCCAGTCATCACCTTATGGCAACGACCCTGCTCCATTCCCCCAGTTGATTCCAACCTGAGGAGCAAGTATAGGCCAACAAGAGGAGACCCTCTTTTGCTCTCCTCTCTCCCCACACTAGAGGGTTTGGTTGTTCAGACGGCCACGGTCTCCACCAAGGCAGCTTCTTCCACATACAATTTACCTACTTACAGGGAGGGCAAGAAAGTGAATGCCCTAGCACAGTTTTCTCCTGGCAGCAAGGCTTTGAAGGCCACTAATGTCTCCTTTGGCTTTGCAAAATATTTGTTTGGACTGTGGAAAGCAGTTGCGCATGTAGCTCAGTATGTCCCTGAAAGGTAGTTGTGGGATGGTTTCTTGCAATTAGTGGATGTCTGGAAGGTGATGGCCAGGCAGTCTTTGCAAACGGGCCAGGACGTGGCGGACTGTGTTGGCTGAGCAATGGGTTCCACTTTGCTCCTTAGGAGGTAGGCTTATCTGCGCTCCTCGTGTTTCTCCCTGCAATGTCCAGAGTAAATTGTTGGCCATGGCTTTTGATGGGGAGAATCTCTTTGGCCTGAATGCCGATGGCTCCTTGGAGAAATTCAAGGAGTCCAAGCTTGCAGCAAAGTCGCTAGTCCTAGCTGCACAACAGCTGAGCAAACCTGCCTTCAGTTTCGCTTCGCGTGGAAGAGATTACAGGCGCTAAGTCCCCTATGGCAGGAAGGCTCAGCTCCTGCAAACCAGGTAAGGGCGGAGGCGTTTCTCGTGTTCCGGAAGGGGCAGAGGGGCCTCAAAAGGTCAGCACACATCGACAGCAGCGGCTCCGTCCTCTAAGCTGCTTTGATTTCCCCTCTCACTGGTTGGAGGACAGCTGTCGAGCATTGGCATCAGTGGCAGGAGATTACCTCAGATGCCTGGGACCTGCAGTTCGTGTGGTGTGGTGGGGGGCATTGTCTACCCTTCTTAAGGAAACCTCCGGACTGACCCCTCACCACCTCATTGTCAGCCAAAACAGGAGCTCCAGGAAGAACTGCAAGCACTGTGAAAGGGTGCCGTGAGGAAAGACAAATTCAGGATGGTGACGTTGAGAGAGATTTTCCACGCTCTCGAGTTGCAGGACCCGCTGGAGTCCATGGATCCTCAGGACACTTAATTCATGTGCCGATACATCAGACGCACAGGAGGTTCCTGAGGTTCCTCATGGGGGACAAGCACTACCAATTCAAGGTGCTTCCTTTTGGGTTGACCTGCGCTCCAGGGGTCTTCACCAAGCTCATGGCGGTAGTTGCGACTCGCATCAGGAGATCCGGTGTCAATGTATTCCTGTACCTGGATGACTGGCTGATCCGTGGAGTTAGGCGGAGCATGTCTTGTCACATCTCGGAGACACCTGTTCACTACTCCAGACTGGGCTTCTCCCTGAACTTTCAGAAGTCCCACACAACACCAGCTCAGAAGCCAGAGTTCATTAGGGCAGTCCTGGACACTCAGGCCGGGAAGGATTTTTCGCCCTGGGAGAGAGAAGTCCGCATTGTGCAGATGGTAGATCTTTTGCGGAACCATGCCACCTGACCAGTGGCTCCATTCCTCTGCCTCTGAGGCCTCATGGCCTCCTGTATTTTTCTAGTGCAAGAGGGCCAGGCTGCGAATACAATCGTTTTAATGGCTCCTGCAAGGTCAGAGGTCCCAGTACCTCAGAACCCTGAAGGATGTCCTCAGTGTACAGTCTGTGGTCAACAATCTTTCTTGGTGGGCCAGCAGCAGTAACTTGCTAACGGGGGAGCCCTTCTGGCCTCTGAGGCCTCAGGTGGTCACAGACGTGTCCCTGAAGGGTTGGGGCACTCAATGCAAGGACTTGTAGGTGGGCGGCCTTTGGTTAACAATGGAAGCCAAGTGGCACATCAGCAGGCTAGAGTTGCGAGCCATCAGGTTATCGCTGAAGGTGTTTGCTCCGTCTCTGTAGGGCAAGCATGTCCTTATCTTGACGGACAATTCGGTGGCCATGCACTACCTGAACAAGCAGAATCTCCTAACACAGTCGGAAGGTTGGGTGCTCCCCCGGAATCCATCAACCTATGTGCGTGGCTCTTGAGAGGATGAGATATGACTCGGACCACTCTGAGGAGGTGCTCGAAGTGCTGCTGGATTCATGCAGGTCATCATCAAGATCTCTCTGTTCACGTGCAGGTGGAGAGAAATTTGAGGCATGGTGCAGGGAACGTGAGATTGACCCGATCTCTTGTCCCAACACTACATTGATGAAGGTCTTTCTGTCACTGGCCTCTTCAGGCTTTCAGGTCACCACAGCCAAAGGCAGCTTGCCTGTGTTCAAAAGGTCTCCGGATCAAGGCTCTTTCTTCACAATCCCGGTTATGGCCCAATTCCTGAAGGGCCTTGTGAATACTTTTCCGCCTATCCCCTTTGTTGTTCCTGATTGGGATTTGGACCTGGTTCTCACTTTCCTTATGGCGGCTCCCTGTGAACTGTCACATTCATGTTCCTTGCAGCTCCCAACGCTGAAAACAGCTTTTCTGCTGGTCATCACCTCGGCCTGACTTGTCAGCGAGTTGCAGGCCCTTTCTTGCAAACCGCCATTTCTTTGTTTTTTCTGCAAAAAGTATCTCTCAAAGTGAGTCCAGGATTCTTGCGTAAGGTGGCGTCCGAATTCCATCCTTCTCAAGCAATGGATCTTCCTGTGTTCTACCCACCTTAGCACCCCTCCAAGGAGGAGCAGGGTTTTCACTGGTTGGACCCCAAGAGGGCTTTAAGCTTCTATGTAGCAAGAACGGCCGACTATAAAAAAAACAAAATACCAGTTATTTGTAGCCTACTCCATTTCAACAAAAGGCTTAGCTGTATCGAAGCAGACAAATTTCACGATGGATCAGTTTGTGCATTTCAGAATGCTACCATACCTTAAGCAAGAAATTGCCTCCTGGCATCAGAGCTCACTCTACCAGAGGGGTCTTCACCTCTATGGCTCTGCAAAGGGTGCGAACTGTTGGGGACATCTGCCGTGCCGCAACCTGTTCCTCGCTTCATACATTTATGAAGCATTACAGCATGTACATCGCCCATGGTGCGGACGCTTGCTTCGGATGGGCGGTGTTGCAGAATTTTCTGCTGTAAAGCTTTCGTCCCGCCTCAATTTATTTTCTCCACTGTTTTGAGAGTCTATCTAATGAGGAATCTGCGGTAGAAAAGCAATCCATTGAAGGAGAAATTGCGTAACATAATGTTATTTCTAGCGATTCTTCTCTCACAGATTCCTCATCCCCCTTCACATCCATCCCCGCTAAAAGCGTCAGCAGTAGATGTCTGCATTTTTTTCTAATCCTCTATTGGCTTGTTGGCCGTCTTTCTTCTTGCTGGTGTTCCTCTGCAGCTGCTGAGCTCGAGGGGAGGAGGTGGGAACATAGGTACTGGGCGTAATGACGCAGTATATATACACAACGCCCAATGTCATGTCCGGAGCGGATGTTCTGACAACGAGTCAAGGCTGATCGACGGCTAAGTTGAGGTCCACTACACCCCCGTCAAAGTTTTTTCCAAGCAGCCAAAGCTGGAACGGGATTTCGATCTGATGAGGAATCTGCGGGAGAAGAATCCATAGAAAGAACATTACATTGAGGAATTGCTCCTTCCCTTGCCTGCATTTCAACGAATGGTTTACCATTGCATTACCACTGTAAATACCTACTGCATATATGTATAAAATATTCTCTTACTTACCTGAATTGAAAAATGAACTTACATTGCCTAGTCTGTGTAATAAATGATATTTATATATAACTCAAAGCGTGCAAGTGTCTTTTTGACTGTGTTTGTGCTCAGAGATCTGTGTACTCCACAAAAAGCCTGTTTACCTCCTCGACTAAGCCTGGAGTTGGAGCCCTGTACACTAAAAGGATAGTCTTTGCAGTCCGACCATGTCATGATGCCTACCTCCAAGGAGCCAGGTCCGACCCAGCAACCCCAGAGGCAGGCATCATTCCCCCCCAGGGAAGTGCCAGCTGGCCCAAGCTGGGGCCCTTTGGACACAGTCCTGGCGCCTTAGGCACCAGGCTCATGTTGGACCCCTGTCCTGGCGC
Organism: Ambystoma mexicanum; assembly: GCF_040938575.1. Classification (NCBI taxonomy): domain Eukaryota; kingdom Metazoa; phylum Chordata; class Amphibia; order Caudata; family Ambystomatidae; genus Ambystoma; species Ambystoma mexicanum. The sequence continues at coordinate 267,715,452 of NC_090921.1, read as the reverse complement.
CTTGCTAGACATGTGTTCAAGTGTTTTAATGTGCACTTACCTGATGCAGACCATGCTGCTACATCCAGGCCCTCTTGAGGCCTGAATGGAACTACTTTACCTGTGGGACTACTTTCCACCTGGGTGTGGTCGGGGAAGGATACATACCTGATCGGTGGAAGGATACATACCTGGAACAACTTCCAAAGCTATTTAAACCACGCCCGATCAGCAACTCACGCTTCGCGTTGTTCTGCTCCTCGCAGCTGGACGCTCACCGTGTCAGCTCCAGCATCTGGACTTCAGCCACGCCTGTCAGCATCCTGGGTCGCCTGCAAAGGGAGATAAGAGAGAATTGGTAAGAAAGAAGACCTTACCTGCTAAAGCTGCATCACGGAGACATCACACCGACGATCCTGAAAGGGAAGACATCATTTTTAAAAGCATTTCGCTTCGATCGCTGCAGCGCTGCATTTCACTCACCTTTCCTGGGCACCTCCATCTTCAGCAGCGATCATCCGGATCCACAGCCACTTCCCAGAGCCTAGAGAGAAAAAGACAAGAACACAAGGTGAGATAAGGAAGGGAATAGGAAAAGCTCAGTTTCCTTCTAAGACTTACCTGTTGGGTCATTCCCATTTCATTTCGGGTCCTGCCGCTTCCTGGCATTCCGGACCCCGGCCCCTATGGGGAAAAAAGACAAAGACATTGAATGAGCGAATGCAAAGACATTACCCGAACGCTCATCCAGAACTTACCTGTCATTTACTGGAACTGCACGTTTCACTTCGGGTCGGCGCCATATCTCCGGCATTCCGAACCCCGGCCCCTAAGGGGAAAAAAACATAAGCGTTAGCGCTTGCTGCAATAAGACAATGAACATTATTATTAAGCTTGAACTTTTGATCTTGCTACTTACAGCGCCTTACCTGAATAGTCAAGCTTATTTGAACTCCCATCAAACCTCAATCCAGTGAAGTAACTGGGTTTCAACGCGCCCCTGCATCAGAAGCAGGATGGAGAACTCATCCTTCCAGACCCTAAGGTGAGACTTCACGGAGAATCGTGGAAGGGTATCGTGGAGGGTTGGAAGGGAGTGGGAGGCTTGAGCATTATTCCGTCAGTAGGTAATACTCCCTTTTCACGCACAGGGGAATATTCCTGCGAGCCAGAGAAGCCAGAGTAGAGGGGCCCTACCTGTCCATCCTCAGAGTCCTGCGCTTTACCATTGAAGAAGCATCAGCACTCGAAGCCAGACCTGCGCCTCCGTGGGAATCAGGTGAGCGTGACAGACCATAGGTGTTGTGGAGTTTTACTAAAATCCACCTACCTTCAATAAATTATAGCACAGTTTCTCATAAAACAGGAATACCTAGTATTTAGCACTACATGTGGAGGGAGTAAAAGGTTGAAAAAATCAGGGCAGGCGCTCCAGCCCGCTCAGTACCCTTAGCAGAATAATGCATCTTTCCAGAGGGTTGCTGATGGAAGAGATTTATCGAAATACGTTCCTGGGTGTCTGGAATACTATCCGTAGTGTGACCTCCGTAGTGTGACCTCCGTAGTACCCATGGTCCTTCACTCGTCGAAGTCCCCCAGGTTGTTTTGTTTGAGATGCAGGAGCATGAAGTGTTTGTGTAAGTACATAAGAGTAAGTTTAAGGTATTTGATGTCTGTGGATGGTCGCAAGTTGTGGAGCTCGTCGCATGTAGCCTTCATTACTTAAATCGTTATTAGTTCAAATGTAATATTGCATTCGATGACAGCAATTTGCTTCTATACAGCACGTTCGACTGACGATCATTGACAAGAGCCGCCTCATCGATAACTTCGGCCTACCACAGCCTACACAGTATGGAGAGTGGGGGGGGGTTTGTCATATTCCACATAACCCTTTGAGAATGCCTACCTTTTCTCTTCCCCTCTTTTCTACTTGGACTTTTACAAGTTTGCTTTTATCATGGAGAACACTGCTTTTAAATTCTGCCCCTCCTGTCATAAGAAGTATCCCTAGAAGGAGACCCATAAGGTTTGCAATCTGTGCCTTCCTCGAGATCACTCTGGAAATCGCTGTGTTGCCTGTCAGCTTTTTTTGACCTAAGAAAAAGCACTAAGAAAAGCACTGGTAAAAATTGGGCAGCCCATGCAGCAGGTGCCAAAGAGTTGGCAGAGAGAGAAACACACTACCCCAAGCCTTTCGATCAAACATTCGTTGAAGCAGTGCCATGCGGAATAGAAACTCCCCTCCAGCGTATCAGCCTCGACACACTGCGCCCATATCCCGTGTGCACCATGACAGCCGCTCACAAATGTCGAGCGAAAAATCCTCCACGCATATAAAACATAGGACCCAAGTATCGAAAGCCCCCCCCCTACTAAACGTATGCTAAACGTATGCCGAAGAGAAGCCCATTCCCAGTACTGATCACGCCACTGAGCTTACTTCAAAAAGCATACAACTGTCAAAACGCACTGATTACCAGATTTTGGCACAAGCTCATCCATCACTGAAAACCTCACATTACACGGAAGCCTCTTCTCCTTCATCTCAGGCGATCAGTTATAGCCCACAGCACAACGAAAGCTGGCACTGCAAGAAATTGAAAACCGGGTCCCACTGCAGAAGCCATTCCTATTCCTCTTCCTCACAGAAGAAGCAACGCCACCGTTGGCGGGAATCAGATTCTTCCTCGGTGCAAGGTAAGCCCTCTAAGGGATGGAAGAGTGGGGATTCATTTAAAAAATAAATGCTTCACATGTTTAGACAACAGGCGGCTGTCGGCGTGGCTCCCACCCCCGACCAGCAGGCCTCGGCGCTAACTGAGCTTTTGTGCTCCGTACCCCACGAGGCAAGAACATCGCCCTCTAGAAGCCTCTCCTACAGCGCCCATCGCCCTTTGGAGCCATCAGTGCTGGTACCCAATCCATTGGCCTCTAGGGCTCTGCTGCAAGCGACTAAGCCCTCTGCCTTGTCTTCCAGACCTACGGATCCAAGGATAAGCCCTCGGCGCCGACCAGCAACGTCAGAGCCTTTGAACTGCTATCGTGGACGAGCTTTTTCGATTCAATGCAGTAGACTTTCGGCACTGCTCAGGCCGGGGAATGCAAAGAAGTTGACCCCATCTTCGTGGGCTCATGCAGTGTCGACTATTTCGAGGACCGAGGCAATTTGATGGCACTTAATCTGGGCCTTCAAGATGCCAGTGGGTTTAACACATCTCCATACCTTGAGATGCACCAAAAACAACCCTACACTCACTCTCATGTCAAATTTCGGACATTAGTAGAGAAGGTGGTTGACGCCCTCGGCCTCAAGTTGTTTGCCATTCCCCATCAATGGTATGACCTTACAGACATCCTGGATGAGGACCCGGCTATTGAGCACAACATGCATGCCCTTCAATCAGGCCATACCTGACCCTTTGGCTTCCATCTGATGAACCCCATGTACTTTGCCCCCCCGCGTGTACCAATGTCACAGGGAAGTACAGGCCTGCAAGAGGGACCCTTCCTTCCTCGCAACACACACTTTCTTGGAAGGGTTGGTCATTCAGGCTGACGCTATATACTCCAGGCCCGCGGCATCCACATCAAATCTCCATACAGAAGGGAAAAAGATAGACGCTTTGGCCAAGAAGGTTTTTACCTCTGGCAGCATGGCTCACAAGGCCACAAACGTAGCTTGCAGTTTTACTAAGTTCTCCTACGGTTTGTGGAAGGCTGTCGTGCATGTGGCAGAATAAGTCCCGGAAGGTTATATGCGGGACAGATTTATACAGCTGGTGGAGGTTGGGATGGAAACTGCCAATCAGTCCTTGCAAAGAGGCCTAGATATTGCAGACTGTGTTGGCCGCTCCATGGGGTCAGCAGTAGTTATGAGAAGGCAAGCCTATTTGAGAACATCCGGCTTCTCCCCCCCATGTACAAAACATCCTCCTAGACATGCTTTTTGAGAAGGAGCTGCTCTTCAGACAAAAGGCGGATGACTCTTTATAGAAATTTAAGGAGTCTAAAATTGTTGCTAAATCGCTGGGTCTTGTTCCGCAGCCAGCTATGCCTATTTGCAGTGTTGCCTCCATGGCAGGAAAGCGCAGCCCCCATAAGCCAGGCAGGGGCAGATACGTGTCTTGTGTCCCGAAAGGTGCAGGGGAGCTTCTAAGGGCCAGAAGACAGCCGCTGCAGCTGGCGCAACGGCACCTTCGAAGCCGCTTTGATTTTCCCCTCCCATAAATTAACGATTGATGTTTGGCAGGCATTGGTCCCAGTGGCAGGAGATAACCTCCGATGCCTGGGCACTGCAGTTAATTTGATGGGGATGTCTGCCCTTTTTAAGAAAACTGCCGGACAGACCCCCGTCTTCACAGCTCCAACCGGGTCAGGAGCTCCAGGAAGAACAGAGAGCTCTGTTGTCGAGGGGTGCTGTGGAAGAGGTTCCTCCCGATCAGAGGGTCGGGCCGGTATTCCCGATATTTCCTAGTAAAAAAGGTCGTCTCGTCCCATTTGGGCCTCGGGGCTCTAAACAAGTTCCTGGGGAAAAGGCAAATTTAGGATGGTGACGTTGAGACAAATTCTACACGCTCTCGAGCTTCAGGACTGGCTGGTGTCCATAGACTTGCAGGATGCCTACTTCCATGTGCCCATACATCAAAAGCACAGGAAATTCCTGTGGTTCCTCATTCGGGACAAGCACTATCAGTTTAATGTGCCCTTTGGGTTGACCTCCGCTCCAAGGGTCTTCACCAAGCTTATTGCGGTTCACCTCCGGAGATCTGGAGTACACATATTCCCGTTCCTGGACTCGCTGATCCGGGGGAAGTCAGCAGAATGTTTTGACTCACCCGGAAGGCACCGGTCTACTACTGCACAGGCTGGGCTTCTCCCTGAACTTTAAGTCCCACATGACAATGGTCCCAAGGATCTGGTTCATCTGGGAAGTCCTAGACACTCGGGCTGGGAAGGCTTTTTGCTCTGGAACCACACCACCTTATCAGCGGCTTCTTTTTTCCATCTTTTGAGCCTCATGGCCTCCTGCATCTTCCTGGTGCCAGAGGCCAAACTGTGCATGAGATCCCTTCAGTGGCTCCTGCGAGACCAGTGGTCTCAGTGTCTGGGGGCTCTCTGATCCTCTCAGGGTGTCCAGCCAGGTAGTTTGTGAACTCTGCTTGTGGGACACGTGCAAGAATCTTATGGCGGGGGAACCCTTCTGGCTTCCTTGGCCTCAGACCCGAGTGGTCACGATGCGTCCTTGAAGGGTTGGGGCGCTCATTGCGAGGATTTGCAGGTGAGCTGCCTCTGGACTGCGTCGAAATCCAGGTGGCATATCAACAGGCTGGAGTTGCGAGACATTTGGCTGGCCCTGAAGGCATTTGCCCCATCGCTCAAGGGGGGAAGCAAGTCATGATTCTGACGGACAATACAGTGGCCATACACTACCTGAACAAGCGAGGCGAGGGCATTACCATCCCATCTGCACAGAAGCGATGCAACTGTGGTTCTGGTTGCTAGAGAATTAAATATTTCTCTCTGCAGGTCATCTGGCGGTGACAGGGAACAGTTTGGCGGATGCTCTGAGCAGGAAGAGCATGGTCTCACAAGAGTGGAAAGTGGGCCAGGAAGTCATGGAAGAGGTCTTTTCTCTCTGGGGTACTCCAGCAGTGAATGTTTGCCACGGAAGCCAACAGTTTTGCTCTAATGAATTCACAGCGAACAATGCACTTGGGGACGTGTTTCTGATGGACTGGACATTCCCCTCTCTATTACGCGTTCCCTCCGATCCCCATCATTCCCTGGATTCTCAAAGGTTTTAAGAGGTTTCGAGCAACCATGATCTTGATCGCCCTGGATTGGACGAGGAGGAAGTGGTCTTGGATCTGCCCACCTCACTAGTTGCCTAGGCGGTCAGATCTCCTCACCCAGTTGGAGGGTCAGATTTTGCACCCGATCGCAGATTTCCTCATCCTACATGCATAGCTCTTGAGCGGCTGAGGTATGACTGGGACCTCTCAGAGGAAGTTCTTGAGGTGTTGCTGGCTGGACGCAGACAATCTACAATATCCCTGTAGGTGTGCAGGTGGAGAAGATTTGAGGCGCATAGGGAGTGCGAGATTGACCCCATCACTTGCCCCACCACAACGGTGATGGAGTTCCTTCTGTCACAAGCCTCTGCATGCCTTCAGGTTGCAACAGTCGAGGGGTATTTGGCGGGCCCCGGATCAAGGATCTTTTTTCTTACCATACCGGTCATGGCCAATTCCTGAAGGCCCTTCTCAACAAATAAATGCCAACTCCCTTTGTTGTTCTGGATTGGGACTTTAACCTGGTCCTCACCTTTCTTATGGAGGCTCTGTTTGAGCCTATGCATTCTTGTTCACTTAGGTTGTTGTCCCTTAAGACAGCCTTTTTGATTGCCATCTCATCGCCCAGGAGCGTTGGCGAGCTGCAGGCCTTGCGCTGCAAGCCCCCCTTTTTGCACTTCTTCAGAGAGAAGGTATCTCTTAAGGTCAGACCAGGGTTCCTTCTGCATCCCTCGACAACGGAGCTCTGTTCTTCCTGGACTCCTGTCCCAGTTTGATTGGTGAAGACGGGGTGTCTGTCCGGCGGCTTTCTTAAAAAGGGCAGACAACCCCACCAAATTAACTGCGGTGCCCAGTCATCGGAGGTCATCTTCTGCCACTGGGACCAATGCCCTGCCAAACGTCAACCAACCGTCCCCTCATGGGAGGGGAAAATCAAAGTGGCTTCGAAGGTGCTGTCGCGCCAGCCTCAGCGGCTGTCTGCTGGCCCTTAAAAGCTCCCCTGCAGCTTCTGGGATGTGAGAAACGTATCTGCCCCTACCTGGCTTATGGGGGCTGTGCTTTCCTGCCATGGAGGCAACACTGCAAGTAGGCTTAGCTGGCTGCGGAACAAGACCCAGCTACTTAGCAACAATTTTAGACTTTTTAAATTTCTATAGAGTCATCCGCCTTCTGTCCGAAAAGCATCTCCCTCTCAAAAGGCATGTCTAGAAGGAGGTTTTTTACATGGGGGGTGGGGGGGAGAAGCCGGATGTTTTCAAATATGCCTGCCTTTTTTCGGAATTCCACCTTTCGCAGTCTATTGACTTGCCAGTGTTCTACCCTCCTCCTCACCTTTCTAAGGAGGAAGAGCGTTTTCACTGTCTCGATCCTAAAAGAGCTCTCACGTTTTATGTTGCCTGCACAGCCGAGTTCAGGAAGACGGACCAGTTGTTTGTCGCTCATTCTCTTTCCCGCAAAGGTCTTGCGATTGCTAAACAAACCATTTCACGCTATATCATTTTGTGCATCAGTAAGTACTATCAGTCGGCGGGAAAAGCCAGGGGAGTTTCTGCTTCCACAGCCCTTCAAAAGGGGGTCCCTGTTGGGGAAATTTGCTGTGCTGCCACGTGGTCTTCTGTACATACTTTTAAAAAGCACTAAGCTTTGGACGTTACACGTGGGGCTGATGCACGTTTTGGCAGAGCGGGTCTGCAGAGCCTACTTGTGTAATCCTTTTGGCCCTCCTCCTTTATCTTACTGCTTGGGGGAGTCTTATCAAGATGAGGAACCTGCAGGAGAAAAGCAATCCATTGTAGGAGAAATTACCTTACCGTCATGCTCTTTCTATAAATTCTTCTACCGCAGATTCCTCATCATCCCTCCCAGCTGTCTCTGCTGTGAGAAACCGGACGCTGTCTCACTGTCTGAACGCTGGGATCTCTTTCTCAGGTGGCCAGGGCACGGCCTTACACTTGGATCCAGACCCTGGGGGTGGACAAGTGCCAGAGGATCACCTGGGAGAGGGGTCCTCGGGGAATGAGGGTGAGACATCCGATAGCGAGATGAGTATTGCCACTGCCCCCCTTCGACGCTTCCACCTTCATAGGTAATTTGAAATCCTGTCCTGGTACCCCCAACCCCTAATTCCAACAAGTACCAACTCAGAAAGGAGGCGTGGGATAACCAGGAGAAAGACATTGCACTTACCATCTTGTGTATTACTACCACAGGACTTATCCTCCTGTCTCAGATATGCCCCTACCTGACATTCCTTCAGTTGAAATAGAATATTGTCAAACCAGTTCCATTGTGCCACCATACCTTTCTGTAAAAACCACACCAACACATCCATTTACCATCACACACTCACCCTGTTTATTTGGACAAAGCCCTACAGTTTTTCTCTAATCAGAAAAAACACAACTCCCACAATCCCTCCACACTGGCTTTCTCTACAAACACTGAGACGAGGAAGAGGGGAGCTGAAAGAATAAAGATCTCTCACCGCCATTGAGAGACAGAAGAAAGACTATGCCATACTAAGACTGAACTCTCCCTCTAATGAGGCAAGGTCAGGCCTCCTTTTCTTACTACTCACCTGACTCCACTTGAGACTTCCAGGAAGTATAAAATGCAGAGCAGGAGAACACACTTTGAGCGAGCTGGGGATGCTGGAAGGAGCTGAGACGGCAGAGGAAGATCAGTTGATCTGCAGAGACCCTGAGAGACCTGGAGGAGAAGGGAGAGGGAACCACCGTACTGGACCTTTGAATGCAGGATAGGCTGCAGTGAAGAGAGAGAACCAAAACCAAGGGCAGCTGGGATCACCTGGCGGTGACATACCAGCGCTCCTCCCCTGGGCCCAGCAGGCCAGCCCAGCCCAGCCCAGGTCTCTGAGGGGCAGCCGATGAGACCCTGACCTCAGGGCACATCCCCATTGAAACTCCTGCAGCTCCCAAAGCCATGGACTGCCGTTTTGGGGAACTTTGAAGTAGGAGCATAATACACTGCAGTGCATTCTGGGATTTGATGTCCAAAATTGTTTTTTGGGAAACTGAAGGGGCCGCTCCCGGCAGAGGGAGACCCTTAAAGCAAGGTGAGATGCTCTGAACCCGGAAGAGTGGGTCCTGAACTTTAAGAAAACCCAGTGAAGGACCAGCAGCAGTGCTCCGGCGCCAGGTGGGCGCTCATTGGGAGGACTCTGGCTGGTTCCTTTTGTTGAAACTACAAATACCAAGAGGTCAAAGTGGTCATACAAGGGTCGAGCAAAACCCCTTTTACAATCGAAAATCTTTGACACGCTGAGGAAACAAAGTGAACTGTGTTACTGAGGGCAATTGTGAACCCGACTGAGGGATGCCTACGAATTAGGGTGACCAGTAACAACCCAGAGAACATTGTGTTATTAAAGCTGCGTGAAGCTGGGCAGGGGTGCCGAGATCCGGACTTGGGTAAGAAGTGAACCTAGGGGTCTAGAGTGATTTTCTTGTGAACTGTGGCAAGTGTAAACCAGATGGCAGGATGCCGAAAGAAAGCTAGGGGGAAGGGAACCCTGCTTTCTGACATGATAAATCATGAACTGTGTTAGAATGGCTATGTGAACCCGAGGAAGCAATGCCAGGAGTAAGGCTGAGGGAAGTGAGTCCTGCATTGTTAAAGGAAAGTAAACTGTCCTTCTGGCCATAGTGAACCCAACTGAGGGAGGCTAACGCTCAAAAAAGGGATTGGAGCCCGGTTGAGGGGGATCCTGGGGTGAAGTAATCACCCAACGTAAAAGATTACGGAAAGGAACTTTTGTTATTGTTGACACATCAGACCCTTGGAGGCAAGGGACTTTGTATGAATGAGACTTGGCAACAGAAGGTCGGATATCGCTGAAAATAACACTCGTGTTGGAGAAGCCCAGGTGTGTGTTGTGCTTAGTAGTCACACCCTGTCCCGTGCTAAAAACGTGGGAAAAGGAGACCCCAGCTATACTATCCTGATTTATCATTTTGGTCAACACTTTCCTTTTCTGGTGAACATTAACCCACCCTATTTTGTAACTTAGCTGGAAGGATTGGCAATGTTTTTTTTTTATTTCTTTTTTTTAAGTATAGGCCCTTTTTATTTCACAAGACACCACTCGGACTGCCTTATTATTTGATGATTGTAGCTTGCTCCCATCTTAGATTTAGGTTTAGATTATTAAACTGTATGGGTGAGAAAAACTACAGTCTTGAACTGTGATCACTTGTCTGCCTTTACTGTTGCCACCATGAGTTCCTTACACCGCTCATTGTTGTGGCTCTTCGCTTCTGATTTCATGAAGTGAGTTGACGATGGCTTTGGGGTGCTAATCTCTGTTACTTAAATAAAAAATAAAGTTTGCAAATTGGAATGTTTTTAACCTGTTGGTTTCTATTCCATAGTTGTTGTTTTTAAGGCTGATTAGCCTCCTTCTGTTTTCCTATGCAGCATTTTAGCTCAGGAAAAGTGGAAGGAACTGAGGCATGGGGCGTAGTGACGTGGTATATGTATGGTGCCGGACATCACTTTTGAAGCCGACGATCAACCACCATGCAAAACGGGTCAACTATTGGCTAAGTCGAGGTCCACTACGCCCTTTGCAGCAGAGCTTGACAAAAGATATCTATCAAGATGAGGAATCTGCGGGAGAAGAATCCATAGAAAGAACATCACGGTAAGGTAATTTCGAATGGCTTGCGTCCTCCAACGTATTCCTCATCTTTGACATCTAATGTCCAGCTTCGTCTGCTTCTGAAAAAATTTCTCGGCAGAGGGCGCCCTGCGTTGAGTCGATGTCCCTTCAAGGCCTCTGTCGAGGGTGACTTCATCGGATGTTATAAGTAGCATGCACAGCACCCCTTAGCCTCAGTTCTGTTTTTCCGCAAACATTTTTGCTTTGTGAGAAACTCGATGCGCCTCGTACTTGTGAATATTGCTGTTCATCTGTTTAATGTCTTCGTCTTCTATCCTGATGACCCCTGGTTCTGGGTTCAAGAAACGTAAGGAATGCAGCTCCAAGATGTCCGTTACGGATCTGTATCGAGTCTCTGTGGTGCTTGGGCGCGGGCCATGAGATGAATACATGCTCCAAGTGTCAATCCATGACGGAAAAGGCCCTGCGGGAATGAAAGGGGACACTTCAGGGAGGCAATGTGTCCAAACCCCGTAAACCCGAGTCCAGAGGTGACTCTCCTCGGTGGAAGAAGACCAAGCGTTCAAGGTCTCGTAGTGGTTCCCGCCACTCTTATTCCTCGGCGTTGGTGTTCGAGGAGATGGCACCGCTGGTCACTTTCTCATCTTCGTCAGGCGAAAAAATTGACACGGCAGAGTGGGAAGCTTTCCGTGTCAAGAGGTGATCTTTGACAAGCAGGGCAGAGCTCTGTCTGCGCCTTCTGTGAAAGCCGGCAATGAGCGGTCTCGGCCGGACACTTGCGCTACCTCGAGACCGAGTAAACGGCGTGATTCACATCGGGAGGCCTCGAGGTATCATATGATCATTCAAGATATGCAGAGAGGTCAAGGTCGTCGACACCTTTGAAGCCCTTGAAGACATTGACATTAACGCTGTCGTTGGTGCCCATCGGGTCTTCGACACCTGTCAGGCCTTCGGGCCCACAGCCGAAACTGTTGACGCCTGCCAGGCCAATTTTACTGGCTCAGCCCCTAGTGCCTGTTGACCCTCTAAGGAAGGCTCTGGTTAAATCGATGTAGGCGCCTTCGACTGTTTCGAAGCGTCTGGGTTCCATTACCTCTTTCAAAAAGATATATTTTTTTTTTTAGGAACCTCAATTCCATTTTGGAGGAGCAGCAGCATTCAGATGAGGAGGGTGCCCCTTTTGGACTCCAGTGTGGGACTCCTAATGTGCCAGAATGCCTCATTTCTGAGGAGAGTAGGATGCAAGATCTGTGTGATAATTTGCACAATGCTAGGGGTATTGATACTTCTCCTGAGCTGTAGTTCGGCAGTCCAGAACCAGGAGAGCGTGCTGATTCCTCGTACCGACACCTTATGTCTAAGGTTGTTGAATATTTGGGCTGGTCTAGACCTCCAGTGCCTTATGATCGGGATGATTTTACGGATATTTTGGACAGGGGTCCACCTACGGATCCTGTGTTACCTTTCCATGTGGCTCTTCACAAATGGGTGGGCAGGAATTGGGATATTCTGGAAGGTAATCCGGTGGTTGACAAGTCTCTTACGAGGAAATACTGCCCCTCCAGTAGCGACCCCAGCTACCTGTTAATAGTCCCCACTACCGAGATTCTGGTGGTCCCTTGAAACAGGTAGCGTACCCTACAATCCCTCCTGATAGACGTTAAGTGTGTAAATGGATGGGTGCAGAAGGTATTTTCGGCGGGGAGTATGGTGTTGAAATCAGCCAACTCCACTTGTGCACTTGCAAAGTTTTCATACACTCTGTGGGAATGCATCTCTATGGTGGCAGAGCATATTCCCGAAGGGGATAAGAGGGACAGTTTCCTGGCTATTAAGGACGGCAAGGAAGCCATTTGTGAGTCCCTCCAGTCTGGGATGGATTCTGCAGATGGCATCAGCAGATCCATGGCTACGGGCACCATGATAGGCACGTTTGTGTGGTTGCGTAAGTAGGGTTTTGCACCTGATGCGCAGGCTAGACTCCAACATGCCATTTGACGGGTCTCCTCTTTTTGGCAGCAATGCTGACGAGACCCTTGAGAAGTTGCTGACCTTGAAATGCGTCCGCCAACTCTTTAGGCCTCAGCCTTTTCGTGCTAGTGGACAACCATGGAGGGGTAGACCCTTTCGTTATTAATCCTCATTTGGAAAGGCGAGAGGAATGGCCACTCGGAGGCCAACGAAAGTTGGCCTCGTGGTGGAGGAGATGGTGGTGCCAAGTCAGCTCAAGCAGCAGCCTCTTTACCATTCAAAACAGCTCTGATGGCTTGAGTCACAGTTCTCCAGTGGAGGGCAGACTGTCTCGGCATCTAGATGAATGGCAAGACATTACTTCAGATGCATGGGCTCTGGAAACAATAGCCCACTGCTACTGCCTTCCCTTTATAAAGAAGCCTCAGACCAATCCACTGGGGAAACACTCTTTGAGGATTCCGGATCCGCTCCTTGTGCAGGAAATGTTGACCGTGCTAGAGAAAGGCGCTATAGAACCAGTGCCTGTAGCGGAGAGGGACAAGGGTTGGTATTCCCCATGTTTTTTGATTCCCAAAAAGAACGGGGGACTGAGACCCGTCTTGGACTTGAGATACTTGCACAAGTTCCTCAGGAAAGACATTCAAGATGGTCACTCTTTCTCAGCTACTTCAGGCCCTCCAACTTCAGGATTGGTTGGTGTCCTTGGACCTTAAGGTTGCTTATTTTCATGTGCCAATACATCTGGGCGCATTCTCCCAAACAAGCCTTGGATCATCTCAGTTACCTGCCACTCTTCACAGACTGGGCTTCTCCCATCAATTACAAGAAGTCCCATATGACACCTTCCCAACAGCTCCAGTACATCGGGGCTGTATTAGACACATCCTTGGGAAAGTGCTTGCCACCCAAGGTGAGGGCTGAAGACATTCTCCAGATGGTAACAAAATTCCGGAACGCCAAGAGTCTTCCGGCCTTTGAATTGTTGAAGTTGTTCGGCCTCATGGCATCCTGCATTTTCCTGGTGCCAGAGGCCCGCCTCATAATGAGATCCCTTCAATGGGCTCTCCGATCACAATGGTCCCAGTTCTCAGGACAGATGTTGGACTGCCTTCAGATTCCGCCCTGAGTCTCTCACGATCTTCTGTGGTGGGCCTGCGAGGGGAATGTTCTGAAAGGAGAACCCTTTTTGGTAACCATGGCCGGAGAGAACTGTAGTGAGGGACTCCTTGCTCACGGGGAGGAGAGCTCACACCAATGATTTGACTGTCAGCGGTTGTTGGACTCCATTGGAGTCCAAACTACACATCAATCTTTTGGAGCTGAGCGCAATCAGACTGGCGCTGAAGGCTTTTCTGACCTCTGTATGGGGAAAGAATGTCCTGATACTGACGGACAATACGGTGGCCATGCACTACCTCAACAAGAGAGGCGGCGTAGGGTCACTACCACTGTGCAGAGAGGCAATGCAGCTCTGGTATAGGGCTATTCCAGAAGGAATTTCCCTATCAGCAGTTCACCTTGCCAGGGACGAGAACACAGCAGCAGACGGTCTGAGCAGGCAGAGCATTGACTCATGAGTTGAAACTAGCTCAGGAAGTCCTTCAAGAGATTTTCACCCTTTTGGGGAACCCCTCAAGTGGATATGTACGCGACCTGTGTCAGCCGGAAGTGCGAGCTGTACTGCTCAAGGGAATCTCTTTCCGAGAGGAGCTCTAGGAGATGCATTCGTGGTGGATTGGGAATTCCCACTGATGTATGCGTTTCCTCCAGTCCCTGTCATTCCTCAAGTAATCGGAGGTTGAGGTGGTTCGAGAGCCGCATGATCCTCATTGCTCCGGATTACGGCAGGATAAAGTGGTACCGGATCTTCTGGACATGTCCATCTGTCCTCCGATACGTCTTCCACAAAGAGAGGATCTTCTCTCGCGAGGGGAAGGTCAGGTTCTCCATCCAGAGGTCGACACTCTCAACCTTCACGCTTGGTTTCTGAAAGGTTGAGTTACAATGATTGGGACCTCCTGGATGATGTGATGGAGGTGTTGCTTTTGGCCAGAAGGCCAGCAACAAAAAGTCTCTGTGCTGTTGTAATACTTTTTTTTTGACTGGTGCAGAGACAAGGATGTTGATCCTTTTCAGTGTACGACGCCGGATGTTCTATCCTTTCTGCTTTCAGCTGCACACAAAGGGCTTCCGTTTGGAACCATTAAGGGTTTCCTGGCAGGGCTTTCAGTTTTTAAGCGCTCATCAGAGCAATGTTCCTATTTCAAGATCCCTCTGGTCATCCAGTTTCTAAAAGGGTTCACAAATGTGTTCCGCCATCTACATTTCAAGTTCCAGCTTGGGACCTCAACCTGGTTTTAACATTTTTGATGGGTGCACCGTTTGAAACCTTGCACTCATGTCTGTTGAGGTTGTTAACCTTTAAGACCATTCTATTGTTTGCTCTTACATCTGCACGTAGAGTGAGCAAGTTGCAAGCACTTTCTTCCAAGCAACCCTTTACTATATTCAACAAGGACAGGGTTGTGTTGAGGGTGAAACCCTCTTTCCTGCCTAAGGTTGTTTCGGACTTTCACTTAAGACAGAAAATTGTGCTGCCGGCCTTCTATCCTCCTCCACATCCTAGTAAGGATGAGGAGAGGCTGCATAGGTTGGACCCTAGGAGAGCACTAAGCTTTTATATTTCCAGAATGTCCAAATTGAGAGTGAACAACCAACTCTTTATAGGGTATACTGGACACAGACTAGACCAGGTTGTTTCTAAACAGACCTTGTCCAGGTGGATCATCCTCACAATTTCTGAATTCTACAGACTGGCGGGCAAGGACCCGCCTGAGGACTTGCATGCTCATTCCACCAGAGGCATGGCCACTTCGACAGCCCTGCAGAGGGGTGTCCCTATTAAAAACATCTGTGATGCTGCCACGTGGTCCTCGATGCACACGTTTACTAAGTATTACTCTTTGGATATTTCCCACGCTCGGGATGTTGCTTTTGAAGGGCAGTCCTTTATTCTGCCCTTTTAAAGATTATTCATGTCTAAATTATTCACCCGCCTCATGGATACTGCTTTGGGGGTCTGTCAAAGATGAGTAATACATTGGAGGACACAATCCATTCGAAGTACAAGTTAGTTACCCCTGGTTACATTCTTTCGAC
Organism: Ambystoma mexicanum; assembly: GCF_040938575.1. NCBI lineage: Eukaryota > Metazoa > Chordata > Amphibia > Caudata > Ambystomatidae > Ambystoma > Ambystoma mexicanum. Next base: position 267,699,900 of record NC_090921.1, on the reverse strand, counting down.
TGGATGTTCCTCCAACATATTCCTAATCGCCCTCCCAAACTACCCCTCATTTGAATTTCCCATGGTATTACGGATTTCGTTCCAACAAGGCTGAGTACTGTCCTGCCTGTGTTTATGGGCACTTCTGCAGAAACCAAGGATGGGTATCACCTTGGTCGTGGACCTGGGGAGCATATGAAATCAAACCAATCTAAACACGTGGTCACACAGACAAACACTGATATCAAAAGAATAAATTGAAAAGTTAGACTCTGGGATGCAAACAAAAAGGGGATAGGCTCGGTCAGACGGAAATAACATATTCAATTAGTCAATTGTACACAATGAATAAAACCTCACTATCACATAATAGATCATAAAACTAATAGAAATCCGTGTTAAAAACATCCAGTATTGGTACTATAGCAGGACTGGAGTAATACATCTGTTACAGAAAGTGTACTATAGTGTGAATATCAAACTAAACCTAATAACCTATACCCTGCTGCAGTCAGGGAAAATAATGGTATTCCTCTCGGCTTGTACTAGTCAAAAAATAGACTGTACCCAAAATAATGTTGGCGCAGCTGGTCATGAATTATTGCATTGACAATTGAAAAACAACAAACTGCATATATTACTGAAATTGTCAAATTATACTGTAAAATAGTACCAAAAGATTTCATAGTGCCACTCATAAAGTGCTGTATCGAAGATAAAAAGAGCCCACAGCACAGAATGTTATCTGTTCTGCTACACGAGGAGAAGAAAAACAGAACTGAGGCCAACGGCCGCCGTGCATGCTACTTATAACATCTAATGACATCACCCTGGACGGAGGCCTCTTAGGGAGAATTCTCATAAATGGTTGATTTCCCTTACCTAGAGTGTCCCCCAGCAGCTTTGCTGGATTTCTAGGATACATTTTGTTCACCTGGTAAGAGTGTGAGCCTTTTTACCACTCTTACATGTGTTTTGCTATGTGTATTTCTACCTTCTGTGTGATCTTGGGCACTGGAGCCTCACCTACTCCACGTGCACCACTTTTTGTGTTACACAGCACCTTCAGTGCAGTGACATAGGGTTGTCTTTGAGACTTCCCACTGACTCAATTTTTTTCTAGGGCTGACTACTGTCCCCTAGAAACAGGTAAAGTTGCCATTAACTTTATATAGTCACTTTAAACCACAGACCCAGTACACCCTATCTACATTAAGACTTGGCTGGTGGCAGTGGTATCTACCCTAACTTTCTACAAACGTGGTAATGTTTTAAGCTGTTATATTAGCCTCGAACATAAAACCCGCTTGACTATGTTTTGTTTTGGCTCCGGCTTGGTTTAGTCGTCATTTCTTTTTGTTAGTCTGTCTCGTGTTTTTCTCTGTGTGCCAAACCGGGGATGATTACTTTGTTTGCTGTCTTTTCGTGGGCTTCTGCACAGAAGCCCTCTTTAAGGCGCCCGATAGTATAGGTAGGTAGGCAGGATGTGAGGGAGGGATCTTCGGACCACTGCCATGGGTTCCCTTGGTAACCCAAGCCACACTCTTGTCTGATTGGCTAAGGGGACTGGCCTTAAAGTGGAAAGCCACCCTGCTGTGCGATTGACAGCCAGGCTGTATGAATGGGGGAAAACTGCATAAAAAGCCAGTCTCTGGGACTGGAAGAGCAGAGATGCCACTGGAATGAAAGAACCAACGAGGAACTGGAAGAAGAGGACCCCTACAACGACTGAACCGCCCGGTGAAGCGCTGCTGCAGGTCCGAATCTCCAAATCCGACGACAGAGAAGATCCTCAAGGAAACTTCTTCCCTTGAGCTGATGGGACCAACCAGTTTGCCCAAACTACAAACCAGGACCCCTCCTCTGGTCGAATTCGCTGTATAGAGCTACAGTGGGCCGGATACCCAGGAAGGTCGGACCCTGCTTGGGTTTTAAGGAGCGCACCTTTTATTCGTTGTTTGGCACTGCTGCTCGTTTCTTCCCTGGGTAGTGCAGGACCCTCCAGTCTTCCTACTTCTGATCAGTCAGTCGCTTCAGGAACCGTGAGCCTGCAGGAACTACCAGGAACATCTGCTTCAGCTACAGCCCCCTCTCCGTTTTAAGGTACTGTGCAAATTCGGTTGTGCGTTTCGCTCAGCCGCGGTGAAAGTGTTTGAAATCTTTCTCCAATCCGAGGGCTTGTCCTTCTCTTTGAACTATCTTTTCTACCAACAAAACTCGTCCGGAATCTGTGCCACAAACTTTACCGCAATCTACCCTGAACTGTGTGATCTTGAGCAAAAGACTTTGACCTATTGACTTTGGCCCTAAGCCTTTTCTAGCTGATCTCCTCACTGTAGTCTCTCTTGTTCAATTGCCTTGAGTACTTACTGTTGGTTTTGCCTAATTTCTAATAACTTTGTCTTTCCTTCCCTTTTAAATTGCTTGAGTGCCATTTTGCTCCCACTTAATTTTGTGAGCTTAACTTGTCTAGAATTTAAGGGAAGGGGTGCAGTATATTTATGATTGTGATACTGACCTTGCTAGAATAGTGAAATGTTAAACAACTGTTGAGTAAATAAATATTCTTTTACTTAGAAACCTTGAGTCAGTGTTTGCCTGAATCATAGTAATTGCTGTCCTTTGTGTAACTATTTGTGCTGCTCACTTACTATTGAGATAAGTCTGGCTGCTGCGCTACTGCTACCACTATAACTGTGTAGTACAGGCTTGTACCAAAGGTGAAATTGTACTGTCATGTGTAGTCTTAATTGTGTGTAGTGTTCCCAAAGGGTACTGCATATAATTCTGCCTAACAAGGCCTTCGAGCGACATCGACTCAACCCATCGATGCAGGGCACCCTCTGCCGAGAAATGTTTCCGAAGCAGCTGAAGCTGGACATTACATGTCAAAGATGAGGAAATCACTGAGAGAACATCCAGTCGAAAGAACGTTACCAGCGGTAAGTAACTTGTTCTTCTTCCTCTTCAGGTTCTTGGACAAGGGAAAAATTCCAACAAATGATGTACAAAGTCTCTCCCTTTGTATCCTTTTTGGAAAAATATCTACTTGAAGAAAAACAAATAGAGGGAGACCCTCCTTGCATTAATTCGGAATCTTCCAGATTACAGGTGTATTTCCTTTTACAGCTGCATGTTACTTCTCTTACAGGACGAGGTCATCGATGTAGATCAAGACAATACTGCTATTCTAATGACCAATTTGATGATGATGATACTTTTTATGACTAATTATTGATCCTCTCACCACTGCATGTTGTCAGCCAGCAGCTGATTCTCCTGTGCAATGATCTACTCAAGAGGGCAGCAGATTACTTTAAAATTCAAACGCAGGATGTTCCCCAGGATATAGATTTCATAGATGAAATGCTCAAAGAATAATCTGCAGTAGGTCAATTTATACCTGTACTACAGTCAGTAAATCAAAGGATGTTGGGGATATTTATCATTTTTATGCTTCATCCCCTCTCCTAGTGAAACCCCCAGCACTTTATTGCTGGACTTCTGGATCTTATTCGTTAAATTCTGAATAAGTGGAGCCTTTTTCCACTTATTCATTCTTGTGGGATCTGTCTTTTGGAACTCTATTCTTGGTATTCTACCAGTACTATGGATTCCATCTGCTCCATAGCTCTTAAAGGCATCAGTATTTCTCTATTGCAGCACACAGCTCCTTATGAGCAGTGTTGCTAAGGACCCCTAGGGTCCTCATTTGGGATTCTTTCTTATCCTTAAGTAACTACAGTTCTTAAGGATAGACAGATACTGAGTATCTCTCCCAAAACGTTATAGACTGAGAGATTGCACACACACCACCTTATGTGGAGTGCCAAAGGGATACCTAGTATCCCCCTTCTCTCTACTCGTGTGACTTTTTAGTCACATAGACAATCTCCTAGTTATGGCTGGTGGCGGTGGACGTGTTCTACCAACTATTGTCATTTTTGTACCGCAGGATATGTCCATAGCCTTGGTAGTGCACAATAGGGGCACCCAAGTACCAACTTGGGGCCCCTCTTCTTTTTTCGCCATTACTAGCGTGCATATTCTTAGTGAGCCCTTCTTCCATTCTGGGAGGGGGAGACCTATGTGTGTGTTTTGCCTTTGGCAGGAACCCTTAGCTATCCCTGCCTAGGCTCCAGTGTGTCTGGGTAAGCAGGAAGTTGGGGAGGAGTTTTCCACCACTGTGTCCTTTGTCTGCCTGAGTGTGTAAATAGTACCAGTTCACAAAGGGGATATGGCTATCCTGATTGGACAGCCAAACGCCCCATGCTGTTAAATGCTTCGAGAGATTGCAGAGAAGTGTGTGCTGGAACTGTTTAAAAGGTAAGGCTTCTGGAGTGAAAAGTAAGTAGACCACTGGAAGCTGAAGTAACCGAAGAAGACGATGACCAGAGACGCCTGCAGACCCTTTCAACACTGTGAAGCAACCACTGCTGTCCTGACCCCGTCTTCTGTGCGACAGAGGATCTCCGAAAAGGACGCCTTCCCTTTGACTGGTGGGAACAACCAGTCCCAAGACAAATTTTGTTTTGAACAATCTCTTGAGCTCCTGTGAGTTTCCAGAGAGAAGAAACCCTAAAACCAGGATACCTGCTGCCCATTTCGAGTACATTGTCGAGGCAAGGTTGAACTCGTCCAAATCTTTGCTGAGCCCTCGAGGACACTCCAGAGATCCGATCCAACTTGCCCAGACCCCCTCAGCAGAGTTTTGGTCTGTAGGAAGCAAAGAAGATTGACCTGGCAAATCGCGTCCTTTGTTGGTGCTGCAGAAAAGGCGCCAAATCCAGAGTGAACCAAGAAGTTGCTGAAAGTCGTGCCAGAGGTCCTCCCTCGAAACTGCTGCTTACAGATCCCGTCCATTGTCCAGCCATTCGTCATCAGACTAAGGAATCCAGTTGTCGTGTCCTGCACAGCCCCTTCGAAGAGAATCCAGCCAACAGGTCTTCAATCTTAAGGTACTCTGGGTAAAAAGGTATTGCTTACCTTGATCCATGAAGTCGCTCCTGAGAGTTGGAGTTCACCCACAGGTGTCCAGGGTCCCCCTCTCTTACCTCAGACCCAAGCCGCTGCTTGTGTCCCTTCGAGCCCTAAATGGGATCTCCATTAGTTATTAACTTTCTGCTTCTAAAAGACTAGAGACTTGAAGAAATCCACAGAAACTCTTTTTATTCAGCTGCTTGTCAAGATGTTGAGTCCTCTCTGAAATGTCTTTAGTTAGGGTTTTGTTTGTGCGTAGAAAACCCTCTCTAGAACCAGACTAGTGTTACCATTTTCCTCCCTTCCCTTCAATTTACTTTCCTGTATGTGTCTACAGAGTAAATGTCTTACCTCAAATCTGCTAAGAACCTAATGTGCGCATAATTTAAGATAATATGATAGGATTGTCTGTTCCCTTTCTAACATTGCAACAAATGTAACCGCGGACAAACACAAAAGTGAATGTGTCCTTTGAAGTATATCTGTAAGTATTCTGAAGTGTTCTAGCGTTAAAGTAGAAGGTATTTAAAGTGATTCTGGCATAAATATAATACATACATAATTTTATATAAATGATAAGTGTAAGCTCTTCTTTGATGTGCATGTCTAACTGGGTTCAGTGTACTTACCTACAGCTCACAGCCTCCTCTTAAAATAAGCCTGACTGCTCTGCCAGTCTCCCAATGTCCTGAGTTAGTACTAGGGGCGCACTGAATAGTAAATTTACTAGTCAGCCGAATAGTGATTTACTACTAGAAATGTGTCAATGTCATGTATGTCAATATATGTGTGGAAATGTTCCTTTGGAAATAAACGTAGGAAAATTCCATTAATTGGCCATGCAAAATAAAACGGATGGAAGGAACTCGATATAACTGTACTATATGTAAAGGTGCAAAATGGATTGAGTAAAAAAAGGCAGTGCATAACAAGCCAAAATTGCTGGCTTTGCCAATGCTCGTTTTAACAGGAGTTCAGTGAATGGCGTGCATGGTGCTTATAACTGGTCACTTTGACAAAAAGAGCTAGCACACACTAGAATATGGTTTCAGCACCTATTGCCCCAGAGGCCGATCGTAGCCTGATTCAAGCTTATATTATTTATATCAGCTGGACATTAAACTTTCTAGCCCATATATGGCTCTTTTTTCCCTTTTAGTATGTACTTTTCTCCAGCATTGATCTTTCATGGATTTAAATGCTTAGAATATTCCCTGTCGTCAGGCCGGGAACCCTCGGTATCTTTATTAAAAGCGTTTTCCCTTGGAAAAACTCTACACTTTTGTGTCCTATCGATGTCCTTTTGGGACGCTTACGCATGGCCCAATAGGACGTAAGATAACAATAGCCCCGCCCCCGCGCCTCCCTTTAGATTTCAACCGTCTCCAAAGTAGTCGGGATCACCTGGTGTTTTCTACACTTTGTTAGGTTGTACTTTCTTTCCCAATGTCGGAAAGCGTTGTTCCGCCCGTGTGGAATGAAGAAAGTTTATGAATGGGATGATCACATGGATTGCCTTTTATTGTCTCTACCCTCATCACTCGGCGGACACCTGTGATATCTGCAAGGGGTTCTCGCAAAAGAGGTTGAGGGACCGTAATCGGCGTCTAATATCATGGCTGAAAGAAGGGGCCTACCCTCCATCTGAGGTATGATTGGTGGGCAGTCTGGCATTGAACAGACCTAAGTCCCCTGTAGTTCCTCGCTGGTCGGTGTCGGCTGAGCCTCCGGCAAAGAAGGCACGGCCTACGGAGAAGTCTCGTTCCTCTTCGGGGAAACATCTAGCGAAAGGCGCTCCTTCATCAGCAAAACATCTTCATTTGGACCAGGCTAGTAAGCCAGAAAAATCTTCGTCTTCATCTATGTCGAAAAAGGATGGGAAAGACCCTTTTTAAGGTGCTCCTCCTCAGGAGACCATCATAGGTCTTCCTTGAGTAGAGCATCTTCAAAACACCGGCCTAGAGACTCAAAAAAGGCAGAATTGCCTAAAAAGAATGCGCCAAAACTGCTATCGGCACAGTCCATCCCTGCAGTGGCATCGTCGATCCCAGTGGCGGCGATTGACAAGGGAGAAGTGGAAACTCCCAGGTTTATATCGTCAACAGTGGACCATCAGAGGCTTGGCAACCTGCGGTGTATGACGCAGTTCTACCGGACACCCTATTACAGCAGGAGTCGGCTCTCTCTGTGTCATCGATGGAGGAGGAGCGGGATCCAGTTGTTCATCCAACAGATCTCGGCTTACAGGGCCTTGGCCCGTCGACGTCAGGGATTCAAAATGTTCCTCCTACTTCTCTGCTAAATCCGCAGTCGCTGTTGTCTTTACAAGTTCTATCTATGCTGCAGTCCCTCTAGAGCCAGTTGGATGCAAGGCTGCCCCCCATGGGTACGCCTCCGGTGACACCCATCGTCGACGCGGCAATCCCCGCTCCACGTTCAGCGTCAACGGCTGAGTTGCCAGTCTCCCGCCCGGTCAGCGAAGAAACCCCCTGATCACACCGGGAAGAGGGTGAACAACAGGACTTTGAGTCTGATCAAGGTCCCAGAGACTCCATCTCAGACATTTCATCGTCACCGTCAAGAGACCCTACGTGGGAATCGGATGGAGAGATAGAAACTCCTAGAAGTCCGGTACAACCGTCACCTCCAGATGACATCGGGGCTTTTCATGCGATGATGGCGCAAGCCTGTATTGAATTTGGTCTGACCCCAGAGGAAGAACGGAAGGAATGCTTCTTATTTGACCATATGGGTAAGAGAAGGAAGTCCATCTTCTCGGTTCTGATTCTGGACCACGTTTGGCAGGAAGGCTTGTGTACCATGCGCTTTCCATTTTCGGAGCCTGCAATCAAGGGCAGGGTAGAGAAAGTTTAAGGCCCCGGACTCTACACCCAAGTGTTTCACCGCACAGCCCCTTCCTGAATCAGTGGTGTCAGCAGCGGCTAGCAGAAAAGCTAGGTCACAACACAAGTGCACAACACCTCCGGACAGTGAAGCTAGAAGGCAGGATGCCTTTGGAAAGAAAGTCTTAACAGTGGGAGCGACGACGGTCAAGGCGGTTAAATCGTTAGCTATTATGGCACGATACGACCTTGAAATGTGGCATCGCCTGGCCCTCATCTTGGAACACCTGCCCGAAAAACAGCCATGCTACTGGTGCGTGAAGGTGAGGAGGCATCAAATCACAGTATCAACATCGCTGTAGATTTGGCAGAGTCTGGGTTCAAGCAGATAAATAATGGAGTGGTACTAAGGAGACAGGCCTGGTTAAGGTGTACAGACTTTAGGCCGGAAGTCCATTTTAAAGTGCTAGACATGCCCTGTGAAGGTGAGCAGTTATTTGGGGAAAAGATAGACAAAGCCCTCAAGGGCATGAAGGAGGATTCGGATACGGCAAGATCACTGGGGGCATTACAAAGTAAACTAGCATTTCGGCCCTTTCGCCCCTTCCGGGGAGCTTGAAGGAATTCTCGATTTGCCACATCCAGAGACCGGAATTTCAATAGATCGGCATACTCCTCCCAAGGATACAGGCGAGCTGTCCAGGCGACACAGAGAAGCTGGGATTTTCAGACTTCTAGAAGGAGAGGACAGTCTTCGTCTGCCAAGAGTAAGCAATCGAAATCTCAGCAATGACAATCTTCAAGACGTCCTGGGAGGCAGTGTCCCATCGCGTCGACGAATGGGAAAGGATTACATCGGACCGTTGGGTGTTGGATACGGTGAAAGTGGGTTACTCTTTGCAATTCAAGGTCACGCCATCTCCCATTCCTCCCGCTTATTCGGCGTAACCCTGTCTTCACATTTTACAGAAGGAGGTTGTGCTTATGCTGCAAAAAGGGGCTATAGAATTGGTTCTGGTGGCCGAGAGAGGCCTGGGGGTCTACTCTCTTTACTTTGTGGTTAAAAAAAAAAAAACAACGGCAAGTAGCGACCCATTCTGGACCTTCAAGCTCTCAACAAGACTCTACAACGCCTGAAGTTCAAGATGCTTACACTTCAGGAGGTCATCCGGTCGATACAACCGGGGGATTTTCTAGCGTCGTTGAACTTACAAGACGCATATTTCCAAATACCCATGCATCAGCGACACAGAAAATTCCTGATGTTTTTGGTGGGTCAGAGTCATTACCAATTCAAAGTGCTCCCATTCGGTCTAAAATAGTCTCCCAGGACGTTTACGAAATGTTTGACTCCAGTGGCGGCATGGCTACGACGAGAAGGTCATCACGTCTACCCTTACCTCGATGACTGGCTAATAAGGGGCTTGTCGCTGGCGGTAGCGCAGGCAAGCCTCAACGTTACCATGCAGCTGCTACAACGGTTGGGCTTTGTCCACTTCAAAAAATCCTTGGTCTCCCTCCAGGAGCTTAGTGTTTTTGGGCCCGGAATTCCAGACTCGGTCAGGACTGGTGAAACCTTCTATAGAGAGAGTTCAAAAACTCAAGCAGAAAGCAGAGGAGTGGAGAGCTGGAACCAGAGTGTCAATCAGAAGCTACATGTTGCTTCTAGGAGCCATGTCGTCATGTATTGTAACGCTCACCTGATTCCCGTAGAGGCGCCGGTCTTGACTGGGCGTATACCGTATCTTCAAAGGTGATGTGTAACACACGGCTGGCTCTTTGGGCTGGAGTTCTGTGCACTGTATGTCTGACTGGAAGGGTAAGATGTCTTAGGTAAGTGAACGCCGTGCTCTCCATCTGCCTCGGGGCAGGGTGCTGTAACCAGTTTCTTCACTGGATAAGGGGAGCAGGCCTCTTGACTTCAGAGGACTGCTGTCCATCGTTTACTGCACAAACGGTAAGTTTCGAGTAATTCTAATGTCTTTAAAGTCTTTAGTAATGATGTTTCTTGTTTTGCAGGGTTCCGGCGATGGCGGATGACGGGCTGAAGTGAGTTGAAGATGGAGCCCGTGTGATGAATAGAAGCGCCTGGAAGCACGTAAGTAAGCGCTTGTTGCCTGCTTCACGATGCGCTCTAACTGTCTTTTTATTTTGCAGGTACAAGTTCGGAGCGGCTGCAGGGTGCCGGAATACCCACTGGGTTAGATGTGGAAAGGAGTAATGGCACGTGAGTATTAAAGTTCCCCAATGTCTTTAAACGCACCTTGTTTTGTCTTTCAGATGCGGGATGCAGCGCCGAAGGCCTCCGGAGCGTGCAAAGAGTTGGTAAGCTTTTGTCTTTCAGATGCCGGAATGCAGCGCGAGGCGTTGGTGACAGCCGATGGACCAGGTAAGTGAAGAGCTGTCACTGAAGACCGTAATGCTAACCTGTTCTTTCTTGTCTTTATAGGTGTTGCTGAAGACTGGATTCAGGATGGTAAGCCTTTTTCCTTAGGCCCAGGATCAGATGCAGAAGACACGATGAGCGTTCCGCTGCAGAGGATGCAGAATAACGCAAAGCAAGATTCATCCATCGGGTGTGGTTTAAATAGCCTCCTGTAGTGCTTAGGTGTCTCCTTCCACAGCCACGCCTAGGTAAGAAAAGAGTTCCTGCTTTCCAGAAGAGTTCCAGTGTTCTGAATCTAGGGAGTGGCTCCTGCCCCACCCAACAGGAAAAGTAGTTCCAAACAGAAGAGGATCAGAGGCTCAACTGGCAGGCAAGTAAGCAGCATGGTCTGCTGCAGGTAAGTCCACCCAAGCATTATGAGCCCGGCGCTTCCAGCGCTGGGACTGGGCATATTTATGAGCCTGGTGCCACTGGCGCCAGGACTGGGTCCAAAAGGTCCCAATTGGGACTGGTTGGCACTCGGAACCTGGGTTATGGATCTGCTTCCAAGGGAGTTGGGAAAACCCTGACCTTTTGGAAGCAGAGATCATGACATGTATCCCGTTAGTGAAGAACTGTCGTCTCTTCATGAGGCCAATACAAGAATTTCTGGCGGACCAGTGGTCTCAAAGTCACAGATTATGGTCCGACAATGTGATGATCAATAGCGAGCTACTAGAAGTGCTTCGGTGGCGGCAACTCTCTGACAAGAAGGATGCCTCTGCTAGAGCCGGAATTTCAATCCACAATTGACGGCGGTCCGTTGGGCTCTGAAATAGTTTTGCCGCGCATACGAGGATCGGTTCTGAGAGTGTTAACGGACAATATGACCACAATGTTCTACCTCAGGAAGAAAGGGGGCACTCATTCCAGAGCGCTCTCGAGCGAGGCTCAGGAACTATGGCATTGGGCCCTCGAACAAGACATCAATATTGTGACGTTTCACCTACCAGGGGTGATGAATGTACAGGCAGACTCTCTCAGCAGAGAGATGAACCAACTACACGAGTGGCAGCTGAATGATCAGCAAGTGTTGAGCATCTTCAGGAAATGGGGTTGTCCGTCGCTGGATCTCTTTGCAACCCGGAGAACAAAAAGTGCAAGCAATTCGCCAGCAGATGGCCACAGCCCAATTTGCTGGGGGATGCGTTCTCCTTCCCGTGGACGGGCTGGTTCCTGTATGCGTTCCCGCTCATTCGACAGACCCTCCAGTGGATTCAGAAATATCCATGCCGTGTGATTCCGATTGCCCGTCACTGGGCCAGGCAGCCGTGGTTTTCGGACCTGCTCCATCTATCCGTGGCAGAACCAGTGAGATTTCAAGTGACGCCGGACTTTGTTTCAAGACAAAGAAGTAGTTTGGCATCATGACTCAGGTTCCCTCAGCCTGACGGCTTGGCTCCTGACTTATCAGTTTGGTTTGCTGAACAGTTCTAGAGATTGTCGGTGCATTTTAGAGGCGGCGAGAGCTCTGTCCACTAATGTCTCATACGCATGCAAGTGGAAAAGGTTCTGTGTGTGGTGTAAGGATCAGCCGGGAGTGGACCCTTTAAACATATCATCGGAGAAAGTTCTGCCTTACTTACTACACTTGGCGAGAAGGTTTGTCTTTCTCTTCCATAAAAATTCACCCTGCGGCCATTTCTAGGTTTACTTGAGTCACTCATTCAGTGATCGACTAGTCAAACATTTTCTGAGAGGTTTATTTCAGACTTTTCCTCCGACCAAGAAGTTCACTCCTGGTTGGAGTCTCAATCTGGTGCTATCAGGGCTAATGAAGGCTCCGTTCGAGCCTATGTCGTCATCACCCCTGACATTTCTGTCGTGGAAAATGGCCTTTTTGGTGGCCATTACTTCAACATGAAGAATGTCGGAGCTGCAAGCGCTGGTGATTGATCCCCAATACTTACGTTTCTTCAAGGACAAGGTGGTGTTAGCGAGTAACCATTTTATTCCGAAGGTACCAACTACGTTCCATAAACACTCTTCTATTGTACTACCAGCATTCTTCGCTGCAGCTTCCTCTTTGGCAAAGAAGGCTCTCCATACGTTGGACGTCAAAAGATCAAAAGAGCACAGAAGTTTTATCTGAGTCGTACTCAAGAATTCAGGCGTACGAGACAACAGTTTGTGGTTTATGGACCCTCAGTGATGGGAAGACCAACCTCCAAACAAGGGCTATCCCGCTGGGTTTCGTCAGCTATTGCCTTCTGTCACTCGAACGCGGGGAAGCCTCTGGAAAGGCGTCCAAAGGCTCACTCTACAAGATCCACCGTGTCATCAGCGGCATTGTGGTCGGGAATTCCGCTGGTGGACATCTGTCAGGCGTCGTCCTGGTCGGTGCCGCATAAATTTACTCTGCATTATTGCCTGGAGCAACAGCATGGAGCAGATGTGCAGATGGGACGTGCAGTCCTGCAACACCTGTTTCAGTAAGGTAAGCCCCCCACAGAGTGGGATAGCCGTTTCATTGTACCATGGTTGTTGTTTTTCTTGTTTATTGTATGTTTACGTTCCTATGGCATTGGTATGCATTACAGGCCTCCAGGTATAAGGATACTGCTATGTAATCTATTCTAAGCATGTGAATCCATGATCGATCCAATGCTGGCGAAGGGAGTAGTTTCTTACCTGTAACTCCATTTCTCCAGCGTTGGTATCTTTCATGGATTCAAATGCGCCCGCTGGCCTCCCCTGAATGCAAACCTTGTATTGCCTCTACATTGGAGGTTAAAATCTGAAGGGAGCCGCGGGGGCGGGGCTATTTATACCTTACGTCCCATTGGGCCATGCGTAAGCGTCCCAAAAGGACGTTGATAGGACACAAGTGTTGAGTTTATCCCAAGGGAAAACGCTTTTTAATAAAGATACCGATGGTTCCCGGCCTGACGATGGGGAGTATTCGAAGCATGTGAATCCATGAAAGATACCAATGCTGGAGAAATGGAATTACAGGTAAGAAACTACTCCCTTATTTACCCTCTAACACAGTGAAAAGATATGTTTAATAAGAATACATCTCAGAATTTCTCCTGGCTTCCTTAAGACAAGACAAGACTTCTTTCCTGTTTGACTTGTTAGAATAGGTCGTTTACTGGGGCAAACCTGCAATGCATTCTCTGGCTTTAAAGTTAAGCGCACTTAAGCTTTTGGGTGACTGTTTCGTGAAGTGGAAAAATACAAGTGTTTGAAAAGCAGAAAGAGGAGGATTTTTACAAGTATCGACTAATTCCAAGTCATTCCACCTCGTGCTATCCCTGGAACTGACCTTAACTACAATATAGGTTTGACAATGGGGTCTGTGTGAATCTATTCACATATGGGAGGAGGGGGTCCCACTGTGAGGTCAACTCTACAGTAGAGGCACAGCATGATGCGTCCATTAAAAGCCTTTGTTGCACCACAATAATGTTAATTTAGGTGCCAGGTGATGCCCCAGTTGCAGACAGCCTTTACCGAGGCCTTTTTTAAATGCATCCCTTTGATTGGGCTCAGGCTCAGCCAGCAGAGGCTCAGCGTTAACACAGGGTGCACCGAAAAGGCAGAACTCTGTTTCTGGGCCTGCAATACCAGAAGAGTGAAGAGTCCGGGGGGCATTTGCATTTGCTGCTCCGCCCTCAAGCAAAGTGACAATTTTTGATCTGCAGACAAGGGCCCGCTCAAGGCTCACTTCTGAATGTGGAAAGAGGCCAATGCAAAATACACATACCTCCAGGGGTTTACGTGTAGCCCACAGTGCAGCGCTGGTTTTAAGCATGCCTCGCACTGAAGGGTATTTCTGCAGAGATGACAATCGGCAGAACTCAGATTTGTTCTGTCTGCCTGTCTCTGTATATAAGCATTAGAATTGGGAGAAAGGTCTGTAGAGTGAGAGAAGAGACCTTTGGCGCGATGGGCACCTTCTGAACAGATGCAGGCCTTTTTCTGCAGTTGCTTCATCCAGCAGAAAGAACGAGCTGTCATTTTGTTCTTTATTTATTAAGGCAGCTGTGTTGAATTCCAAAATTGTGCACAATTGTGCGTGCACAATATTCCCCTGTCAAGGCTTGCCATCCGAATAGGTTGAGCTCCTGATGGATTTGTGGATCGGATTAGATGAAGGGTAAAGGTCTCCGTTTCAGCTGTGAGAATGTTCCACTTATAGAAAGACAAGTGTGTGCATGTGTGCGTGCATCGATCTGTGCGCGTGAATACAGATTTGAAATCCCTGACAACCCTTTTGGCCCCACACATACATCCTGCGCATCTGCATCCGTTCTAAGCAGCTGCGCATGTGGATCGCTGCTGTTGTGAATGCTCGGGATCTAGGAATGCTGGCTGGTTTTAATTTCTTCTTCCTTATTTGTGGCTTTATAAACTATGGAAAGTCAATGATAGGCATTCTTGCATTACTCAAAAGCCTTCGTCACAAGACGTTCGCATTGCGTTCACTCGCACTGGCCCCCCTCCCGTCAGTACTTCAATCTTCTCGAAGCCACCATAGAGGTGCCTCTACTGTCCCAATTAAGTTCTGTAACATGCAGCAGTTCAGCCTTGGAGCAGTCCTCACCAAAGGAACACTTTTTTTTAAAATCTTGTTCCCACTTCGGTAAATGCCTATAAAATTTAAGTGCAGCAGTCCGACCTGCCACCTTTGTTTGTTAATGCCAGCATATAAAGATTTGTTTTGTGTTCCAGTGAAGAGTGTTCCAGGCTGTCAGCAAATCCATTTATTCGATCCCCCATTGCCTACACTCGTTTTTTTACTGGCTGGGGACTTCACAGTGCAGTCTGAGAAGTCTTAAGATCCACTAGAGAAACTTTTCACTTCTATTCCAATTAATGGAATTTGGTTTCCATTATGTAATCTAAATTGGCAGGAGTCTGAGAGTACAGCATGAAGGCCCGTTTTACAAAAACATAGCACTAAAGCAGTGCAATTTCTCACATTTTGTGTAATATGGGCCAGGATTACGTAAACCTATTGCAGATGGGACAAACCATATATACACATGACAACGAAGAATTGAAGTTGGGTGCATATTAAACCGGGTTACTGCTTTTAAAAATTTGTAACAAATTTCTGCGGGCGGAAATCCAGTTGCTGAGTACACAGCAGAGGATGAAAAGAGTTGAAAAGCTTGCTGATGCTCGTGCTGCAGGGCAGTATGGAGTCAGCAAGAAACACTCCTGCGGCGTCAACACGACATGTACATATGACAATGCTGCCCTCTGGTGGCATTAATGCAACACTGCATCCTAATAGTGCCAAATTAAAATGGTGCATAAGAAAACCTAGAGAGGGCTCTCAGTAACTATGGCCAAAGCCGAATAACAGGTTTTCGGCCGGAATTTGGCCGAATACTTACTTGAAGCAGAAGTTCGGTACACCCCTAGTTAGTACAGACTGATAATAAGAGTTGGGGATCTACAAACCACTACGAAAGCTTAGTCTTACTATTAGTTGGACTTTAGGAAAAAACTCCCCTAACAAAGGATACAACCCTCCACTTACACCATTACTTACCAGGGCTGTTAAACCGAGAATAGAGAAAACATTTCTGCCTAGACCTTCTGACCCTTTGTACATCAAGGGTCATCTGAAACCCGACCCCTAAGTGGCTTCCACCACTCACAAAAGAGCAGGGACACCAACAGCTTCTGCACCCCTGTGGGACCCCCAGAGAAAGACTGCAAAAAACTTTCCATTGCAAAAAACGGTAGCCACATCACTCACATACCAGGTACGAATGCTAACAATACAACCCTGCTCTCCAGTTACAATGGGTCCTTTACAAACTGCTATATTTTGTCCCAGACCCTATTTGTACAGACATTTTAAAAACTGTCATTGAAGGTAGACCGGTGGCAAATGACATTCTTAAAACCAACCTCGATGCAGCAGATAATGCAGGCAGAATTGTTGCTGATGGGAACCTTACTAAAATTCCATGCCCGGCTACGTCATTCAGGATTTAAATTGAAAACGCCAGCAACGCTGTTCAATATGCCCATTGAAAGCAATATGCTCTTTGGGAAGATGGTAGATGACTCCCTTGAAAGAACACAAGACTTTAAGACTCTAGGGCACATTTCAAACAAACCATACGTTCAAAGAGGTGTTTTAATACACATTGTTTCTTTTCGAGACTAAAGTTGGCCAAGAGCCTCTAAATCTACATTCAGCTAAAATAAATATCAGAACACAGCGCAATCCACCCCCTTTCAGCCTACCTATCAAGGAGGGTTTAGATGGGGTAGAGGTAGATTATGGGCTGCAGCCTCTAATGGTGCCACTTCCCAAAAACAACGCTCCAGTTCAGGTCCCCTCCCATGTTATTCCAGTAGGGGGTTGAATATCACGCATGGGAGGGTTCACTTTGGACATGTGGGTGCTTTCCACTGTAATAAAAGGGTACGCCTTAGAGTTCTCATCACAACCCCATTCATCCTACAATACAGCACAAACAAGAGTATTTATTCAATTTACTTCCTTAAATCCCAAAAAGGATTTAACCTTACGCCCTGCCATGTTAGACCTTTGGTCAGCAAACTTGTATGCCAAACCACAAAGGTTTCGAATGACTTAACTTCAGGAAGTAAGTTTGCTATTAAAACCAGGGCATTACATGGCAACTTTGGATATGAACGATGCATACTTACATATTTCCATCTTTCCACCCCACAGAAACGATCTTGAGTTCAAAGCTGGCAAGACTCACTACTTGTTTAAAGTGCTACCCTTCGGCATATCCTGAGCGCCTAGGGTATTCACAAACATACTCACAGTGGTACCTGTCCACCTGCACAGACAGTCTATTCCAGTGTACACTTCTCTCTCAATGACTGGCTAAAGGAAAGATACCAAGTGTCATCAGAACACACAAGAGACGATAAAACTGCTTTTAAAACTAGGTTTCTCAATCAACGAGATGAAATCAAGTTTCGTTCCGATTCAAACACAGTTTCTAGAGGCACAAATCCAGACAAGACGCCTTAGTCTTCCCCTCCTACGAGAGGGTACAACATTTCCTTTTTCACATTCCACATTATGTAGCCGGTAGTCGGATAACAGTACGGAAGGCTGTTAGGGAGAATTCTGAGAAATGTGCTAATTCCCTCGACCTTAGAGACCCCCAGCAATTTTGCTGGATTTCGTGGACTTGTTTTTTTTTTTTTAACCTGGACAGAGTGAGACCCTTTTTCCCACTCATGTATTCTGTGATTTTTGACCTCTGTTTCGAGGGGATTGGGTCCTCCGACGTATTCCGTATCTATGACAGTAATCACCACAGCTGTGCTGCTTTGGAAAATATTTCTTCGTCCTGCGTCGATGACGTTGATACGCCGTCCTCGAGGACCTCCTCCAGCGGCCAACGTCACCAGATGTTATAAGTAGGACGCACGACGCCCGTAGCCTCAGTTCTGTTTTTCCACGAACGTGTTCGCTTCGGAGATCTTGGCGCGCCTCGACTCTTTGGAGTTTCTGTTCTTTCGGTTCTTCGAACCTGTTTGTTGTGAAGTTTATCGGGATGTCTTTCTCTTCTTCCACCCCGCGTCCGGGCTTGAAGTGTGGGGACTGCGGGTCTAAGATGTCGGTGACGGACTCGCACAATGCCTGCCTCTGGTGCCTCGGGGAGGCCCACGGCACGGATGATTGTGTCGACTGCCGGTCGCTTACGTCCAAGGCCTTGCGGGAGCGTAAGAAGAAGCTGACGTTCGGTAAGGTGTCAAAGCCCCGGAAGTCGAGGTCCACTGGGCTTTAGACGGACGATTCGAGGGGCGACTCTCCGCATCGTCGTCGTAAGTCTAGGGGTGTCTCGGTCCCGGAGTGGGTCCCGCCACTCCTCTGCCTCTTCGAAGCACTCACGGAAGCGCCGTCATCGGTCGCCTTCCCCGTCCGAGGACTCCGCCCGTCGGCGGGTTGCTTATCCCACCAAGCATGCGACTCCGGAGGAATGGGCTTCCTTCGGTAAGAAAATGTTGGCGATTCTTGAATCGCAGGGTACCGGTCCGTCCGCGCCTCAGTGGGGTCGGGCTTGACCATACTAGAGACACCGCTCGTACGCCTTCGGGCTCGGGTGGTCAGCACGATTCGCGGGAAAGGTCCCGCTCGGACAAGGGGAATCGTTCTAGTCATGCCCGTTCCAGGTCCCGGTCCTCGAAGCGCTCGAGACCGTGTGCACCTGTGAAGTCTTCAAAGAAGACGTCGACGCCTATGGTGCTGAGGTCGTCGAGGGACTCTCTTGAGACTTCACCTCCGAGGAAGTCTTCGATGCCATCGGCGCCCAGGCTGTCGAAGGACGCGCTCGGGGCTCCACCCTCGAGGCCTGTGTCGAAGCCGTCGATGCTGTTGGCGCCGCGCTCGACGTCTATTCACTCGACGCCTTTCAAGGCTGTTTTGTCGGAGGTACCCCGTGGCATGGCGGAACCCCCTTGAAAGGCTCTGGCCAAGGCAAAGAATGTCTTTGTCCCCTGTTCTGTGCCCTCTTTCCACCATCTGGAATATATTTCTGAGGTGGATGAGGGTTCTGAAGATGGGTTTGTTCCAGATTCGGTGCCAGACGAGATTATCTCTGGCCATAGCCAGATTGAAGACCTGCATCAGTCACTGCACGACGCCAGTGGTCTGGACACCTCTCCGGAGGTGGAGTTCTGTAGGCCTGAGCCTGGCACCCATGCCGAGTCCTCGTACTGGCGCCTAATGTCGAGGGTCACCGAGTACTTGGGGTGGTCTGCTCCACCAGGGGATTTTCTGCAGGATGACCTGACTGATATCCTCGACCAAGGTCCACCAACTGACCCGGTAGTGCCATTCCATATGGCTCTGCAAAGAAGGGTGGCGGCGGCTTGGACTGCTCCGGAGAGTCTCCCGGCAGTGGGCAAGTCTTTGCCGCGAAAATACCGTCCAGCCAGTAGCGACCCCTGCTACTTGACCACGCACCCCACTCCGGAGAGTTTGGTGGTGCAGGCGGCTACGGGTGCAGGCGGCTACGGCCCCAGCAAAGCAGGCTTCGTATCCTACTATCCCTTCGGATAGGGACGACAAGCGTTTTGATGGTTGGGCGAAGAAAGTGTTTTCTTCAGGGGGTATGGCTCTTCAGGCAGCCAACTCCGTATGTGCCTTGTCATGTTTCACACACACTCTGTGGAACTGTTTCCTTAGCGGCTGAACATATTCCCGAAAGGGACGAACGGGATGATTTTCTTGCTAGGATACAGGATGGCAAGGATGCCATGTGTGAGGCCGTTCAGTCGGGTCTGGACATGGCTGATTGAGTCAGCCAGTCCATGGCGGCGAGCACCGTAATACGCAGGTTTGCGTGGTTGTGGAAGTCGGGGTTTGCTCCTGATGTGCAAGCCCGGCTCCTCAACATGCCCTTTGATGGTGTACATCTTTTTGGCAGCAAGGCTGACGAAAGCCTTGAGAGGTTGCAGATCTCAAAAGCTGCAGCGAACTCGTTGAGCGCTACGGTTCGACAACCTACGCCTTTTCGTCCTAGGGGACAGCAATGGAGAGGAGGTTCCTTTCGTTATTACTCATCCTTTAGTAAAGCGAGAGGAGCTGCTAGTCAAAGGGGCCACCGTAGGAGTGCCAGAGGTGGAAAACGAGGTACTCGAGGTGCCAAGGCCGCTCGGGCAGTTGCCTCTTTGCCCTCAAGCAACACCGCAGCTGCTTCAGCTCAGTCATGAGGCCATGTCCCATGGTTCGCCGGTTGGGGGAAGGCTGGCGCAGCATCTTGTAGAGTGGCGTGCCATTACTTCAGATGTGTGGCTTCTGGAGATCATAGCCCACGGTTACTGTCTTACTTTTCGGCAGAGGCCTCACGACAATCCACCAGGGAATCTCTCTTTGAAGAGTCCGGATCCGCTCCTTGCGCAGGAAATTCAAGCCCTGCTGGAGAAAGGCACCATAGAACTGGTGCCTGTAGCGGAGAGGAACAAGGGATGGTATTCTCCTTATTTTTTGATTTCAAAGAAAGACTGGGGATTGAGACCCATCATGGACTTGCACGGTTTGAACAAACTCCTCAGGAAGGACAAGTTCAAGATGGTTACTCTTTCTCAAGTCCTCCAGGCCCTTCAACTTCAGGACTGGTTGGTGTCTCGACCTCAAAAACGCTTATTTTCATGTGCCGATCCACCCAAAGCACAAGTACCGGAGATTCGCGGTTGGCGACTCGCACTTTCAGTTTCGGCACCTGCCGTTCGGATTGACCTCTGCCCTGAGGGTCTTCACCAAGCTCATGGTAGTGGTGGCAGTGCATCTCAGGAAAGGGGGGATTCACATCTACCCCTACCTGGACGATTGGTTGATCAGGGCGCGCTCTCCAGAGCAAGTCCTGGATCATCTGTCCATCACCTGCCACTCCCTCCACAAGCTGGGCTTCTCCCTCAACTTAAAGAAGTCCCACTTGACGCGCCAACTCAGCGGCTCCAGTACATCGGAGCAGTGCTCGACACGTCCCTGGGGCAGTGTTTTCCTCCCCAGGTGAGGGCTCATCACATTCAGCAGATGGTGCACAAGTTTCAACATGCCCAGAGTCTCCCAGCGTTTGAGTTCTTGAGGTTGCTTGGCCTCATGGCATCCTGCATTCTTCTGGTGCCAGAGGCTCGACTGCGGATGAGATCTTTCCAGTGGGCACTCAAGATGCAGGGGTCACAATCCTCCGGCAGGATGTCGGACCCCGTTCAGATGCCGCCCTGGTCGCCCAGGACCTTCTTTGGTGGGCCGTCGAAAGCAATCTGATGAAGGGGGCTCCTTTTTGGCTTCCCTGGCCAGAGGTGATGATTATGACGGACGCATCCCTCATGGGATGGGGAGCTCATGCCAATGAGTTGACAGTCAGCGGTCGTTGGTCTCCGTCGGAGTCCAGACTCCATGTCAATCTATTGGAGCTGAGGGCCGTCAGGCTTACCCTGAAGGCTTTTCTGCCGACTGTGCGAGGAAAGACTGCCCTGATTCTGACGGACAACACAGTGGCCATGCACTACCTCAACAAAAAGGGGGGCGGGGCAGGGTCACTTACTCTGTGCAGGGAGGCGATGCAGCTCTGGCTCTGGGCCATCCAGCAGGAAGTTTCGATCTCGGCAGTCCATCTGGCCGGAGACGAAAACGAGACGGCGGACACTCTGAGCAGGCAGAACGTGATCTCTCACGAGTGGGAGCTGGCTCAGGAGATTCTCCTGGAGATCTTCGTTCTTTGGGGGACCCCTCAAGTGGATCTCTTCGCCTCCAGTTTCAACCGAAGTGCGAAAGGTTCTGCTCGTGGGAATTTCCTCCAAGAGGAGCCTTAGGAGACGCGTTCGTGGTGGAGTGGTACTTCCCACTGCTGTACGCGTTGCCTCCAGTCCCCGTCATCCCGCAAGTGCTGCAGAGATTACGCAGGTTCGGTTCCCGGATGATCCTCATTGCGCTGGCATGGGCCTGGAGGACGTGGTACCCGGACCTTCTCGACTTGTCCATCTGCCCTCCACGTCGTCTTCCCTACTGAGACGATCTGCTCTCACGGGGGGGGGTGGGGGGGGTCAGGTTCTCCATCCAGAGGTCAGATCCCTCAACCTTCACGCTTGGCTTCTGAAAGGGTGAGCTATATAAGGATTGGGACCTCCCTGAAGACGTGATGGAGGTGTTGCTTTCGGCCAGATGGCCTGCAACAAAGTCCCTGTACAGTTGCCGTTGGAGAAAGTTCTGTGATTGGTGCAGGGTTAAGAATGAGGTTCCTTTTTCATGTGGCATTCCTGTGGTTCTGTCTTTTTTGCTTTCTTTGGCCCACAGGGGCCTGCAAGTGGGTACCGTTAAAGGTTACCTGGCGGCACTGTCCATATTTAAGCGCTCGTCTGAGGAGTGTTCTTATTTTAAAATTCCTTTAGTGATCCCTTTTAAAAACTGAGAAATTAATGTGTTCCCTCCGTCACCTTTCCTGGTGCCCGGTTGGGATTTGAACCGTGTTCTCAAGTTTCTGATGGGTGCTCCATTAGAGCCTTTACATTCTTGCCCTTTGAGACTGCTAACTCTTAACTGTATTTTTAGTTGCGGTCACTTTCACTCTGCGAGCGGGTGAGTTACAGGCACTTTCAGTTAAGCCACCCTTCACTGTGTTTCATAAGGACAGGGTTGTCCTTAGAGTTCGTCCTTCTTTTCTTCTGAAGGTGGTGTCAGAATTTCATTTGGGCCAGACGATCATTCTTACGGAATTTTATCCTCCTCCACATCCTGGCAAGGACGAGGAGAGGCTCCATAGGTTAGACCCTAGGAGAGCTTGAAGTTTCTACATTTCATGCATGTCCCGGGTCAGAGTGGAGTGGACGATCAGCTCTTTATTGGTTATGCTGTAAGGCGTTTGGGACAAGCTGTCACTAAGTAGACTTTGTCTAGATGGATTATCTTGGCAATTTCTGAATGTTACCGCTTGGCAGGTAAAGACCCTCCGGTAGGCTTGCGGGCCCATTCTACTAGGGGTATGGCCGCCTCTACTGTCCTATACCCTTTTCTCACTGAATGGCTGGTGGCAGTGGTTTCGTTTTAACTACTGTGGTGTGCATTTACCGCCGGCTGCGTTAGCAGCTGCAGTAAAGCACCTAAGGCTGCCATTTTTGTCAAAATTGCCCTGGACGTCTTTTTTTAAATTTTATTTTTTTAACCTTTCTTTGTGGAAAGGTACTTCTTGAGATTTACTCTGCTTTGCCTTTGGCAGGAATCCTGAGTGAAGCCCGCCTCTTGTTCCAGGGTGTCTGGGGTAGGCAGGAAGTGAGGGAGGTGCCCTCACTGTGCTTAGTCTCCTAGGAAACCCAAATGCACTCTGAGGTGATTGGCCGACTGACTGTCTAGCAAGGACAGCCACCCTGCTGGATGACTGACAGCTAGGCTGGAATGAATGGGAGAGAACTGAATAAAAGGTGAGGCTTGTGACTTGGAAGCCTTAGTCGACAACTGGACGAAGGAACCGAAGAAGAACTTGAAGAGGACGTCTGCTGCAACTCCTGGACCGTTGGTTAGCCTGGTGAAGCCCTGCTGCTGTGCTGAAACTCCAAATTCGTATCAACAGAGAAGCCCCTGCCAGGAAGACTTCTCCCCTTGAGTTGGTGGGACCAATCAACTCCAAAGTAAGCCACCTGGACATCCTTCTCTGAGCTGATTGAATTTCCACATGGTTGCTGCTGGAAACCATGTAGCCAGGAAGAGCAACACCAGATTGTGTGTTGCTTTTAAGCTGGCCTAGAGCTACAGGAAGATCCTCCAGATTCCCAGGAAACAGGACTGACTGAGTTTGAGCCCCCTCAACAGAGTGCGGGACCCCAGAAGCAAGAAAAGCCTATCTCTACAGCCAGAAACTGCAGTGTTGCTATTTGCGGTAGATGCAAGGTGCTGAAATACTGAACAGCCACTGATTTGAAGATTGCCGGTTGCGAGCGGTGACCATCCCATTGCAGTGCAGGAGTCTCCAGAAGTCCTCCCTCTTGTCCCCACGATTGAGGCCCAGGAACAGTGAAATCTGCAGAGCTACTGAGGAACAGAAGTCCTCTGCTGCACCTTTTTCTTCAATATAAAGGTACTGTGAATTCTGAGAGAACTTACCTCTTACTGTAGAGTTGCTTGCATCTTCTACTACTCACAAGTGTAATCAGCTTGTGGCCTACATTTGAATATTCTTTTCTTCAAAGACTTATAAAACATTGTGCAAAGACTTTTTTCTACTTACCTACCAGAACTGCTTCATCCTCTATAAGACTTTTGCCCATTGACTTTGACATAGCCTTTTGTACTGAATGACACTTCTTGGGGGATCCAAAAGTATTTGCCTTAAGAATATTTGTTGCCTCTTGTTGTACTAATAACCTTTTCCTTTTACCAACTTCTAAGAGTATTCTAAATGCAAACAGTAAGATATGAATGTCGCCAGCACCCGAGCGATTGAAGTCACCTGAGGGTTTAGGTTGTGTTTGGGCCATCCCATCTTTATTGATTTAGAAACTAAGATTGTACAGTATTGAAGTCTATTTGTTACTTTTTATATTGCTTCCTTCTGAAGAAGGCTTACTCTGACTGATAAATTAATAATTGTTTATTCAAGAAACCTTGTGTGTAAGAGTTTATTTGAATACTTGTCGCTGTGAATCTGTGTAACTCTTCTACAGCTCACCCCTCTTGATATGAGCCTGGCTGCTCAACACTACCAAAACTGTGTAGTACAAGCTTATCCTATACCTGTAGTCATAGTTGTGTGTAGTGCACCCAAAGGTTACTGCATACAAACTTTGCCTAACAAAGGCTATGTGCCTACTAGGGATGATGGCCTGCTGCATTTATGTATTACCTCGTGCCGGATGCGCTTGCGTCCGATGCAAGAGCGGCTAGTGAAACAATGGTTGCAAGTCGGACAATTTAGTGGTAATCTCACTGAACTTAGTTAATTCTCAGCAGAGATGGACAGGGAAGGGAAATAATTCACCCCTGCCGCACGTGCAAACCACTCTTACCAGACGTTTTACTTTCCAGATTGGGAGCACATCTCCTCAACCACGCTGCGCACAGCAGGTGGACTTAAACACTAACAAAGAAACACATAAACTTTCTAGAGTTGTTAGCAGTGTTCAAAGCCCTCCAAGCTTTTCAACACCTGATTCATGGGAAACCAGTCCTAGTCCTAACACAGTACAACCGGCATGTTTTACATAAAAAAGGGGGAACCCACTTTCCAAGTCTGTCCAAACTATCACAGAACATATGGAAAAGGGTGCTAAAACGCTACATGATCCTCTTGTCCAGCACGTTCCATGGGAACACAACTGTCTAGCCAATGTGTTAAGCAGAGACCTAAAGCTGCTATCAGAACACGAATGGCAGTTGCACAAATACGTTCTATACGACTAAGTCTTAAACTGGGATCAACCAGACATAGATCTATTTGCAACCCAGCATTACACAGAATGCCTAGACTGTGTCTATGTACCCCCAAACAGGGTGCAAGGGGAACGCTGTGTGGATGCATTGCTCAGGGAGAACTGCATATGCTTTTCTACCAATACCACTTCTCAACAAGATCATCCACAAGATGCAGTATACCTCATTTCAATAGCTCCGATATGGGCATGTCAACCATGGTACTCGCACCTGCTCAGTGTCCCTTTGCTGACCAGTAAATCTTTAGTGCCCATACAAAATGCTATCCTAACATCAGTGGACAATATTCATGCCCTCAAACTTTGAACCTGGCAGCTTGGTTTCCTTTGGTCATCAAGATGTGTCATGTAAACTTACCACAAAGATGTATGGACATCCTCAAGGAGTAACACACGTATAACAGGACATTGCTACTACAATAAATGGAAACTGTTTATCTGGTGCTGCGCTGGAGACATCAATCAAATTGATTGCTGTCCTTTACATATTGTTCTATATTTGCTTTACCTTTTGGACACTGGTTTAGTTTTCAACTCTCTTAAAGTCCATTTAGCTGCACTGTCTGAATACACCACCTCTCAAACAAAGGTGGAAAGTTCCTGTGGTTAAAGCATTCATGGAAGGGGTTAAATGTTACACCCACCTATTTCAAACCCAACTCCCAGATGGGATTTAAATTCGGTTCTCACAAACCTAATGGGTCCCCCTATGAGCCAATGCGTAAAATCAATCTTTAACACCTAATTTATAAGATTGCTTTTCTTGTTGCGTATACATCCATCAGAAGCGTCCAATAATTACAAGCACACTCAGTTTAAGATCCCTTTATTACCATCCATAAAGGTAAGTGGTGCTAAGAACACACCAATGTTGTTAACCTACATTTATTTCAAAGTTCCATGTTAATCAGTCCATAGTACCCGACGAGTTTGGCAGAAAAGGGCTGTGATCTATTACCTTAACAAAACAAAACCAATCGGGAAGACCAATCAATTTTGTGTCCATAGCAACTGGAAGAGGAGAGGGATCCTGTCTGTAAGGCAGCTATTTCAAAGTAGATAAGTCAAATACATTCAAATTCGCTACTCCCTTTCTAACAAAACTTCAAACCCAGAGCACACTCCACACATGGCACAGAGACTACCATAGCTTTTATTGCAACTGTCCCTTTAGATGCCATTTGCAAAGCTGCCTCTCTGAGTTCATTCATGTTTTTGTGCAGCATTAATGTCCAGATACTAATTCCAAACAAGATACGCTGGTGGGCCAAGCAGTATTAAAGCATCCATTTGCTGTTGTACCTTCAAACATCGCACCACCTTCTCCAGGTACTGCTCGCTAGTCTATGCAAAGCATGTGATTCCAAGCAGATCCACAAGCCTCAGAAGGCATACATTACTGTAATCGTATTTCTGATGCTTGTATCTGCTTATTCGCGTGCGCCCACCCTTCCTCTCCTCTTGGAGGTGAAGGTACATTGGCATCTAATACCTTAAGCTTCCTCTTATGTGCTCACGCAAACATATCGTGCTCCCTCATGTCAGAAACAAAACAATATGAGGGACTTCGATGCGTGAAGGAACATGGATACTACGGATGTCACAATAGGGATATTAAAAACACTGCCAGTCGACATCCCTTTTCGACTTTTGAAAACAAGTCATGCAATACTGTGCACATACCACTAGATGAAGGCCTATGCAAGCATGTGAATCTAAGTAGATATAAGCATCACACATTTCATTATGGTGAGTAATGCATGTCATTTATATGAAAACGGTATCCAAAATCTGACAGACGCCCACTATCGGCGTATGGCTCCCAAAGAGGACCCGGCAGTAAAGTGCTCATGTAGAAAATGTATTTCAAAAATCCAAGTTTGAAATAACATGTGACCAGTTAAATAACACCAGTCTATGGCAGCATGATGAAGTAATTGCAATCAAAGACTGATTCAGCCACGCGTTCCATCCAAAAAGCAGACTTCTCAAGGCTAGAAGATTGCATGAAAGTGTTGGCGCTCATGCAAGTATATTACTCCAGCATTGGATCTTTCATGGATCCACATGCTGTGAATATTCCCTGTCGTCAGGCAGGGAAACACTGGTTACTTTGACTTAATTTTCCTATGGAAAAACTTGACACCTTGAGTGTCCCATCAACCTCGTTGTGGGTGCTTTTAGTACCCACCAATGGGACGTTGAGTGTATAGCTCTGCCCCAGCAGCTTCATCCCATATTTCAACCGTCTTCTGAGCTGTTGGGATTCCTTGTGTTCCTCTCCTGAGAGAACATTTTATTTTTTTGAAAATTAACCTTTTCTTCAAATTTCCTATTCCAGTTCCAACCATGGAAACCTCGGAACCTAAGAAGTCCTGATTTTGGCCGTGCGACACCTGCGGCCTAAAACATTTGAGGGGACAGGCACACAGAATGTCCTTACTGCCTATACCTGAACCAATTCGCTGACGGCTGTGACATCTGCCAGGGTTTCTCACAAAAGGCCCTTAAGGACAGGAACTGAAGCCTAATCTGCTGGCAAAGGAGCCTAGCCAGTGCCTGAGGTTGGCTCGTCACTCAGTGGAAGAGCAACCACTCCCTCTGACAGGAGGTCACCGTCAAGACAGAGGTCCAGATCTGAGGAGCCGGTGGCAAAGAAGCAGAAGACCGGTGAGGCAAAATCGTCCACAGGGCACATTAAAGCCAAACACTCTATCTATAAAGAAACCACCACCTAGTGGTGAAAAGTCCCATTCCGGGTCCAAACACTGTACCAAGGGTCCATTGTCAACGCCACCGTCGGATAAACCAAGGGAGAAGGACTTGCACCCATCGTCAAAATCTGCGGTCCCATACAGGAAATCTCCTCTGTAGACGGACACAGAGCCAAATCAGCTATGACCTCCTCCTCAACCTAGTCGTTGAAAGTCTACCTCGACGAGTGGCAAAAAACACTACTCTTTGCCGGAATCTCAAAGATCCTCCTCCGGCCATGAGACTCCGAGACACCCGACAATGGCCAAACGGTCGTCGAAGTCTACCCCGACGACAACAACGCTATTGACGATGGTATCGACATAGTCATCAGGGTCTACTGCTTGTCTCTCGTCGACGACCACTTTGACCCAGAAGAAGTCTGCTGAAAAGCCACATGACTAGCAACCACCACGTTGGAGATTTCAGAATTACCAACAGAAGGCAATATATTGTCCCCTAAGTGTATTTTAAAAACCCCAACTGCGACCATGATGCAGCGCGACCAGGCTCCCATGGGAATGTCTCCTATGGAGTACCCAGTTATCATGCCAGAAGACATTCTGCAGATTGAGATTACATCTGATTTTGAGCCTCCACAATACCAATGTCAAGGTGTCTTTGAATCGGATCCTGAAGAAGGCACTTCTGTTCCACCAATCCATGGACCATCTAGATAGGAAAACACACCTCTAAGGTCTCAAACACCTACTCTGCCATCAACATCTGCAGGAATAGCCGGTATGCAGACACAATAACCATTATAAACCCACAATCCCTGCTTTCCCTGCAGGACCTCACTACGCTGCAGTCTGTTAGGTCAGCTTGACGCCAGGCTTCCGCTTCCTCAAGCAATTCCACCTTATCGAAAACTTCAAGTTACCCCTCAACAAAGGGATACAACCTATCCCTGTAGAGACCAGGACATACTCTCTAGGTTTCAAATGCCTCCTAGACCTCCACCTCCATGTACATTCAGTCCACGTTGAAGAGACCAAGAAAATGATGAATTGATCGACACAGGCCAGGACACTAGTCCGAGAGATACAAGTTCCACCGTATTCTCGTCTCCATGGAGAGCCGACACGAAGTACACGGATCCTGACCAAGATGCACCGGGTAGCCCAGCTCAGCCTTCACCTCCGGACGATATATGGGCATTTCACTCCATGATTAAGGCATGCCATGAGTTTGGTCTAATTCCAGATGAGGAGAAGAAAGATTGTTTCCTCTTCGACCATATGGGTAAACGCAGGAAGGCAGTCTTTTCCATAACCACTCTAGATCATGTGTGGCAGGAGGGCCTCCTTACTTTGAAACATCCTTTTGCGGAGCTGGCGGTTAAAGGAAGGTTAGAGAAGATGATTAAGCCTCCAGATACAACACTGAAATGCCTCACTTCGCAACCTGATCCAAAGTCAGTTGTCTCCGCGGCAGCAAGCCGCAAGGCTCGAACACAGGATAAGTGTGCCACTCCGCCAGACAACGAAAACTAGAAAATGGATGCCTTTCGGAAAGAAGGTTCTCACCATTGGGGCAACCACTTTTAAAGCAGACAATGCCCTGGCAATAGTCGCTCAATATGATCGAGAGATGTGGCACGTCTGGCTTCTTTATTGGAACAATTGCCAGAACAGCAGAGAAAAGAGGCCATGATGCTGGTGCGCGAAGGAGAGGAAGCCTCGAATCATACCATCAACATCGCTGTAGACCTTGCTGAAACAGGGTTCAAGCTGATGGGCAATGGCGTAGTCCTTAAACGCCAGGCATGGCTACGTTGCACTGATTTTCTCCAAGAAGTACAACACACGGTCATTGATAGGCCTTGTGAAGTGGAAAATCTGTTTGGGGACCAAATCTATGAGGCACTTAAAGCCGTGAAGGCTCAGACACGGCTAGGTCTCTCAAATTCCTACCAAAGCAGGAGGTCCTTTCGCTCCCTTCGAGGAGCCTCGGGCAATTCAAGATTCTCAGCCTCCAGCGACAACTAGAACTATGGTAGGCCCAGATATTACCCTCGGGCTACAAGCAGATTTATGAATCTTCCCAGTGCAACAGAGAATACCAATGGCAATGTAAGCGTGGTTCGGCCACCTCCCAGAGAGGTAGGAAAAATAAGGCGCAGCAATGTCTGCCAGAGGGGCAGTCAAGTGGGGGGAAATGTGGCGTTCTACCTCGACGAGTGGCAAACGATAACGAATGGCAGGGTGGGTGCTAGATGCAATCCAATACGGCCACTAGTTGGAGTCCAAGCGCCCACAATCCCGATACCCCCTACAAAGGTATCTCTCCCGCATAATCAGGTTTTACAGCACGAGATACGTCAAATGCTAAGAAAATGAGCCATCTGGATCTACAAAGACTAAACAAATTCAAAATTTTAACGCTCCAGGAGGTCATAAAAGCCGTTCAGACTGAGGAATTCCCCACGGCCTTAGATCTGAAATATGCATACTTCCATGGCAAAGAAAGTACCTCAGATTTGTAGTTCGTTAAAGCCATTATCAATTTTGGGTACTGCCGTTCGGCCTGAAATCGGTACCAGGAACATTCACGAAGTGCCTGGTACTGGTAGCCGCTTTCCTCCGGAAACAAGGCACCACATCTGCCCGTACCTTGACGATTGACTAGTTTGAGGTTCAACGTATCAACAAGCCTCATTTTCTTTCAACCAAACTGACACTGCTCCAACAATTGGGCTTTACAATCCGTTATACAAAATCCTGTACAGTTACCTCAAGGAGTTCGGTTTTCCTGGGCCTCAATTCCTTATATGCCACAATCTGGTCAAACCTTCTGCAGAAAGAATCAAAAGATTGATAACTCTATCGAACTCATTCACCCCAAGCAATCTAGTCGCAGTCCGTGCATACATGGCTCTTCTTGGGACCATGTTCTCTTGCATTCTGCTTATTCCCCACTGCCGGCTGAACATGCGGCCATGCGCGAACATGTGAACATTCTAGCTACCATATGGTCCCAAACCCGGGGTTTCTGGTCAGACAAAGTAACCATCGCCCAGACTCTGTCAAACTCACTGAAATTGTAGACATACTCCTGCAACATCGCGAAAGGAATGCCACTGATAGAGCCAAATTGCCATTTTACCATTGTAACCAATGCCTCCCAATCGGGATTGGGTGCTCATTTGGACAAGAACCAAGTCCAAGAACTCTGGTCCACCGAGGAAGCCGTCCTACACATCAATGTGCTGGAATTGCAGGCAGTGCACTGGGCTCTAAAATCCTTTCTTCCTCTAATGGAGAATTCGGTAGTACGTGTCTTCACCGGCAACACGACTGCAATGTTTTATCTGCGGAAGCTAGGCGGAACGTGATCAAACACCTTGTCCCAGGAAGCCCAGACCATCTGGCATTGGGCCATCCGGTACAACTTTCTACTTCAGATCTTCCACTTGCCGGAGATGCAGCACAAGCAAGCAGACACCCTCAGCAGGGACTCCTTGCAGACACGAGTGGCAACTGCAAAGCATCCAGATAGACAAAATGTTCTCAAGGTGGGGTCATCCCCCTCTAGACCTATTCGCCAGCCCCAACAAGTAGGGCCAGAAAGGATTCTGCATCCCGACTCACAGGGTGACGCTTTTCCGTTCGTTCTCTTGGAATGGCATATTTGCTTACGCGTTTCCTCTCAGGAAAACGATACAGATGATACGCAAAGGTGGTTGCAGAATAATCTTGGTAGCCATGTACTGGCCCAGGCAGACCTGGTTCTCGGATCTCCTTCAATTGGCAGCGGACGATCTGATTCATCTAGGATCTCATGCCAATCTTCTATCCCAGAACAGCGGGATAATCCTTCATCATGACCCAGGCTCTCTCAAGTTAACAGCGTGGCTCCTGACCACTCCGAATATTGCCATTTGAATATACCTCAGGACTGCTGGCGCATTCTAGCAGCAGCTAGAGATCCTGCTACCAACATTTCCTATAGCCAAAAATGGACAAGATTCTGTGCATGGTGTGTACAGCAACGTAACCTGCAGCCGCTAGCTATAACACCTCATCAGATCCTTCCTTATCTGCTAAACTTCGCTACAGAGGGTCCAGCAACCTCTTCCATCAAAGTGCACTTATCAGCAATCTCCAGGTTTACACGGAAAAGATCTCATCTCTGCAGTGACTGGCTAATCAAACACTTCTAACAAAAGGTCTTTTTTGTAGCTTCCCGCCAAAGAAACAGATTCCACCTGTATGGGGCCTGAACCTAGTCCTAGCATGGCTTATGAAGCCTCCGTTCAAACCTATGTCGACAACCCACATCAAATTTCTAACTTGGAAGGAGGCTTTTTTAGTGCCCATTATGTCTTCTAGGTGTGTTTCGGAGCTGCAAGCCTTGGTTGTAGCCCCTCCATATCTACGGTTCATGAGACAAAGTGGTTCTTTCCCCTAATCCTCATTTTATCCCTAAAGTACCTTCAGAGTTTCTTAAAAATGCTACCATAACTCTACCCACATTCTTTCAAAATGCCACTTCACAACGAAGAAGCCACTGCCCTCTCTGGATATCAAAAGGGCATTGAAATATTATTTGGATGGCACAAAATCTTTCAGATCGACTAAGCAGCTGTTTGTCGCCTTTGGTCCATCCAACAAGGGAAAATCCATCTGAAAACAGGGTATTTCAAGATGGGTTTGATCTACAATCTCCTTCTGCCACTCTAAGGCCAACAGGCCGTTCCAATTGGCCCCAGAGCACACTAAACTAGAGCCACGGCTGCCTCAGTAACTCTTTGGTCTGGGGTACCCCTCGGAGACATTAGCCAAGCGCCAACATGGGCAGTGCCCCACACTTTTACCAGGCACTACTGCTTACACCAGCAACACGCTGAGGATGTGCAGATGGGACGGTCAGTCCTTTAACGGCTGTTCAAATAAGGTGTAAGCCTGGCAGCATCCGGGGTTGTTTCCTTTCTCTACTTGAGTATGTATTCTTCTCACATTAACACAAATTTAAAGTACCTAATCTGTGTGTGCCTGGTTTCCAACTCCTAATATTTATACTGCTACAAAATCTATTCACAGCAATGAACGATCCAATGCTGGAGAAGGGAGTAGTTTCATACCTGTAACTCTATTTCTCCAGCATTGGTTTCTTTCATGGATTCACATGCGCCCTCCAGCCTACACCTTACAAGGAAGCATCCTCTTTTGAGGGATATTCTCCAGCTGGAGTGGTTACAATCTGAGGGGACGCTGCTGGGGCAGAGCTATACACTTGACGTCCCATTGGTCGGTACCAAAAGCACCCACGACTGTGTTGATCGGACACTCAAGGTGTCAAGTTTTTCCATAGGAAAAGTACTAATTCAAAGTAACCAGGGTTCCAAAGCCTGACGGGGAATGAGATACCAACGCTGGAGAAATGGAGTTACAGGTAAGAAACCACTCTCTTACCCTGACTAGTGTTACGTGATTGGGTATAGTCCAATGTCTACATGTGACAGTATGTAGCAAAGTAATGCTAAGCACCAAGTGCCATCTTGGAATGGAGTGAAATATGCTGTAATTGATGGCAGGTGCAATTTAAAAAAAATAATGGTTTTGCATTTAGCAAACGCTGTTACCAATTGCTTGTGAATCCCAAAACGGCCAGTCAGTCAAATATTTACATAATTTAAACTGAGCCACAGAGAACAATGCCCTATATAATGAATACGAGCCAAACAATACAGATAAATTCTGCCAGCTCTGAAGTCTAGAGTGCCGTTAAAAGCACATGGCTGCTGCACAATGCCCTGTAGAGTTCCAATCAATCATAACAGGCAAATATTTCCCACGTGCAAGTACACACATTCATGTTACCATCTATTTACATATCGATGACACTTCTGCAACAACATACTTGTGTATAATAAATGTACACCAGACTGATGAATATGTATATTGACAAATACGACCTTTAACCCTTTAAGTGCCATGGGTATTTCCCCCCCAGTGCCAGGGCCTTTTTTGGTGATTTCGGTATGTGGCCATTCAATGCCTTGTAGCTTTTTTTGTTACATGAGATATCTTGGACAAATTTGGCTCCTTTTTTTCCTAGGTTGCTGTAGGGGGGTGAGAGAAAACAAGCAGAAAGGGGGAAAATGTTGGGTTTTTCATAAAATGCCAATAAAATGATGTCAAAGAAGCCTGTGGTTTTATCTTGTAAGAGCTAGGAACAAATGGTTTGCTGTGCTGAATTCCCCGGCTTTCAGGAACAGGTTGAGGGCAATGAAAAGAAATTATTTTGATGTTGTGATCAACTGTTTTGTGAGAGGTAAGCTATTTTGCCCATTTTTGCCAATTGGACATGCATGGACGGAATGGAAGAAAAGGGTAGGAAAGCCGAATTGGAGGACAAAGGCATATATTTCTGAAAAGTAGACAAAATTCCAAGTTTAGGAAGGGGTGATTTGCGTAGGTCAGGCAAAAACTAGGTAGGGGAAAATGCCATAGATTGGGGGAAAAGCGGGAAAATGACAGAAAAAGTTATCTGTTGGACATGGTTGGCTTGGTACACAATAGCTTCTATGAATTTTGAGAAAAGCACGTGTTTCGGTGAGTGGACACAGGGAAATGTCTCTGAAATTGGCTGGAAATTCAGACATTTCGCTCTGGCCACCCACCGAAACACACCGCCAACAACACATGGCCTACCTTCCAGCGTCCCCACACGTGTCCCGATGCAAAAGGTACCTCACATGTGTGGGTGCACCTACCGGGGAGCAAAAGGAAAAGGGTAACCCACTGGTAACCCCAAGCCTTTCGCCACTGCCCATTTTGTTCATGTGGGCAACCTACAGATTTGTACCTAGGGTGTCGACGCCAGCAAGGAAAATGGGGAACCCCATGCATTTCCCCAAAGAGGACACCCGTGGGAATCCACACATGGCCAAATTGGAGGGGCGGCGCATCACATGTAGTCCTCCCCAGGGGCAGATAAGGGGGGGCTGTCCTGCACTCCTCCCTGGGCTCAGGCGTCCGTTCCTAGTAGCAGATATCTGGTACCAAGGAGGGCTGCATGACATGGCACCCACTCCGTTGGGAGTGTGGGGGGTGGGGGTTTCAACGCCCCATCCCATTAGAAAATTCCCTGTCCCTTTGGGGTGCCCCACAGCCCCCCAAAAAAGCGTTCCACCATTTTCACTTTTTTCCTTCGGTAACCCAACTCCCCTTGGTGCAGCGAGGCACATTGATGTGCCAATCTGGCCCCGGGGTGCCCAAACCTTACTGCCCCACCCACTGGTTGCCTGACCCACCATTTATGGGGGCCCTCTCCCCCTCTCACCTCATGCAGGCTTCCCTGAGCCTCCTACAAACGGCTGCATGAGGTACACCCCCCTCCATTTGGGGTGCGGGGAAAAGGACCCCCAAAAATGGTGGGACAGGCCCCCAATTGGGTGGGGCAGATAAGAGGGGGGCATCTCATGCAGCCCTCCCTGGAGTCAGATGCCCCTTCCTAGGAGTAGATATCTGCCCCCAGAGAGGGCTACAAGGGGTGCCTCCATTTTCCCTTGGGGTGTGGGGGGGAGGGCCACCCCCCATTTCTGTAAAATATATCCCTGGTGGCCAGTGGCCCCCCATCCCACCCCACCCAAAATTCCCTTTTCTTTTCATTTTTGGTGTTGTTTTACCCTCTTCCCTGGGGCAGATGATCAGCCATCTGCCCCCAGGGGGGGCCTAACCTGCAGGCCCCATCCTTTGGGGGGCCTGCACACTAATTCCTGGTAGCCCTCCCCCCACTCCCCAATTGGATGGGGGCAACCTCATGTACTCCTGCCTGGGGCCATAAATCTGCCCAGAGGGAGGGCTACAAGGGGTGGCTCCTCCTTTCCACTTGGTGTGGGAGGGGGAGAGCCACCACCATTTCATGGGATCGCTCAAAACAAGGTGCCAAAAAGGACGAGCTATCTCGTCCTTGGCACTGCACATGCACTTTCAAGGACGAGATACCTCGTCGTTGTAGGGCACTTAAGGGGTTAATGGTACATTCTTGTATAGGCCTGCAATGTAGAATGCCAGTGCTAACTAAATGATCTATAGAGGATTATCATACTAATACTGAATGTATCTGTGATGATGCAGCCAAAGATATCACAACACTCGAGGTTAATGCTTCATGTGCGTAGCATGCTACGCTTGTATGACGATTATGATCAGCATTCATAACCATCTTAAATTAGGGATTAAGACCCGATGTGAATTAAAGTGCTAGTGCTTTGAGGTATTTCAGTGGGGTCTGTCAGAGACCAGAAGTCGCTCTCACAGCCACTCCCCAAGCGAGCGAGGATCCCCTGGGTGTAGGATCCTCGGCGATTGGGAGAGCGGGCCAGACTGTGAGACATGGTACCCCCTTTGCCTAATATAGACTCACCTGCCATCCCTCGGCCTTCATGGGCTACATTCACTCATGCCCCCTATCTCTCCTTGCAAATTCCCACCAAGTACTGAGAAGGGGAAGAGGCAACTAGGAACAATGCACACTTCCTATGGCCAACATCACTCCAGTATTGAGACGTAGAAGTGAGGTGTACGATCATGCTGTACTGAAGGGCAGGCATGTGCCAATAAATTGGCTCATTATAGCCAGGCAATTCAGGTCAACACACACCAGAGACCCCTTAATAGGGCTTATGTGTAGAAAGGAAGGAGAGGCGACTGTGTGCAATCTCGTAAGACTTTCAGGGCCCCCTTCTGGGCTGCTAATAAGCTGACCTGCTGCGAAAGGAGCTGGGACCAGAGAGAATGCAGTCAAGGTTCATTGCGAGGACCTGGGAAGCCGGTGTGTGCGAGGATGTGCCCAGCGAGTGAGCAGAACCAGCACGTTCTGCTTCCCGGCTACAGAAGAGGTGAGCAGGAGCAGCTAGGACCACTGCTGGGGAGACGCGAAGAGCCGGTGAGTGTCAGAGGACACATGACGACCAGAGTGCTCCTGTGGGACCGCAGGCAAGTACAAGTGAATGAGAATCATATTGAATGCTGAACTGAATGAAAACGGCTATTTGATGAAGGACTAGTAATATTGAATACCAAACTAACATTTGGAAGTTAAATCGACATTGTGAATAGAACTACAGAAAATGACAAATTGAACAAATACTTAAGTATTCAAATTACACATGTGAGGAAGATTTATGGCAAACTTGTGGCAAAGCAAAGACTGGTGCAGACAAGGGTTGCACTAGCCCTAAGGAAGCAAAGTGTGCAAAACCCGAAGCCCAAGGCAGAAGAGCCTGTGAGGGGCCAAACACACCTAAAGGGTGGTCTAATGGTTGCATGACCTTTAATGGGTGGTCTAACAACTGCACTTATACCAAGAAGATTGTGTTAGGACAGTGTTTCTGAAGTCCAACTAAGGGCTTAGTAAAACCATTCAACTGAGACTGTAGAAGACTCCGCTCTTTGTATAAGGCTGTACCACCTGAGTATACGGTAGCGTAAACAGAGCAGCCAAGCTTAACTTAGGAGGGAGAGAGGGCTGTAGAATCAAAACAAAGAAATTGTAGTGCAGATATGGTCCAAAGAAACACAAACACTATGTATTGTAAAAATAACAGGTTTATTTAAATATAAGTAGGCCCAGATAAATCTTGGTGGAAACAAGTACTATAACAGATCATATTAACACATTATAAAAACACAATAATATGCATTAACGTACACAGACCAAAGCCTACATCTTATTTACAAAACTAACAGTATTTATAGGTAAGTCAGACCTTAATAACCACATTTAGTATAGGGCACACCTATTCATGGTGACTAAAACCATTCGTTACTTTAAGATTACTTTACAGTAATTCAAGGGTTGTAGACTCTGCCAGTTACGCAGTGACACTCAGTTAAGGAATCACATAATCGACCAACCCTGTTACCAGGATACTTGTCTGAATAGTGGAACACTAATTCTAGGAACAGTATATACCTACATTTTTGATAAGTTATACTAGGTGAGTAAGACCTTTTTGTGTAATATACAATTATGGTTGTTTTTCAGCTCAGTGCAACACAGACTGAGGCGAGTATTAACTCTCTAACTTATTGTAGGATTGCACACAGCCAACTCTGTTAAGTACAACCCATATACTTTTAAAATAAGCTATCAGCAGCTTAATGGTAGGTGTACAAACCTAAGACTGTTTTAGCATCTGTATAAATCAGACCATGAAAAGTAAAACCCAATGTTACACTTTATGAATGACTTGATGTTATTCTAGGTAGGTAAATGTTAGGCAGAAACCTGTGCAGTTCCCTCTGGGACCACTGCAAAAGATTTAGGACTGCAGGTGTTTGGCAGTAAACCCACTTGGTAGCAGTCGGTACCACACAGATTCACTTGGTAGCTGTGGCTGAGCAGTCAGACTTCCCTCAAGAAGAGTTAGGCAGTTTACAGAGTATTCACAATAGGTCTGGAGCACACAATAGAACAAGTAAACATTGACCAGGGGTTGGTGTAAAAGAGATATCATTATTTATTAAAAACCACATCTAGAAAAACACACAGGCACTAATAATGAGCAATTCAAAAACACGGTCACTAAAAGATATATACTCCCTTAAAAGAATATTAGACAAGTCTTAAGTAAAGCCCCACTTATTTTCAGACAGCGGTGAGCGCTTAACTTAGATGGCACTCTAATAGTTTGTTTTAAAAAGGGAGAGAAAAGCAGAGAACAAATTGAAACAGATCCCAACGCTTTTTCAAGAACACAACAAGGGAGGGAAGGCAAAGTAAAACCGTGAAGTTGGAGTTCAAGAGGCCGGATCCACCTTCGGAGGATCCAAACGAAATGTGTCCAAGGTCACACGGTTGCAGTGCACAAAGGTCTTGTAAAGGTTCAAAAAGGAGTTGGACCACAGAAAGGGACCAGTTAGAGGGTCAAGGCGGCCAGCCCAGTCCAGAAGGTTAAGGAGTTATTACCTTGTAGCAATCTTTAGAAAGGGAGGCCTGGCGGACACAGTACCTTAAAGTGGTGAGAACGCTCCAGCGGGGGCAGTTGTTCCTGGCAGCGGGTGCAAGTCGGTCCTCCTTCCGGGGGAAGAGAGGATCTTGTCGGGGAGGAAGACAGGAGTCTGTTGCACTGCCAGGGAAGAAACCAGCCCCGGAGTTTCTCAGGTACAAGGAGCGGTCCGGTGATTCGCGGTTCAGTGGTGAGTGGCTATCCGGCTGCTGGGGTGCTTGGCATGGGCAGTTTGACCACAAACCGGGCTGGGGTGCAAAGAAAGAAAAGAAAACTGGTTGTGCACACCAGTCAGGGCAAGAAGCC
This sequence comes from Ambystoma mexicanum, assembly GCF_040938575.1. NCBI lineage: Eukaryota > Metazoa > Chordata > Amphibia > Caudata > Ambystomatidae > Ambystoma > Ambystoma mexicanum. The sequence continues at coordinate 267,660,767 of NC_090921.1, read as the reverse complement.
TCTCCAGCCGGGAGATCTTCTCTGTCGTCGGGAAGTGGTGAGTCGGTTCTGCAGGGCTCTACCGGTGGTGTCGTCGTGGTAGGTCGGCTCAGCTTCTCCCTCGTCGGATTCTCAGGTCCTGTGGTGCCTTCTGAAGTTCCACTCCCCAAAGCCCTGCTTTTATGCAGCATACCCCCATTCACTCAGTCTAGCTGGCAATCAAACATGCTAAGTGGTGAGCCGGCCGGCTCACCACTTGGGCCAATCACACAAGAGTGCGACCTGAGTTACCTAGATAACTCTGTCCAGGGTGCCTAAACCCCCTCCGACACCTTCTGTGGTACCCAGACAGAGTGGCACCACTTTCGGAGGCTTCTGTGGAGAAGCCCGCCAAAAAGTGGAACAAAGGGCTCGACTTGGGTGGGAGTCACAGAAGAGAACACAAACGCTGTTTTAGAATCGAGTCTTGGCAAAAAATACCAACCAGAGAATTAATACTAATTAAATAAACCGGCGATATGTTCGAGGCTATGAGAATTAAATAATTAAATTTGGTAGCCTCGAACAATGGGAAAATCCCATAGGAAAATATTCGCGGTCGCATATAAAAAGTTTCCACTGCCACCAGCCAAAACTCGATCAGGGGGGACGGAGACGTACCCCTTCGACTAACAGACCCCGGGGCAATCAAATTGCCCCGGCCAGCACGTCCACAATATGATGGTTTGTACTGGTTTCTGTTAATAATTTGGGACTAGTAAAGCCAATGGTGACTTTACATGCCCTGGGAGACCGTAGTCAGTCCCAGGGTATGGAGTCTATGGTGGGGTGTCACTATGACACTACTGTGTTACTGCACGGAGGGTGCTGGGTAACACACACAGGAAAAAACACATGAGACCCTATGGCGTAAAGGACCCCATAGCCCATAAAACACATTACCAATCAAAGAAATACCATGAATCATGTCCAAGAGTGGGAGAAAAAGTCTCACTCTTGGCAGGAGGAAAAAAAAAATCTCCAGAAATCCAGCAAAGCTGCTGGGGGACTCACTAGGTTAGGAAATTCAGCCTAAAGAGAATTCTCCCTAACAGTAAAACCTAAGGCAGACTTATTCTAAACAGGCTATACAGTAGGTTAGGGCAAGCAAGGCCCAGTTGGGGAACTTGAAAGAAATAGTGAAGCCAATAGCATTACTTTCGGTAAAGAGGCAGAACAAATTCACAGGTGAGTAAAATAACCTTAGATGTACTTTTCAGAATGGCACTGCACAAATTCAAGGTAAGAACTTTTGTAACGGCTCACTCTCGGAGTTAGTTACCAACGAACTCTTTCAAAGTAAGTACTTTTCAGCACTTAAGCTTTTCAAGGCAGAATCCTTTAGTTATCCAGTCCTTCCCTAGTCTACTGCACAAGCAGAAGAGGGACCCTAGTGATCTAGGTACCAGCTGTAGGTAGGGTGAGATAAGGTTCTGTTGTAGGCAAATTTCAGAGTTCTTCTGGAAGACAGTTAGCAGTTCACTTTAAAAGTTAGTAAGGGTCCAGGGACTTCAGGGAAGACACCCTAGGAGGATTTTAGCAGTCGGCCTGGTAAACTGAATCAGAGGACTTCCAATCACAGAAAACATGCCAACAGCTTTACAGCAATCACACAAGGCTTAAGGTGAGTCAATACACCAGTCAACACAGTACCTCAGCAGAGAAGAAGAGTTGCAGCAGGAAGACTTCAGGATCTGTAGCCAAAAATCTGATCTATGGATTATGTAAGGATGGCCTCCACACGTCCCTTGTTTAACATTAAAGTAGTTTATTAAGAAGATATATGAACAATAAAGACCCCACCCTGTACCCAAAACAGCAAGCCAACTGACCACAGCCAAAGAATAACATTCTACATCAGGAGTTGAGCACTCCATATTCTACTCCAGAATGCCATACCCATCGGAACTGGTCTGAGTTTCGACGCCACCGCCTTACTTCCCTCCTTTTGAACAATCTTGTGTACCATTCCTTTTTTTTTGGGTTACAGGTTTTATTTTAGTTTCATATAGAAAAAACAGTTTGTTTTAAAAAGAAAACTGGATTGGGGGAGAACCCGTCCATTAATCTTTTTTTTTAAAATATATTCAAAACTTTTTTTCGATGCTTTTGTGTCAAAACTTTTGTATGTAGAAACTTTGACGGTCGCAAAAATCACTATAAACCATCTCTCACACACCAATCCTCTTCGAAAACACATTTTGGAAACTGTCAATCACACCCATGCCTTCTGTCACATTTAACACGTGCGTGTTGGGGTCTAGTCTTGTCTACAGACCTTTCTGCTCCTTCCATCCTAGCAATGTCTCACCACTCCTCATGACCTATATCTTCCCTTGTGTTTCTCTCCCTTTGAACTGCAAACACGCCATGAAATACTCTGACGTCAATCTTCCTACAATTGTAACCATCAGGTCTCTTATCTGATGGTGCTAGGTCCTCCACCTTGCCACCCACAACATCGTCATACACTATACGTGACATAAGCAACAATTTTGCTTCTGAATCGGCCATCATACGTACAACCTTCCCATCCACACAAATATTGGCAAATGGGCTATTACATCTATCTTCGCCACGGCACATTACCATGTTCACTATACCAACCTCTACCCGCTCCTCCGCCTCTCCACCAGATTACTGGCGCATCTAATCACCTACATAGAATACCCTTTTCCCACCTCCCAACGTATAGTTCCTGCAGCAGTTTGCATAATGACCCAATTTTTTACACTTTTTTGCACATCACTCTACTACCCGGACATACCAGTGAATTTGCAAAATGATTTGCTCTTGCACAGCGAAAACATAGTCTCTCATCCCTCTTGGTACCTTTTGCTTTGTTACTTCTCTCATTCCTTGCTTCAAACCCCTTTTAAACCCTTTCCTTTCCCCCTTTTTCTTCATATTCCTATACACCTTAGCAGGATCATCCACTCTCAATATTTCACTTGATATGGGTCTAGTCTCCTTTTCTTGCTAATTTAGCTACACATTGCATTGTGTGCTCGACTCTTTTCGCTATCGTCTCGACCTCCTCAGTCTGGTTCGTCTTTTAACCATATTTCCTCTTATTTTTTCATTTGAATAGTGGGTCATGAACCGATTGCGTATGTGCTTGTCTAGCTTCTCTCCAAATTTGCAATTCAGAGCAAGATGGTGCAATGCTGTAATGTACTCTTCCACGTTCTCTCCCTCTCGCTGCTCCCTTACTCCAGTTATACCTCTCTAATACAGTTACTAGTCTTGACATCAAAATGACGGCCAGCTTCACCAGTGCATTGTCAAATTCACTGACGCCACTTTCCTGATCCAGGTCCAGAATTTCTGGTAAAGTTTCATAACTTCTCTGGCCTTCATATCCGAAAAAATGCATCAAGAGACCTTACACTTAGCGGAAATATTGTTCCCACAACCTGCTCACATAATGTATGAAGCCTTTCTTCCAAGTAGCCCACTTTATTTTCACTAGGCCGGGACTAGCCATGAACACAGGTGGGCACGGAACTCCTGCCATAGCCTGTATCCTTCCCCACAGTTTACCACTTCCTTGTGATAACAATGTACCTGTCCCCCTCTACCGGGGTCTTGAATAGTGCTGCTGCTTATTTGTCACTATAGTAAATAATGTTATCACTATGCATACGTGATATATCTTAATAGCTGAGCTCAATATTCTTAATGCAGACACGTGCGCTGCAATTGTTTGAAGACATCGGTGCTCTCACCTTTAGTCTTTGGATTCGCTGCACCACCGTCCAAAAAAGCAACCTTGTGTGTGCACCTTTACCCTCCGGGCCCTAGGCGCAAATGTATGCTCCTCACACCCAGAACCCCACGGTCGATTGGACAGAAGGGCTGCAGCAGGCTCCGGATACACAGCAGGCTCTCCGGTCACTGGAAATCGCTATGCCCTTCGCTTCTTCATCTTCCTCTTCGGTTTCAGCTCCAGTGGTGGACTTGTCAGCAGCTTCCAGGTTCGGAGTATTTATGCTTTTTACAGCGAGGGGCGGTCTGGCTGTCCAATCGGTACTGCCAGCCCCCACTGGAAGTGTTTCGCTTTCTTTTTAAAAATGTTATTTATTTTTTTTTACATTTTTTTTTTTTTTTTTTTTTTTATTTACTTGATTCAATCAAAATAAATGATTTTTACAAGAAAGAAGAGAATCAACATTTTTATGTTTGGTTCAATACAAACCTTTCATATACATTAGACAGCAATTCATCATGCACTAAGAAAATCAAATTAACGTCCATCCTTATGATGAAAATCCTAAAATCTTTACAATCGCATAATCCCTCCTCCCACCCAGTAAAAATAATTTAGTTTTAAAACTTCCAAGAATTTTTTTACTGCAAGAATCAACGAGATGATATCTCCAATTAAAAATATATTTTACCATTCATCCCGAGACAGCAGCTAGAAATCCTTTCCAACCTCCTCCATATGCTTCATTCTTAGCACTTTCAAACCAGGACATTCCATTCTAAAATGTTTAGTTGACTGTTATTTCCATTATGGTACAATATCTAAAATAACCCTTTGTTTTTATGTCTGGACGGCAAGAACCTCTCTAGTAGGCCACATTTTGAATCTTAAACACAACAACTAATCGGGTATCGAGTGCTGGGAAAGTTACCTAGATAGTCGGGAGCTAATTAACTGATCTGATCTCTCTGAAACCATGTTTAGGATCAGCTTAAATTTTAACCTACTATCTGGGTATTTATCCAATCCTGGTTATTTATCTTTTACTTGACTTTATCAGGAGTTTCCATTAAGATCAGGTTTGCTTGGTCCAAACTTAATAACTTATTCCGACAGCTTTGTTTCCAAATATCTAACGGCCAATCCCTTTTTATCATGTTCCCGGTTATTCAATATCTTAAACGGAGGAGTTTTATTCTCATCAATGCATTTCTTGTATAGAGCCAGCGTTGTCCACCCAATCATTGACCTCTTGGATTGCAACCCCAACTCGTACCGAATTAAAGCAATTGGTAATGACTGCGGTAGATACAAGTCAATTCCAGTAATAACTCTCAAATCCCTCCCAAAACTGAATAGGTCTTAATGCCGTCTCAACTCCATTTAAAGCCTTCTCAGCTCCGTAAGCGAGAAAAGGGGATCACCTTTTCTTTATAAAAGGTCACTACTGGTGTTTCTTGCATTTTAGTCTCACAATATCAATCCATTTAGTATTGATAACACTAGAATTATTAGATACTCCGAGGTATGTTATTTGATTCACGCATTCTAGCATCTTTCGACCCACAAACCATCTAAATTGAGGCGATCTCTTGCTTCTCTCAAAAGGGGAGTACCATTAACTTTGTCTTCTTGGAATTTATACGCAGCTCTGTTACCAACTGGTACAATCTTCGTTGTAACCCAATCAGTTTCTGGTCCAAAAGGACCAGATAATTCATGTACAGCATCCAAGGGACACTTTGGCCATATATTTTAGGTAGGAAGGGTTGGATTCCGACTTGGCTCTCTGCCATATCCAAGATGAATAAGTTAAAGAGAATGGGAGCCAGCGAACGCCCTTGCTTCAATCTCTTCTTTGGAGAGAAGTCTACGATTCGTCAACCTTAACTGAATCACTGTCTCTGAATACATCGCTTTGATAGCTTCCACCAAATCGGCTGGACAAGCCCAATCTTTCAATTTCTCCCATAACGTCTCTACTTCTGCTATCAAAAGCCTGTCCAAGGACAATAAATGCAATATAGAGCTTGGCTCTGGTTTCGAAAGGCCTTAATTTTATGGCATTTTATATTAAAAGGTTGATGGAAGTACCCACTCCTTTGACAGAAAAAAGTTTGCCTGGTATCCACCCGACTGGTTTCATTCCCCCATTGGTTTATATGGCGCAGCAAGATCGAGGCAAACATTATCCCCAATGTGTGCAAGAGGGCGATGGGGAAAATCTGTGGAATTACAGACCTATCGCCTTTCTTGAATATTGGGAGTATCGGGACACTTATCTATGATGCCGGGACCGATCTCTTTCAAAATCGGATTGAATATTAAAGCATAAATCCGACAAGGCCTCCACATTTTGCCCAATCAGATCATTACTCAACCCATCCGGGGCTGCTCATGAGGGATTCAAGTTCTTTATTACATAGAGGTTGGTTTCTCTGTCAAATTGAATATCCCCTTTCCCCCTTGGCCTCTCCATGGAAACAACATAATTTGTCCCAGCAAATCATTGAGAGAAATAGGACATCCATGCCTCTTCTTGCACCGATTATAATAAATATATACTTTTTATATAAGTTTAAGTGCTTCTTTGTTGTGCATGTCTAGCTAAGATTCGGTGTACTTAGCAACAGCGCATATCTTCCTCTTAAAATAAGCTTGACTGCTCTGCCGCTCTAAAAAGGTACTGAGCTAGTACAGACTGATACCAGGATTTGTGGATCTACAAACCACTCAGATAGCTTACTAATGTCTTACTGCCGGTAGGACTTTATAAAGCCTCACCTAACGAGTACATATCAATGTAAACACTTTGAAAAGATAAGTAAATATGCAAACAAAGTTTTTTAAGAACATGTTTATTTGGGGGGGAATGTGGTTGCACATGTTCTTATTTTACTTTCTGCACATGATGGTTTGCTTTAGCCCAATTGTCTGTATTATTAATGTCAATTATTCATGGAATAACAAAATCCTTGAAATTCTAGGAAAACCACTTTAGTTGCATGGATGTTAAGGTGAGAACGTTGCGTAACAAAACCCTTGAAATTCAGCTAAAGCCACCTTCACGCCCCCTGTTGCGCAGCCTATGACCACAATGATGACATCACAGATCACATCACTGGTGACCACACTAAGTACATTGTATATAACATATTACATCAATAATGGCATTAGACATAACATGAGATATGTAGCTCATAAAAACTTTGATTTTTCTTGGCAATGAAGAAGGCTATGGTAACTGGCTATCAGCTAACACCATAGCTAGTGGTCAGTTAGTGTTGCAGAATACTAATGTGCATGGTTGAAAGGCATGCCTACTGACCCGTCACTGTTTTAAAATATACAGTGTGCAGCGTTGAGAGCTGTAGTCAGTGGCCATAGCTAAGATACTTGGGGTGCGTTTCTTGGGTTTCTTTCAAAGGACTAATTAAGGAATGCACTAATGATGTCACATCCTGTATGTGAAATTGTGTATGTGAACATTTTGACCAGAATTGTAATTATTGGAATGTAATCTGCTGTTCAGTTGTATGCTTATGAAGTGCTGCTTGCCAAACTTAAAGTTCTAAAACAACAAATTGCTAAAAGTCTGTAGAAAATATCAACTGACAACAGCCACTCAGACTTGCCACTGTAAATATAAAGTTACAGTAGAACTGAGGAAGGCACACTATGTATTGTGAGAAACCTGAAGGTGTCTCACCTGCTAGTCCTCGGATCTGGCCATCGCGTTTGGATCCAGTTCCTGGGGGTGGACCAGAGCGACAGGTTCACCTGGATGAGGGGTTTTCGGGGAGTGGAAGTGGGACACCGGAGAGTGAGATGTGGTATCCCCTTCCTTGAAACAACTTTCCCCGTCCTACCAGGTAGGATACCTAGGATCTCAAACCCCATTTTCCCCCCGTCCCAACACAAATACTTTCGAGGGGATTGGGTCCTCTGACATATTCCATACTTATGACATGTAACCACCACAGCTGTGCTGATTACATGTCATAGATATGGAATACGTCGTCGAACCATCCCATCGAAAGAACGTTACCAGGTAAGAGAGTAACTTGTTCTTCTCATGGACAGTTCACCGTGAGCGACAACGGACTAACACCAGAGCCGGATACCTGACATGTCACAAAACGATGGTCAGGCAATAATGGATCATTACACACACCTGAATTCCATCACACTGCCCAACACGGATAAAAGGCGCAGCACAAACTAACAATATGAGCAAGGCACAAAAGAGGAAACGGCAGTTCCAGGATGGCCATTTAATACAAGGAGAAAGACAGCGAGACCGGAGACGGTTGCAAGGAGGGAAGCACCCTTGACCTATAAAGACATACTGTCATGAACCTTGAAAAGCAAGAAACCGAAGACCAGGAACTAATGCTGGTCAAATTTGCACAGTGCGTTGGAGGTACTCTGGGTTCTCACGTGTTGATATCCAATGCGGGGAGGCGCGATTGCTGCTGTGGTACTGTTCTTGGCTCCTACAACAAAGCGGCATCTGGAAAGAAAGCACAGCCGTTGAGTCTGAGACTCTTATACTAAACCAGCTTTTGTTTTGAACCAAGATTGCAAGCGGCAACATTGTATAAAGAGAACAGCGCATGAAGTGTTTGGGATAAGCGACTCAAATACAATCCACAGCCAAAAGAAATAATTGAACTTTCTAACTGAACTTTGGGAAAGCAAGAAAAGATACCATACACAGAGCGGTATGGCACCGTGTGGGTGCTCATTCAAAAGCCTCTGTTAGGTATCCAACTGATGCTGAGTAGGAAAGAGATCCAAGTGGTCCTGCAACTGGTTAAGCTTAAACCGTGTGCACATTCGAAAGTCTTTGATAGTTTAAAGTAAATCCAAATTGGCCAGAGCCCGGCTGAGGGAGACTAATTAAACCTTGTTTGGAAGGAATCTGAGACCGGCAGAGGGGGATACCGGGTGAACACCCAAGTTGAATATTAAAGAGAATGTTTGTGTTGTTTTGGTACAGGAGGCCCTCTGCGTCAAGAGATTTGCGAGAAGTAGAGACTTGGACATAGAAGGTCCTGAACTGGGAAAATGGAACTGTATCCTTGTGCCGCAGAAGCCAGAGTGTGTGCTTTGCTCGAGTGACCCGCCTTCTCCCATGCTGAAAACGTGGTGAAGGGAAGGCGAACGGCCCGAGCACCCTGACATATAAGTGTCACGATTCCTGCCCCCAGCCCTCCGGCATATCGGGCTGGAGCCAGACCACGATCACCTAGTTGGCTTCTAAGGTCCTCTCCATCTCCCCAGAGACCTACTTGGACTCAGACTTGGCGCCTTTGGCACCAATCTCACACATAGCCCTAAGATCCATTTAACATTGGATTTGCAATGTATTATGGGCCAATGGATGCCCCCATGGAATTCAGTTCCCTGAACTGAATGAGCAGTCTAGCCTTTTGGGTGTGGCTCAGCCCAGGGATACCTGGGATACCTACAGACTATTTAAACCACGCCCGGCACAAGAAACGCGCTTTGCGTTTCTCTGCACCTGCAGCGTGACCCTTGCCGTGCTCGAATCTCTCTGAAAGAGGCCAACTTCTTTCTTCCGCGCCACCACTCCTGCAAGAACATCAACAATACTCACCTTGAAGAGCATCCAGCTTCTGCCCAGCTCTTTCTTAGTCTTGCGGATTCCACCGGCGGTGTCATCTTCATCTCGGCACGCCGTGCCTATTAAAGGGGAGAAGAACAGAAGAAGAGCATTAGTAAGCATTCAGCAATACCTTTAGCCTCTCGAAACTACAAGGAGAGTTAGTTCCTTACCTGAATTCCTGCCGATCGGACATCTTCTGTTCCGGAGCATTCCACCAATCTGAAAAAGGGAAAATACACATCAGGTTAGCGCAAAAGACATTTATGAGGCGCCACACATCACGCTTAGTCACCGCAGCTCACCTCCTCAGCTCGCTTCCACGCTGGGTTACTGCGGCACCTAAAAGGACACAGAAAAAACGAACATTCGTTAGTGCGAAGGAAACCAACTAGCATCGCGCTCCTACTCCCCTCAGCAGCGCCTCGCCATCCTCAAGACCTTCACCACCTAAGGAAGGAAAGACATAGTTTAAAGAGACTAGAGCCATCGGACTTTTCGCAAGGCTCATTCCACTTACCGGTCCGGCTGAAGTCACAGCAAGCCCTGTCCACCGGGCCCGTGCAACTATGTACCATCCAACCCGCATCACCCAACGAACCCCTGCACCGAAGGCAGGACGGATAGCGCCCCACATCAGAAAACAAGGTGAGGAGAGAACCCGGGGGGAAGGTTGGGACCCACGGAAGAAGGGGGAGTTTAGACGAGCAAAACCAATAGGGAATTGACCCCTGGCAATCCTGTGTTTCCGACCCCGTGTTTGGTTGAGCAGATTCCAAGGAAGGGTTTGAAGTGGCCGGAAGTCCAGACAGGCTGAGTGGTGTACCTGTGGATACCAGGTGAGCGTTACAATAATTTTGTGAACACTTCTTTCTTTTTCATGAACATTACCTCACATTATTTTGTAACTTAGTGATAAGGATTGCCAATAGTTTCTTTTTTAGTATAGGCCCTTTTTATTTGACTAGACTCCACTAGGACTGCATTATTATTATTTGATGGCCGTAGCTTGCTCCCATCTGTCGATTTAGGTTTAGTTAGGCATTCATCACACCCTTGCAAAAGTTAAATAAACACCCTTGAACTGTGGTCACTTGTGTCTGTTTTACTAATCCCACCATGCATTCCTTACAGTATCCCCTCAGCCTTCCACATTAGGTGGGGTGGGCTGATCTCACAAAAGAAAATCAAAGGTAGGATAAACGTATCCCCCTATCCTGATGACATTTAAGTTGGCCCAGGAAAATAAAGTCAAACCTAAGAGGGAAGCTCAGAGCTCCCAGCAACACTGCCAAAAAGGTGATGCATGACACGAAGGTGAAATACAGATGCAATTGAAAATGATAGAGTAAAGCGCACACCATCTGTCGTACTTTTCTATTGAAAAATGCCGGATAGCTGAGGTATGACGAGCTCTACGTGGATACCCCACCTGTTACTTAGATACAGAAGGATTCTGGCAACCACATGAATGACAGGCAGCATACAGATTAGAACATGGCAGCTGTCTGACGTCTCCACTAGTCTGTGAGCATAACCACATTCATATTTACAACAATGATTTATTTATTGTATGTTGATTTTATGGGTTCATGAGGCCACTCAGCATTTTATCCCATATTACTCACAAGGTTCAGGATATCTAGCCCACCTTAAGCATAATCATTCAACCCTGAATGGTTTGGATCCAGTTCCTGGGGGTGGACTAGTGCGGGATGATCACCTGGATGAGGGGTTAGTCTTCGGGGATTGGAAGTGAGACACTGGATGGCGAGACGCGATATATCCTTCTCTGTGACACCTTCACCCCATCCTACCAGGTAGGATATGTAGGGACTCGAGGCCCTCCCCCCTTTTCCGACACACACACACACTTTCTCATGGACAACTCACTGTGAGGGAAAACAGACTAACACCCGAGCCTTAGACCTGACATGTCCCACTACAATGGTGAGTCGGGGTCGGGCAATTACTGATCACTACTGTGAAGGACCGGAGGGGGTGGTCTGTACGTCTGCTCCCTATATGGTAGAGGAGAGGCACAGAGGACCCCAGCCAAGATTCTCTATTATTGGTAAGTGGTCGAGCAATCAAGGCCTAGCTTCTCAGGAGGGGAAGCGGGCTGGTTCTGAAGTACAGTGTAGTCCCCAAGCACCCACAAAGGAATGTCTGTACACTGTATTAGTCTTTATATACTTAATATTCAAGGTTATGTACAATATCACGGTAACTCATTTTGTACTCGGTTATCTATAATGGCAAATATACAGTTCTACGCGGTCCCACAATTACTGTTAGATCTCTTTAAAGTGCATCAACTGTACGGTTAAATGTCACACAAATCAGTTTGTAAAGGAAACCAACAATAGATATGAGGAAAGCAGTTGGTTAGATCAATTGGCACAATACTGGCCTGATACCTAGACAGGCGATGATGCAGACGAGAGCGTCCTTATATGAAGAGTTCTTGGGCAACGGGAGCACGGCCGCTCCGGTCGGCGACGGCGCTCGACAGTGGCGGACAACAGTCTGGGTGCTTCTCTTTGGGATTCCGCGCAGTCCCCGTCTCCAGTCGGCAGCCTGTCGTAGGTCTGTCTACCAGGGAGATTTGGCAAGGATCAGCTGGTGCATGATGGTCCCTCGTAGCTCGGGAAGAGGGCGCCTTACCAGGTCCTCTCTGGGTCAGTCCTTGGAGACACAGCAGCTTTCCGATTGATGGAGAGCAACAGCAATTCTTCTCTTCCAGCAGGGCTTCAAGGTCAAGTGTCAGTTTCACTCCAGTTACTCTTCATAGTTAGCTCTGAACACTTCTGAACATGAGTCTTAGCATTAAGAGGTTCCCCAGATATACTGTTGATCTCCCATTCATTCTGCTGGGTCACACTCGAGCATCCAATTACTACGAAGGGCATTCAGCAGTCTTGTCAGCCAATCAGTTGCACGGTGCATTCAGGCCATTCTTCTCCATCCAGACACTCGCAACACAGAATGTGGATTCATACAAGTACCACGCCATTCAACACTACACACTGCATTCATACCAGTTTCGGGCAGGGCGGTCTCAGTCATTGTGTCAACACCAGAAACCAGACATCCACAACAAGAAGTGCATATTCGTCACACACTCAATTCACCCAGGTACCACCCACAGGCGTACCCACAACATACAGTCGTTGGGAAGGCTCCAGCCCGTCTGGTCGGCACTTCCCCCACACTACCATATATGGAACTTCCACCCAACAGCCAGTCGGGGGGAAGGGACAGAGTCAGGGCTTCCCAGGACTTCAGGAAGACCAAGGTATCAGGCGATGGAGGGCACCGGGGCCACCTTGTCCATCAGGAATCTGATTCCAATGACAGGGCCTGGGCATCCCAAAATGGAGGACGCTCAGGGCACCAATCAATTCAGCACAGAGCTGCCACCAGCCCGTACCCTGCTCTGTGGGCCACACACAGGTGCCCAAAAACATACACTAGGGGCACAGGGTTGTACCCTCACCCATGGGTGCCATAGGGGTATCCCATGGGTCGGTTCACCAAAACCAAGAGAGCTGCACCGCCAGGAGTCCCACATGAACTCCTGCGTGGAAAACACGACAGAACATACGATAAAAGCAGTAAAGGACAAGGATATGGAGGCCCTGTCCCTCCGATGCATTTGCAGCATCACAATTACACACACCCGACTTCATCACACTTCCCCACACGGATAAAAGGCAGAGCACGAAAGCACACGAGGAAGCAGCAGTTTCAAGATGGCAGTTTAATACAAGGCAGAAGACATAAACACCGAAGAGGATTGCAAGGAGGGAAGTACCCTTTACCTTTTCACCGAAACACTGCATCTTTCATGAGCCTTCACGAAACTTAAGATCTTAAGTTAAAGCTGAAGAATCCTGCTTTGTGTGTCGGAGGTACCCGGGGCGTGAAGTCAAGGCGTGAGTGAAGTGTTTGCTGCCGTGGTACTGTTCTTGGCTCCTACAACAAAGCAGCACCAGTGAAGTCAGCACAGCCGGTGAGTTGGAGACTGATACCAGGTCGGTCTGTGTGGAAACCAAGGTTGCAAGTGACATTGTATAAATAGTGTTTCCTATTTTTAGGGGTTTATTTATTTATTACTTCGCTGGAGTTTTTTCAGTATTTTCAAACATTTTCTGAATCTGTGTTTTTCAGTGTTTTCTCAAGTGCCCCCTTCAAAAAATCGCAGATAATTTGTTTCCATTCTAAACACATAAATAATATTTTATTCTTTCATTGCGTGCATAAGTAAGGTGCTATCTCTCATGACCAGCTGCAAGAATAACAAAGGCCCAGGTTTGAGAGGTTAACCTCAAAATCCAGTGATATTGTTATGTATTATGTATATAAGGAGGCAGGCTTGGAGAACTCACTCACAATTTCTTTTTTTTTTTAGACCCCATGACATTTTTCACTAAACATTACCAGCAACTGAAGTTCAAAGTCCTATGCATATTAATTGACCTCAGCAATGAGGCCATCAGACCTGCAAAATGCATAATTCTCTGCTTAATCGCTTTGTGACTAATGGGTTTGTTTGGTATATACCAGAACCCACCCTACAGTATGGGTTGTGGTATCTTTCAGGCAGCTTGTGATTTCATCAGTCATGTTCGCTACCTTAACGTGGCATAAGGAAGTGTAGTAATGGTGGAAGACCTGAATACTCAGTAGGGGTTTCCTTGCCCTATCAGGTTAATTCAATACAGCAGTAATGGTGCAGTCACTGTTTCCCTGCTTATTATCAATGGAAAAGAGCAATCGGGCAACTCAGCGTCTCAATATGTCATGACTGCAACATGTCTATATACATATTTGTGTCCATTTTCCATTGACAAGGTGTACTGCTGGATGTTCACATGTATTAAGGACCATATACACACTGGTCGTTTATCAGATCATATTTGGTTTGCTGGCTAACAATGTCCTAGGTAAGATGTTTTAATGTATTATGTATTATGTATATGATTATACCTTTTTCCTTGGCCAGGCACACAAATGGACTCAGTTATGTATACTTTAAATGCATCCCACAGCTGTCCACTGCGTTGGTCATGAGCGTGCCGAATTGCGCTTTAGTTTAAAGTAGATGGAAAACATATCTAACATTTCTTGCCTGAGCACCACTGATGGTGGAGTTTATATGAATTTCCAAAGAGGGCCCATAATGGGTTCAGAGGACAGACAGAGGTTTAAAAGTAACAGGTGTGCGATCATACAGTGTGTTGGCCCTGGGTTCACAATCAGTTTATCAACTTATCCCACTCCTGAACACCAGTAAGCAGTGTATCCTAGATTGCCATTAAGTGATAGGAAAAACATCTGTGGGGTTGGCAGTGCCTCCAGTAATCAGCAAGGTCATAGTAGTCTATAATTTTGAGCTCCGTCTTAAATGCCTTGCAGCCATCCCACTGGAACTGGACCATTCGGTGTCACATATAACTTTCAAATCACTGTGGCAAAAGACGGTACCACTGATTAATTTCACCCAGTGTGGAATTAATCTCTCCAAAAACTCAGGAATCTGTTTTTAGCTAAAAGTGTTTGTCAGCAGGTTCCTATGTTGCATAAGTAGCCCAGATGTCACCATGAAGCCAACATCCTTGTTGATCGCTATTAGTTGAAAAGGACATTGCCCTTAACACTGACAGCTATGCACTTGATGAGAGCAGCGTGCATACTCTCTGCAATGACCTGCGGATTTCAAACAAACTCATGAGCAATCGTTAATACTGCCCCCTGGAGTGATAACCACTGCAGTCTGGGATTATTTAAAGCGGGCTAGCACTAAGCAAGAAATGACATGCAGTGCTTGAAATGCATCAGTACGTCACCCGCTTTCCTGGAGCCGGGCCGCCAAGCAGCCTTTAGTGATTCCTGGAACAATGCTAATTACACAATGCAGCTGTGCATTAGGCACTGCTCTGCATTTACAAGGGCGCCCGTCACCCGCGGGAAGCAGGCACGGCCGAACCCGCATTAGTTTAGAGATGACCTGCCATTTTGATACATGAATAGTGCCCCCTGCAGGGCTTCCAGTGTGGCACACAGAGCTTGACGCTCAACGGAAAGCGGTGTTTTTTTTGGATTGCCCCAAGGGGAAAGCAAACAGTCTCGGGAGGAGATTAACAGGCATATTCGGATGAAACCGAAAATCAGAAACACTATGTATAAAGAATATTAAGACAGTAGATGAGTGAATGAACTTTGAAGCGAATATACAATACTGTGGACAGAGTGGTCCGGCATCACGTAGGTGCTCATTCGAAAGTCTGTTAGGTATCCAACTGAAAAGGTGCAAAAGTTAAAAGAAAGGGAATTGTGAAATTGAAGTGGTACTGCAACGGGCCAAGCCAAACCCTGTGCATATTCGAAAGTCTAAGATACTTGATGTAAAACTGACATTGGTCCAAGCCCGGCTGAGGGTGACTAATTGTGTTGAAGGGATCTGAGCCCGGCAGAGGGATATCGGGGGAGAACCATGAGTCACGTGAAAAAGAACCTACGAACATTGTGTGATCCTGTGAAAGGTGAAATAGAGCCTTGAGCATGGCAGAGGGATGCCTGTGCAGAACTTTTATGCGGAAAGGATCTGAGCCCGGCTGAGGCAGATTCAGGGTGGATAGTAACTCACCCGATGTGAATACTTGTGAAAATCTAGATGGGAAAATAACTTGTTCTTTAATTGGTTGCATCAGGCTCTTTGAGTGAAGAGACTTTGAGAAGCACGGAGACTTTTGCTTTGAAGACCCTGATAATGATGAGTCAACTGAAACCTTGTGCCAAAGAAGCCAGAGACTGTGCTATGCTCTAGTGAACCCCTTTGTCCTGTGCTGAAAACGTGCAGAAGGTATGTCAACGGCCTGAAAACCTGACATATAATTTTGCACACTTCTTTCTTTTTCATAACATTATTCCCCACACTATTTGTATTTAGAGGTAAGGATTGGCAAGATTATTTTAGTATAGGCCCTTTTATTTTGACAAGACACCACTAGGACTATTTGATGGTCGTAGGTTGCTCCCATTTGTAGATTTAGGTTTAGATGGGCATTTATCATATCCTTTTTGAAGTTCTAAAAAACACCCTTGAACTGTGGTCACTTGTCTCTTACTGTTGATGCCATGCCTTCCTTACAATGGGCACTGTCTGGTTATGACCAGCCTTCCTCAATGTGGTACCTGTGCAGTCCATTAAGTGAGAACATCATCATTTCAATAGTCATTGCAGCATAACAAATGAATATGAACTCAATAAAACACACCATTTAAGTTGTATTTTAATGTTTATTATCTAAAATAAAAGCCACTTCCCAGAAACCAAAAAAAGTAAATTTTCTAAATTCAATTAAACAGTTCACAGCATGCTAAACACATTTATTAAGCATTTAGCGTTCTCCTTTTAGAGCAGCTGCTAAAAAATAAAAGTAATGCTCTTTTATTAACAAATGATCACAGTTCTCCCCCAAAATATAGCAGATTCCAAACACCAGGATTCTTTGCAAAACGCTAGCCTATTCTATATGGTGAGTGGTCCTAAACCACATATATCCTTCACAATGTTAAATACAATGCTAAAGAAAGCAATCCTCAAATAGCATGTTTCAGAAGGCAGTGCATTCACTAGTGAACCTAATGAAAAACCGGAATGTACATATTTCCATTCCGAAAGTGTTCAGCAAATGAACAATGCAGGTCAAGGCAAAAGCATTCAATATGTAAGGCAAATGCATTCACTAATATAACCAATCCTTGGCAATGGAAAACTAGAAGCACCACTCTCTATTTCAAACAAGTGCTATTCAGAAATGCAGGTTCACAATGCAAAACGAATCTAATGCAAGTCATGCAAATTGAATCATTGCATCTAGTTGAACCATTAAATGCTAGAATATATTTCCAGTAAACATGTAACTGTTAGACATGGTATGAGCCCCTGATCAATTCAAGAGCTTCTGTACCCAGCACATGAGTGTTCTCTGCTTTTATAGCAAGAGCACCCTACTTGCAGTCTGTCTGTTGACATAGTCCTTATGACTGCTTCTCCCGATCAGGACAGTCCTCCTCTAATCTGCTTATCTGCCAGCCCCCAGAATAGATCTGCTGGCCAATTGTATCCCTTC
The DNA here is from genome assembly GCF_040938575.1 of Ambystoma mexicanum. Taxonomy (NCBI): domain Eukaryota; kingdom Metazoa; phylum Chordata; class Amphibia; order Caudata; family Ambystomatidae; genus Ambystoma; species Ambystoma mexicanum. Next base: position 267,643,270 of record NC_090921.1, on the reverse strand, counting down.
TTGAAAGAAGTACCCCAACATTGTATTTCTGAAGCACTGTGACAGCCAGTTGTCTACTCCTGGTATCCACAATTCAACAAGAGAGGGGTAGAGGGAAAAGAAAACCATCAAGCAAACCCTCTGGCTACAAGGGGAAAAACCCTTTTAAACATCAAACACCAAGCTAGTGGTTTTATGGCTGTCCTCCCTTCTCTGGGAGAGAGACTTCCCAACCTTCTGTCTATTCAATTTGACATAAGATATGCTTCTCACTACAAATGTTTGTAAAAAATATACATATTTTAATATTCAATCAATACAGTACTTTTACAACCAATTTTCATAATACCTCATGTCCTGCAACGGGTAAATCAGGTCAGGCTAGAACATTAACCACCAACAACTCAACACAAACTTTTCTACAAACACATAACAATCCAATTAATTGTTTTTTTTTAAAAACAATTATTATTTTAATCAAACACTCCGAACATTACAACCATTTAGGACGTTCAGGATCAATATTAAGACATTATATTAATTAACGCACTTCTACGTCCTCCCCCCACCATCCCCAACAACTCGAGTCGTCGTATCCGTGCCATCCACCTGAGCCTCTTCAGGTGTCTGTTGTCGTCAGATCATCCCAGTCCTCCGTTTCGTGATTGACCTCGTGGGGGTTTGCCATTGAAGCCACTAGTTGTCTCCAGGCTATTAGAGGGCCCACCTCTTCCTCCCCCTCCTTTAGTGACTGCTTCATACCAAACCGCAGTTTCTGCTTCAGCCCATTTCAGGAGGTCTGCCCACCACATCTCTACTCTAGGCCGGTGGGCCGCCTTCCAGCACATTGCAATTCTACCCTTGGCCAAGATATAGGCCAAATCTTGCATCTTGCTAATATGCTTTAGATTACGTGGCCTGGGGAAACTCCCGAGCATACCCGCCCAAGCAGACCCCACGTCAAGCGCCACCCCGCGACTGGCCATTCTCGTCTTCAATTCCAAAATCTCTTCACCTCTAGGCAAGCCCAGAACATATGCAACAGCCCAGCCTCCTCCTCCTCCCCGCACCTGGGGCATTTCTGTACAGCCGAGCCTCCAAACCCGGCTATTCTGCCGGGGGTCAGGTAAGCTCCGTGGGTGACAGCTGAACCTGCTGGAGTCTCACATTCCGGGACACTTTCTTATGGTACATCTGGGCTCTATTCCATTGTCCCTCTGTCGTGGGTCCCCCGCCTTTGCACTCAGGAGCTCATATATCCGAGATATTTCGTGCCCGCCCTCCGAGACATCGTACATCATTTCTACGGTGACATCGGGTGCTTCTGCCAATACTGTTTTAGGCCACCTTTTCCTTACCCGTTTCATGATCCTAGTATATAGTGATATATTGGCCTTTATGCACCCCTGTCTCTTCCTGCAACCCCTGGAATTCCAGTGCCTCCTCCTCCTGCCATATGTCTCCAAGGGTGGCCAGGCCCACCGGTTCCCAGTATTTGCGGACCCCTTTAATCAGTTGCTAGTCTTCCCCACATAGCACCACCAACAGGACCTGCTGAGAGAGCAGGTCTGGGTCACCCACAGTTTTCCATGCCCTGCGCCAACCCGCCCAGCCCAGCACCAGCAGTCTCCTCATCCCTGACACTTTCGTTTTGTGCCGCCACACTGTCTCTTTCAGGAAGTATGGGGCTGAGTCCCCCTGCAAAAGCCTGGCCTCCGCAGGCAGCCACCTAGCGACATACAATAGTTGTCCCGCCAGGTAATATAATTCAGAATTGTGCCATATAAAGCCCCTGCATAGGCTATGAAGTCTGACAAACGTCTGGGGATCAAGTACGGGACATTTACAAAAAAGTGTAATAGTCTGGGCAAGACCACCATTTTGAGAAAATTGGACCAAAACACCATGCAATTTTTAATACCTTCAACTGCTTTCTCTATGTTGTACTTGTGCTCTACCTCTATCTTATGATATATGTTTATGCCTAGATATCTAAACGTCACAGTCTGCCAGGGAATCTGTAGTATGGGCAGTCTTCCCGGTGGAACAATTTTGTACCTTCCCAAGGGGAACATGCTGGACTTCCCGAGGTTTACCGATATGCCCGAAAGGGCGGCATAGCGATCCATCACTTCCAGCACGTACTGCAGGTTCTCTTCAGGGAAGCGCAGATAGAGGAGCATATCATCTGCGTACAGTGATATCAAGTGTGTGTTCCCTGTCGTTCGAATCCCCACCTCTCCGTATTGTTGCCTAAGGCAAATTGCCAGTTGCTCCAACGCAAGAATATATAACATGGTCGACCAGGGACATCCCTGTCTAGTCTCTCTACTGAGCTGCTACTTGTCTGAAATTATAGTGCCTGTCTTGACCCTTGCAATCGGGGAGCTATATAACATCTTGACCCATCTGATATATCCCGGCCTTTCAGGGTCGCCATCAACCATGGTCACTGTTAGGCAGAATCCTGTGCAGTTCCCTTGGGGAACACTGCAAAAGGCTACAGGAGTAAGCAGTAAACCCAATTGGTAGCAGTCTGCACCACCCAGATTTACCTGGTAGCTGTGGCTGAGTAGGGCAGTATATAGAGTATACACAATAGGGCTAAAAACACAGTAGAGCAAACACTGACCAGAGCTTTGTATCAAAAATATATAATGATTTATTTAAAACACACTTTAGGCAATATACTAGCACTCTAAATCAAAAGCAAGTTAAAACACAGTCAGGTAAAGTATACACACCTCCCTTGATAACTATCAGAAAAGTCAGAGTTAAAACACCACGATTTGTTAAACAGATGTGAGCGCATAACCTGATGGCACTCCAATAGTTAAGTTAAAGGGAGAGAAAAAGGCAGAGCATAGAAATAAAACGGGTCCCAACACTTTTAGGTGTTCTCAGCAAGGGAAGAAGGGCAGTAAATACGGTAGAGCCAAAGTTCATAGGCAAGGCCCACTTTAAATGGAGCAAAGCAAAATGTGCCCAGGATCACACGGTTTAAAATGCACGAAAAAGTCTTTGCAGAATGTTCAAAAGAGGTTGGGGTGATTCAAGAAGGTAAAGTTAGAAGGTCTGGGGCCAACCCAGTTGGCAAGCCAAGGATTTAAGGGTCACCTTGGGCAAACCGAAGAAAGGGAGGCCAGGCAGGACACAGTACCTTAAACAGAGAGGAGGCTCCAGCGGTGGCAGTTGTTCCTGGCAGTGGTTGCAGTTCGTTGTTTCGACCAGTGGAAGAGAGGATCTCGTCGAGGAGGAAACGTGGAGTCGTTGCACTGCACAGAGATGAAACGAGCCGCGGAGTTAGTCAATAAAAGGTGCGTTCCTTTTATTTCCGGTCAAAGTGGTGAAGCTTGGCTATCCGGCTGCCGGGGTGCTTGACATGGGCGATTCGACCAAGAGATGTCTTTGGAAGGCGAAAAGGGCGAACTGGTTGGTCCCACCAGTTTAGAGGAAGAAGACTCGTCCAGCAGAAGATATTCTCTTGTCGTCGGCAAAGTGGTGAGGTAGTTGCAGCAGGGCTTCACCGGTGGTGTCGTCGTTGCAGATGGCTCCGCTTCTTCCCTCTTCGGATTCTTAGGTCCTGTGGCGACTTCTGAAGTTCCAGTCCCAAAGGCCCTGCTTTTATGCAGAAAAACCCCCATTCATCAGCCTAGCTGTCAATCACACATGCTAAGTGGTGAGCCGAGCAGCTCACCACTGGGGCAATCAGAGTAGAGTGTGACTTGGGTTGCCGAGGCAACGCAGTCCAGGGTGCCAATTCCTCCCTTAACCCTTCCTGTGGAACCCAGACAGAGTGGCACCATTTGGAGGGCTTCTGTGGAGAAGCCCGCCACAAAGTGGAAGAAATGGCTCGACCTTGGTCAGAGTTAGAGACGGACACGAACGCCATTTTTAGAAAAGAGTTCTGGCTAAAGACCCAACCGTTGATTTAATATTAAATAAACCGGCGGTTTCTTTAACATTGTACCAAAAAGTGGTGCGTTTAAAATCAATGGGAAAATCCCATAGAGAATATTCTGGTGGAATATTTTGCGTGGTAACCACTGCCACCAGCCAGAAAACTCGACAAGGGGGGGACTGGATAGTGCCCCCTTGAAAACAGACCCAGGGGTAATATAATTAACCCCTTCCAGTACTTCCACAATATGCTGGTTTGTACTGGTTCTGTTCACAATTTAGGACTAGTAAAGTCAATGGTGACTTTACATGCCCTGGGAGACAGTAGTCAGTCCCAGGGTATGGCGTCTGTTTGGGAGTCACTATGACACCCCTGTGTTACTGCACTGAGGGTGCTGGGTAACAACACACAAAATATAGATGATACCCTATGGAGTAAAAAAAAAACATAGCCCATAAGCACACAAGAAGTCAAAGACATACCTCAAATCATGCCTAAGAGTGGGAGGAAAAGAGTCTCACTCTTAGCAGGAGAAAAAAAGAAACCCCAAAAATCCAGCAAAGCTGCTGGGGGACTCACTAGGTTTGGAAAATTAGCCTTATAAGAGAATTCTCCTTAACAGCCACCTCACTGAGTCAAAGGCTTTGACCGCGTGCAGCGACACAATGGGCAGCTTGCCCGGGTCTTCCTCAGTTTGTTCAATAATGTGGTGTAGCCTCCTGTGGTTGTCCGTGATGTTTCTACCTGGGACATTGCCTGTTTGGTCCGGGTGTATCAATTTACCAATTACTCGTTTAAGCCTGTTAGCAAGCACTGCCGTGAGTATTTTGCTATCCTGGTTAAGCATCGATAAGGGCCTGTAAGACCCACAGTCCACATCCGGCTTGCCCGGTTTCAGGAGTGGGATGATCACCACCTCTCGGAGGGATTCCGGCAGTTCCCCTTGTTCGTAGGCCTTATTGTACATGGCCAGCAGCGGCTGGAGTAGCTCCTGCTTATACGCTTTATAGAATTTGCTGGGTAACCCATCCGACCCGGGCGCTTTGCACGTAGGCAGGTGTTGGATCACCGCCTCCAGTTCGTCTGAGGTGATTGGGGCCTCCAGATCCGATCGTTCTAAATCATCTAAAGTGGGCAGCCCCATGTCTTCTATTGTTTCCAAAATTTCCTGGCTCATGTCTATGCCTGCGTCCTCATATAAACGTTTATAATATGTGAGGAACTCCTCGTTTACTCCTTCCTAGGCCTTGCGCATCTCTTGACTTCTCTAATCACTGGCCTGGGTGTCTAATTTTTATATAACCAGGCCAGTAGTTTGCCCGGCTTGTCTCCCCCCGCATGTTGCCTCTCTGTGTATTTCTTATAATTTAGCTTACTTAGTCTGTCCCAGAGTTCGCTGCTAGCCTTCTGTAAGTCTCTTATCTTTGCACAGTCTTCCTGGGTGGTCGCCCCCCTACGCATCAGATCCTCTAACTCCCTTTCAGTTTCCTGCAATTCTCGTTCTACACCCCCTTGGAGCCCTTTGGATTTTGAAATGGCTACCCCCCGCACCACCACCACCACCTTAAATGCCTCCCATACTGTTCCCATGGAACGTACGCTGCCTGTATTAATGACAAAATATTCCTTGATGGCCTCCCTCAGGTCCTCTCGGAAACCCGGGTCCTGCAGGGCCTCTGCTCTGTCTGAGCCTCCACGTCGGGATTCGCGCCCTTGGCGGGGAGGAGTGGGGGTTGTTTCGCCACTCCAAGACCAAAGGCGAATGGTCCGACAGCACCCTGGCTTTGTATTCTGCGCTCAACATTTCTCCCGATATCTCAGCGGCGGTGAATACATAGTCCAGCCTAGTGTGTAGGTCATGTGGCTCCGCGTAGTGCGAGTATTGCCTGTCCGTTGGGTGCAACCGCTTCCACACATCCTCCAGTCTGAGGTCTGTCAAGTGTCCCCAACGCTTTAGCTGCAGACGCGGGTTTTGCTGGCTTGCTATCTGACCTGTCCATCTCTGGGTTCAGGGTGCAATTGAAATCGCCTCCCCACAGTATCGCGCCACCTAACGGGGCTAATTTTACCATATAAGGACCTAAAATAGGCTGCGGTATCATGGTTAGGGGCATATAAGTTTGATGTTCACTTCTCTGTTTTCCAGGAGTCCCGCGACCACCGCCATTCTACCTTCTGGGTCTATCGTCGACCGGAGCAGCTGAAACGGCACATGTGGTGCCACCCATGTAACCACCCCTCTTGCATATGCAGAATATGTGGCTCCCGTGATGCTACCCTTCCATTTTCTCCTAACCACCTCCAGTTTCTCCTTGGTGAGGTGGGTCTCCTGTAGCAGGGCTATATCAATCCTCATCCTCTTTAGATACATCATTACTTTTAGTTTTAGGTAACTATTAAGGCGCTGCACGTTCCAGGTCACTACTCTAAGTTTCCCCGATTCCATTGACTTGATGTCCTCCCTCCCCTCTCCATTTCCCATGTTGTTCTCGATGGCTCGTGTTCCGGCTCTTTTCCTTCCCACCCTCAACAACTTCCCCCTCTCCTCCCTTCTCCAGCTTTGCCCCACTGCACACAACTCTTCCCCTCCCTGCCCAACCCCAACAAATGCCCAGCTCCATCCCTGGATCTCAGGCCCACCCACGTTTGGTCCTTTCTCGTGAAACCGATGGCTAGGACCCCGCAGGGCGTCACCACACTAATGGTGACCTAACTAAGCGTCATGTTATGGGGGTTCAAGGGTTGTCTCCCAGGAGCTCCCACTTATATAATTAGGATTGTTTTGTTCAAAGGATCTTGCAAGCATGTATTTTCCCAGTCGCTCATTCCCTGTAAGCTTTATTTAATGCTATATTCTAGTCCCAATGTCTTGTGCTATTTTACAAGGGGTGACACAGCTGCATGTTAATTATCTTCTCCGGTTCCTGTCTGGATACCCGATTCTTGGGGGCGACTCTGCATATTCAGCCATTCCATAGCGTCCTCTGGCATTGCAAAAAACAGTTTTGTTCCTGTGGAACACCTTTAGTTTAGCCGGATAAAGCAACATATATCTGTGACCAGATTCCATCAGTTTTCTTTTCACCGCCCCGAAGTTCATCCTCTTGCATTGTACCTGCAAGGTGTAGTCCGGGTATGCTGTGATTTTCGCAGGCCCCCTTTCGATCGTTCCACCCTTCTGGAAGAATTTGAGTATTTTTTCCCAGTCCCGGTCGTTCAGAATCTTTGCAATCAGTGGCCGGGGAGGGTTTCCCGGGGCGGCTTTATCGTCAACGCCCTGTGCGCTCCTTCAACAGCAAACCCCTGGTTCAGTGCCCCTCCAGTTATTTCCTGCATTAGCATGGATTCCACATATTCTGTTGGGTTAGGCCCTTCCATTCCTTCTGGCATTCCAACGATACGGATGTTATTGCGTCTGGCGTGTCCTTCTGCTTCCTCTGTTCTCCAGGTTGCCTACACGCTGTACAAGGGCATGGAGGGCCGATCGTTGGGCGGCACATGCTGCCGTGTTTGGGGCCATCTCCTTTTCCAGGTTTCCAGTGCACTCCGCAAGCGTTCTCACCTCTTGTCTCAAGTTCACATCTTCCTGGTCCGCTCCGACTTTAAGGTCCAGTGCCACTTTTAGTTTGTTCATTGCCAGGCCCAGTTTGGTCTCCCAGGCAACTCTCAGGTCCGCAATCGCAGCAAGCACCTCCTGGATCGTGCCCGGAGTCTCCTCTACCACAGTGGTAGTTTTGTCCTTACCCCTGCCCCCTCTGCCCCTGGAGGTGTCTTGGCATAGGCATCCAGCGTGGGTTGTTTGCTCTTAGGTCTTACAACTTTGTTGGACATTGTGCCGTGCTGACCAGGTGTGAGCTAGCAGTGCCGCCTTACACATGAAAGTCCACTTGGCGTCGGGCTATTCTTGATGTTTAAGGACCGCTTCGGCCGTGTTAGGGATATAACCCTATTGCCTGCCGCGCTCCTAGAATGGGCTGTGTCCTCCCACGGGCTTGCGCTCACGCAGTATTACTCCGCTGGCCCCTGCTGTGTTTTCCCTGTAACTGGTGGTCGGGGGCTTTCGCTGGTTCTGCACTCTTCTACTCCGGTACCCTGCAGGGCCCCACTGCCATCCGGCCCACTGTCTTGTCTTAGGAGCTTTTATCCAGCCCCCTGCCGAAACAAGCTGCCCCTTGCGTTTTCCTGGGATTCAGCAAATGTTCTGGGGTGAGCCGCCTTTTCTACTCCATTCAGCTCGTGATAGGGTCCCACAGAACGCGGGTCTTGCTCGGGCGGCTTGTTATGTTGTGCACTCTGTTTGGGCGGTGATGTGGGAGCCACGGCACCAATGGATGGCACTGACTTTGTCCGGGAGCCGGGATGTGCCGGGCGCTCCTGCCGCTCCTCTTCTCGTCCCGGCCCCGGGGTCTGCCTCTCGTTCCATCGAGCTCCCTACAGCTGGGTCCTCGCGCCGCCCTCGGGCTGGGCGCTTTATCCCTCACAGAGCCGCAGCAGGCTCAGCCGAGCTGCACTAGCCTGCGATCCCGGCTGGGACGCTTCAGTCAGTTTATGGCCCTTTGTCCGCCATCTTGTCCATTCCCTGGTCCCGAGAGCATGGCTGTTTTTCAGGGGCCGCGATTGTTAGGCAGAAACCTGTGCAGTTCCCTTGGGGAACACTGCAAAAGATTTAAGACTACAGGTAGAGCAGTAAACCCCTTTGGTAGCAGTCTGTACCACCCAGATTTACCTGGTAGCTGTGGCTGAGCAGTCAGACTTCTCTCAAGAAGAGTTAGGCAGTATGTAAAGTATACACAATATGTACTAAAACACAATAGCACAAGCAAACACTGACCAGAGCTTGGTTTCAAAAGTATATAGTTATTTATTTAAAATACACATAAGTTAAAAACACTCTAGCAAAAATATAGTAAAAGCACTTCAACACAGTTATACTGAAAGTAAATTCAATCCTTTCTCCTATCTAGACAACTCTAGGTTAACACCACTTAATTAAAACAGAGGTGAGTGCTTAACGTTAGATGGCACTCTAGTAGTTTCCAAGAAAGGGAGAGAAAAAGCAGAAATAGGTTAGACACACCACTCTAAGGTCCAGAACACTTGCAATAGGCTTAAAGAAGAATAAAGTCACAGGTGAGCAAAAGTCACTAGGCAGGGCCCACTCTTAGAGTAGCCGGAGCGAAAATGTGCCCAAGATCACACTGTTAGTTAGAGATTCGAAGTCTTGCAAAGAGTCAAAAAGAGTTTAGAGTGGCTCAGAAAGTTTAGCCAAAGTGTCCCAGGCACTCCCAGGTTCGAAAGCCGGGGACTAAATCTACCCCGTACAGTCGGTAGCAAGGGAAGCCAGGCGGAACACAGTACCTTAAGCGGAAAGGATCCTCCAGCGGGGGCAGTTGTTCCAGGCAGCGACAGCAAGGCTCGACGTCGGTCAGGGGAGAAGAATATCTCGCTGAAGAGCAGAAGAGAAAGGTCGTAGCACTGCCCGGGAAGAAACCAGCCGCGGAGTCCTCCGGTTAAAGGGTTGGTACCGACTTTCGCGGTATGGGGGTAAAGTGTGGTATTCCGGATGCCGGGGTGCTTGGCACAGGCAAGGCGGCCACGAGATACCTCAAAAGGACGGAAAGAAGGCGAAAACTGGTTGTCCCCACCAGTCAAGGGAAGGAGCCACTCCGTTAAGAGTTCTCCTCGGTCGTCGGGAAAAAGTGGTGAGACGGTTCAGCAGGGCTCCACCGGGTGGTGTCGTCGAAGCAGGTCGGCTCAGCTCTTCCCTCGTCGGATTCTTGGTCCTGTGGCGACTTCTGAAGTCCCAGTCCCCAAAGCCCTGCTTTTATGCAGCAAACCCCCATTCACCCAGCCTAGCTGTCACTCAAACATGCTAAGTGGTGAGCCGGGCGGCTCACCACTTGGGCCAATCAGGACGGAGTGCGACTTGAGTTACCAAGGTAACTCAGTCCAGGGTGCCTAAATCCCCCTCCACCCCTCCTAAGTACCCCAGACAGAGTGGCACCACTTTGGAGGGCTTCTGTGGAGAAGCCCGCCAAAAGTGGAACAAAGGGCTCCACTTTGGGTCAGAGTTACAGAGGCGAACACCAACGCCATTTTAGAATCAAGTTTTGGCAAAAAGTCCCAACCGGAGTTATAAAAATAAATATATAAACCGGCGGTATGTTTAAGGCTACCGTAAATAAATAATTAAATGTGTTAGCCTAAAACAATGGGAAATCCCATAGGGAAATATTCGCGGTCGAATATAAAAAGTAGTTTCCACTGCCACCAGCCAAAACTCGATCAGGGGGGACGGAGACGTGCCCCCTCGACTAACAGACCCTGGGGCAATCGAATTGCCCCAGCCAGTACGTCCACAATATGATGGTTTGTACTGGTTCTGTTCAGGATTCAAGACTAGCAAAGTCTTTGGTGACTTTACATGCCCTGGGAGACAGTAGTCAGTCCCAGGGTATGGAGTCTATGTTGGGGAGTCCCTAGGACACCCCTGGGTCACGGCACAGAGGGTGCTGTGTGACCCACATCACAAAAATACATGAGGCCCTATGGAGTAAAAGACCCCATAGCCCATTCAACACAAGGTTTAACCAAGAAAACACACTTCAACATGTCCAAGAGTGAGGGTAAAAGAGTCTCACTCTTGGCAGGAGAAAAAAATTAAACCCCAGAAATCCAGCAAAGCTGCTGGGGGACTCACTAGGTAGGGAAATTCAGCCTAACCAGAGAATTCTCCCTAACACTCGCCCCCCCCAGACTAAGGGACAGGAGGATTTAATCCACTCCTGGATGAACCTCATACCTCTAGTCGATGATATACATCCTAGAGAGTCCATCAGCATTTTGATGGTGACACCTTGACCTATGTTCAATGGAGAACTCAAAGGTTTTCTTTTGCAAGCTAACGGACCTACAGACCCTTTGAGGAACATCAGTCTTTTTGTTATAGGGGATCTGGTTGACCAGTCCCTCAGAAGTTGGTACAACTTCTGAACCTATGTTAGGCTTTTTGAAGGGGTCCTTATAAAGGATTCCCTTAGATCTAGAGGGGCCTCCAAGGTTCCTCACCACCTCTCTTGTGGGAGCAGGTTGGGTCTTAGGCCTCTTGGTTGGAGGGGTTGGGGTTAGGCAATGTACCTGCTTCCCCTTCCTCTTAGATCTACCCTTACCTATTTTAGGAGTTCCCCCCCTAATATTAGGATTTGAGTTGGGGTCTTCAGTAGAAGGTCCAACAGTCTGAAGGTTTTTGGCCTTAGACTTTTCTTTTCTGGTTTTCCACCAGCACTGAGAATTACCAGTTCTCTCAGGTCCAGATAGGGGCCTAGTTGGTCTATCCACCTCTTCCTCAGAAGTAGGGGGAGTCAGAGACTCTGAGACTAGGGGAACATTGATGGAGCTTGGTTGGGGCGCCCATGTTCCTAGCATACTATCCTGAAATGTGCCTGGGTTAGAGGTCAACTTACTAACACCAGGGCTTGTAGTGGGGTTCTCAGTAGAGGGTCCCACAGGCTTAGAAGGGTCCTTCAAGGTAGCCTGTCTAGCCAATTTGGTTAAGTTCTGCTTCTCCATACTGGGAGGCCTGGGGGTATGTGACACTACTCCTAGAGTTCTTAGGTCATTCCCCAACAGGACCTTCCCAGGTACCTCAGTCTGAACACTGACAGGGATCCTCACTGTCATGTTGTTACACTGAATGAGGGCTGGTAGAATAGGAACCATTTGGACAGGGCCTCCAGACATTTTAGTGGGACCTTTGGGTGCTTTGGCCACATCCTCAGGTTGAAAGAAGCTTTCATCCACTACTGTTCTGCTGGCCCCAGTGTCTCTCCTGGCAGGAGTATCCTGGCCATTGACAAGAACACTGTCCACATAATACACCTTAGAGTTAACAGGTAGGGAGTTATACACAACCCTATTCTGGGGACTAACCAGACCCATAGGCTCTAAGTTTACAGTTGCTTGAAGACCCAAGGGTTCTTCAGCAAAGAGTTCAAAGTGGGCACTAGCCATCTGTACTTCATCCTCAGGAGTGAAGGCTAAGGAGACTGTGCTGATCCCTGCAGGTTTACCCTTGCACTTGGGATCTCCTTTGATATGGTCAGTACCCTGACAGACATAGCATTGTCCAAATGCTCTCTGGAAGGGTGGCTTGTTCTGACCTCCTTCTGGCTTGTGGCCAGAAGGTACAGTAGCCTGACTAGGTTTCCCATGTGGCTTACCCTGGTTATTTTGTGGTTTGGGGCCCTCTTTGGGATAGGAATTATTAGAATTCTCTTTGGAGTCTTTTTTAGGCTGTTTCTCCCCATCCTTCTTCTGAGTTACCCCAGAATCCTTGTGAGTGGCCCTGTTGGCAACCCACAAGTCAGCAGCCTTAGCTAGTTTCCGGGAATCTAATTCCTTGGAATCAGCCAAGTGTTGTCTGAGCTCAGGAGAGCAGGCATCATAAATAGTCTCCAACATAAACAAATTCTTCATACCTTCATAAGTGTTCACCTTGTAACCCTTAATCCATCCCTCTAAGTTTTTCAAACATTCACTCACCCAGGTAGCCCAAGGGGTACCATCATGCTTTTTGAGGCTCCTAAACCTCTTAAGATACTGGGAAGGGGTCTTCCCAAACCTAGCTATCAAAGCTAGTTTCACACATTCATAGTCCTTCCTATCCTCCTCCCCCATCTCCATTACCACATCAGTTGCAACAGGGGGAAGCCTAGAGAACAACCAGGTGAGTAAGTCATTTCCTGTGATGTTCTGGAGCCCATGATTATATTCAAACAGAGACAACCAATCCAACACATCCAACTTAGGCTCATACATACCAACCAATTCTTTAGGCATCCGGGGTCTTTTAGGACTGGAACTTCTAGAGGAGCCAGAGAGAGAAACATTCTCAACAGATAATTTCTTCATTTCTAAGTCATACTTGAGCTCCATTTCCCTTAGCCTTAGTTCTTTGTCAGTTTGAGCATTAAGTTTCTTATACTCCAATTCTAGCTTCATTTTCTCTAGTTCAAAGTACTGAGGACTAAATGTGGGACCTGGTAAAGGTCCAGTAGGCACAGCAGGTAGAGCAGGCAGAGGCCTAGGGGGGACAGTTACAACAGCCTCACCCTCCTCTTCTGACTCTTCCTCAGAAACATCAACATTTTGCTCCATGTTAACTTCAATACTGTCATCTACAGTTGCTGGAGTGGTAGGCTCCTCTGAACCATCACCCAGACTTTGGTTAGCTAACAATCTTTCAATCAGCTCCATTTTCTTGCCCTTAGTCAGGAGATCCTTATGTTTACAGAGCACTCTTAAACAATCAGCAGTTTTGGCTGCAAGGGACTCTTGACTATAGCTTTCTATAACTGACATGTTAGAGGTTTTACTTTTTCAGTGCTAAGCTTTGTGGTTAGTTGCACTAAGGTATCTAAAGCACAATAAAATGTATACTCAATACAAATCCCACCGCTGTACACCAGTGTTAGGCAGAAACCTGTGCAGTTCCCTTGGGGAACACTGCAAAAGATTTAAGACTACAGGTAGAGCAGTAAACCCCTTTGGTAGCAGTCTGTACCACCCAGATTTACCTGGTAGCTGTGGCTGAGCAGTCAGACTTCTCTCAAGAAGAGTTAGGCAGTATGTAAAGTATACACAATATGTACTAAAACACAATAGCACAAGCAAACACTGACCAGAGCTTGGTTTCAAAAGTATATAGTTATTTATTTAAAATACACATAAGTTAAAAACACTCTAGCAAAAATATAGTAAAAGCACTTCAACACAGTTATACTGAAAGTAAATTCAATCCTTTCTCCTATCTAGACAACTCTAGGTTAACACCACTTAATTAAAACAGAGGTGAGTGCTTAACGTTAGATGGCACTCTAGTAGTTTCCAAGAAAGGGAGAGAAAAAGCAGAAATAGGTTAGACACACCACTCTAAGGTCCAGAACACTTGCAATAGGCTTAAAGAAGAATAAAGTCACAGGTGAGCAAAAGTCACTAGGCAGGGCCCACTCTTAGAGTAGCCGGAGCGAAAATGTGCCCAAGATCACACTGTTAGTTAGAGATTCGAAGTCTTGCAAAGAGTCAAAAAGAGTTTAGAGTGGCTCAGAAAGTTTAGCCAAAGTGTCCCAGGCACTCCCAGGTTCGAAAGCCGGGGACTAAATCTACCCCGTACAGTCGGTAGCAAGGGAAGCCAGGCGGAACACAGTACCTTAAGCGGAAAGGATCCTCCAGCGGGGGCAGTTGTTCCAGGCAGCGACAGCAAGGCTCGACGTCGGTCAGGGGAGAAGAATATCTCGCTGAAGAGCAGAAGAGAAAGGTCGTAGCACTGCCCGGGAAGAAACCAGCCGCGGAGTCCTCCGGTTAAAGGGTTGGTACCGACTTTCGCGGTATGGGGGTAAAGTGTGGTATTCCGGATGCCGGGGTGCTTGGCACAGGCAAGGCGGCCACGAGATACCTCAAAAGGACGGAAAGAAGGCGAAAACTGGTTGTCCCCACCAGTCAAGGGAAGGAGCCACTCCGTTAAGAGTTCTCCTCGGTCGTCGGGAAAAAGTGGTGAGACGGTTCAGCAGGGCTCCACCGGGTGGTGTCGTCGAAGCAGGTCGGCTCAGCTCTTCCCTCGTCGGATTCTTGGTCCTGTGGCGACTTCTGAAGTCCCAGTCCCCAAAGCCCTGCTTTTATGCAGCAAACCCCCATTCACCCAGCCTAGCTGTCACTCAAACATGCTAAGTGGTGAGCCGGGCGGCTCACCACTTGGGCCAATCAGGACGGAGTGCGACTTGAGTTACCAAGGTAACTCAGTCCAGGGTGCCTAAATCCCCCTCCACCCCTCCTAAGTACCCCAGACAGAGTGGCACCACTTTGGAGGGCTTCTGTGGAGAAGCCCGCCAAAAGTGGAACAAAGGGCTCCACTTTGGGTCAGAGTTACAGAGGCGAACACCAACGCCATTTTAGAATCAAGTTTTGGCAAAAAGTCCCAACCGGAGTTATAAAAATAAATATATAAACCGGCGGTATGTTTAAGGCTACCGTAAATAAATAATTAAATGTGTTAGCCTAAAACAATGGGAAATCCCATAGGGAAATATTCGCGGTCGAATATAAAAAGTAGTTTCCACTGCCACCAGCCAAAACTCGATCAGGGGGGACGGAGACGTGCCCCCTCGACTAACAGACCCTGGGGCAATCGAATTGCCCCAGCCAGTACGTCCACAATATGATGGTTTGTACTGGTTCTGTTCAGGATTCAAGACTAGCAAAGTCTTTGGTGACTTTACATGCCCTGGGAGACAGTAGTCAGTCCCAGGGTATGGAGTCTATGTTGGGGAGTCCCTAGGACACCCCTGGGTCACGGCACAGAGGGTGCTGTGTGACCCACATCACAAAAATACATGAGGCCCTATGGAGTAAAAGACCCCATAGCCCATTCAACACAAGGTTTAACCAAGAAAACACACTTCAACATGTCCAAGAGTGAGGGTAAAAGAGTCTCACTCTTGGCAGGAGAAAAAAATTAAACCCCAGAAATCCAGCAAAGCTGCTGGGGGACTCACTAGGTAGGGAAATTCAGCCTAACCAGAGAATTCTCCCTAACAGCGATTCACCCACTTTTTCACGAATCCGCCACACAGGTCACTCAGCACACGCACCGGACCTTGTGTTGCCAGCCTGCCTTCTCTTCAGGAATATCAACTTTATCCACAGGATCTGTGGCGGATCAACGGGAGCTCCTCGAGAGCACGTCCCTTCACGGAGCCATCAAGCCACGCCCCCCAACAATCCAATTAATTGTAATCCTAAAGTAACTTGTGC
The DNA here is from genome assembly GCF_040938575.1 of Ambystoma mexicanum. Classification (NCBI taxonomy): domain Eukaryota; kingdom Metazoa; phylum Chordata; class Amphibia; order Caudata; family Ambystomatidae; genus Ambystoma; species Ambystoma mexicanum. The sequence goes on along the minus strand of NC_090921.1, from coordinate 267,627,582 downwards.
TGTGCAAAAATGTACACAATGGACATACCTCATTACACACACCACTCATTCTCTCATACCATTCATCCTGTTTCTGTTGTGTCAACTACACTCTCAATAAAACAACTAAACAAAACAATGTACAGTGCCCAACAGGTTGCTTTCCAACTCTTAACAATTCACTAACTGCTTGGAAATTCTTCAGGGGCTAAGTAAAAAGTTTGGTCATATCTGCCAAATCTAGTTACATGGACAAACAAGACAAAATGCGGTTTACAAGTTGTTTTTCCTTGGTCGTGTCCGAGTTCTTGTTCAATAGGCTCAAGTTGCCCTTTGTTACATGCAGGGAAAAAAAGGGGTCCTCCCCGTTAGTATTATGCTGGAGAAAATCCACGTGGTTTAGGAACATGCAATTCTTTGACTGGGGCTCGAATGTCCTGCGGAGCGATTGTTGCCAGAATGGCTCTGTTTATTAGACTGTCACCAGATGTGTCAGTTGCTATGGTGCTCTCGTTCAGCTGACTTTATAATCTAACGGGTCCTCCTGTGGGTTATTATCCAGGTATCACTGGATCGTTTTCACTCGTGGTACCCTTTGCACGGTTTCTATTTAAACTGGTCCATTCATGTGTCTACGCTACATGCAGTGTATCCGGTAGCGGATGGACTTCACAGGCTGTCATCCTCATGTGCAGTCCGAAAAGAAATGGATGCTTTCTCTCGTTGCTGCAGGGTACGTCAGTAGGAGAGATTGGTTAAAACTCCTTGTGCGTTTGCACTTTGGACCAGTTACGTTGGTCTCCATAGTTCTTCCGAGTGGTGTCCAATTTCGTAAGTGACACAGGCGTTTTCCTACTCCATCATGCAAACCTATGTAGCAGAGGCTCAGACTCCCTGCCTTGTCCAAACTGTCATGCCCCCAATCCCAATAATTGCCCACTCAATCTCACACTGATGTTACATCAGCTGACACACGCTCTGTCTGCATTTTCAGCTAGAGACGCCACCAGGGAATGTGCTGTATCATGTCCCTAAAGAGATGTTGGTGGGTGATTTTGGTTGGTACATGTTATCGCCTCTCTACTCATTTTTCTTGTACTGAGGTGCAAGGCTAAATCAGTGTTCCCTCTTGTGAGATAATATAAAAATCCCCTTTTAGATGGAATGTTGCATGTTTTCCAATTACTGACAACTGGGCTGCATGCTGCACGTTGTAATATTGCAGTGCAAAATGGGCATTTAGAATGAAGAATATTTAATAAAAGGCCCAGGTTATTTCACATTGTGAGACATACTCTTACAGTGTCTCGCACAGTCACGGTTTACCTGTCTGCAAGGCACTATGATGCTTATATCACTAGGAACTTTGTGTGTATAAATCTTAAGTTAATGATAAGGATTTAGAGACCATTGTTTTTCATAACAAACTTTCAAGCCTGGTTAGGTGCAAAAAGAGAGGAAGGAATCCAGGCATGGCACCTGGTGCAATCATGACCCTCCTCAGGGTCAAGTATTTGTAAAGTTTTTGTTGGGTATTTTTTGGTCTTTGTCTAATCTGGCTATTAGACAAGCCTTAAACACAGTAAGAATCATCAATACATCATCCAAATCATTAATAAATGCAGTAAGGTAAGGCTTGGTATCAACAGTAAGACAGACCAAAGGATCACAGTTCAAGGGAGTTTATTGAACTTTCACAAGGGTGTGATAAACGCCTATCTAAACCTAAATAGACAGATGGGAGCGCGCTAGGCCCATCAAATAACAATAATGCAGTCCTAGTGAAGTCTTGTCAAAATAAAGAGCCTATACTAAAAAAACCTATTGCCAATCCTTACTACTAATTTATAAATAGTGTGTGGGTGATCATGAAAAAGAAAGTTTTTCACAAAATGATATGTCAGAATGCTAGGGCCGTTGGCCTCCCTGCCCCATGTTTTCACCACAGAGCAAGGCGGCTCACTTGAGCCAAGCACACACTCTTGCTTCCGCGTCACGGGGATACAGTTGGTTTTCACAGTTCAGGACCTTCTGTGTCCCAGTCTCTCTACTTCTTACAAGTCTCATGGCTCAGAGGGCCTGGTGTACAAAAGAAAAATAACATGCAAAACGTTCCTTTCCTTTTCCCGTGTTCAATTTGGGTATTCACTCTGGATCCCCCCGAGCCGGGCTCAGATCCCTTTCAAAGCACTCAATTAGACTCCCTCAGTCTGGCTCCGACAAATTGTGATGTACATTAAACTATCAAATGTGCACAGGGTTTGGCTTGACCCACTGCATTACCACTTCGATCTTAATATTCATTTTTCTCACACTCGGCATCAGTTGGATACCTAACAGAGACTTTGGAATGAGCGCCCATGTGGCGCTGGACCACTCTGTGTATGGTATTTCTTCTTGGCCTCCCAAGTTCAATTACAAAGTTTGGCTACTCAGTTTGGTTTCCAATTATTTGCGTCACTCCTTACAAACGCCTCACACACTGTTCACTTTATACAATGTTGCTGCTTGCAACCTTGGTTCAATAGACAAGCTGCTTTGATATCTGACTCACAGTCTGTGCTGTCTGTTCTGACGTTAATTTGTTGTAGGAGCTAAGGACAGTAACACAGCGGCAATCGTTCCTCCCCGCCTTGGTAATCGACGCGGGAGAGCCCCGGGTACCTCCGACAAACTGTACAGGTTTGATCAGCCTTAATTCCTGGTCTTAGGTTTTTCACTTTCCAAGGCTGACGAAAGTAACGGTCCTTAAAGGTCAGTGGTACCCTCTCCGGTCTTGCCCTCTTTCTCCTTGTGTTAAACTGCCATCTTGTAACTGCTGTTTCCACGCATGTCTCGCCTCGCTCAGAGTATGCCTTCGTGCTTCACCTTTTATCCGTGTGGGGAAGTGTGATGGAAGTCAGGTGTGTGTTTTGATCTGTAATTGCCTGACTGTGGTGTTGTGACAGATTAGGTATACGGGTCTGGAATTAGTCTGTCGCTCACTGTGACCTGTCCGTGAGAAGGTGTTCGTGTCAGCAGAAGGGTCGGGGGGGGTTGAGTACCTGGGTTTCCTAACCAGGTAGGATGGGAAAAGGTTTACAGTGAAGAGGATACTGCGTCTCACCCTCCGGTGTTCCACTTCCACTCGCAGAAGAACCCTTATCCAGGTGATCCTCCCGCACTGGTCCACGGCCAGGAACTGGATCCAAAAGTGATGGCCATGTCCTGGGCACCTGGATGACAGATCCCCAGGGACTAACAGGTAAGACACCTTCAGGTTTCTCGCAATGCATAATTACAAAGTCAACAATTCAGATTTATACAAAAAAAAACTAAAAAGTTAATGACACATAAAAACATTACATGTTCATTTCATCAGTTTCAGGAATTCCTCCCATATATGTAAAGCAGCCAATGTTATGACACAGTCCTCTCTAAACAGTGTTCCAGGACTTGTTTGTGTTAAATGATCTAAAATCCATAGTTATTTCTATAACCTTTTTCATAAAAGCATCTAATTTTCTTACAGGCTGTTAAAATATGTCTACTGTCACGATCCCATTACAGGCCCAGGGGTGGTGGGTTAACAGGGGGAGGGAACCTCCCTCTCGTACAATAGGGAAAAGGTGGACAGGGATGTTGGCTGGCGCGAGCATGTGGGTGGGAGCGACCTAGTTACGGCTCGTGAGAAAGGGTTGAAAGCCGGGGCATCGCCCATTACAAGCCAAGAAGCACTGAGCACGTGCAAGTCTGGAATGTGCAGCAAATTACTTGGCACGTGCACGAAGCCAATGCCCTTACGCATCTAGCTCTGGCAGGGTGTGGCTCAGGACTATAAAGCCGCTTCGGACCGCACCCTGTTCCTAGCGTTTCTTCTGCTCCTGACAAAAGTAGTGTTTGGCTTACCACTTCTGCGCTCAAGCATTTTCCTGCGTTGAGATCCTTGGTCAAGAGCATTCAGCATCCTTAGGCGTCCTTTGGCATCCTTCAGCAATCTTCAGTACCCTGGTCTTCAGTCTTGGTCTGCGGCCTTCAGCATCCTGTTCAACGCTGCTCCGCGGTGGTCTCCGTCCTCCTTGCATCCTGCTCGGAATTGCTCCCACCCTTTGTCTTCTAGACCCCGGGCTCCTGGTGTCAGACGCCCTGTTCGAAAGCAAGCAACAGGGTTAGCATCCGTCTCCCGTTCTCCTATCGGAGCAAACCCCCATCTAAGAACTTGAGAGCTTACTCGTATCCAGAAACGAGCAATCTTTCTTCAGGGTTAACTATCGATTTTGCACTGACGTTTCAACACCCTGAGGGTGAGAAAGAACATAAGACAATTAGCAGACACACCATGCCTGGGGGAGAGACCCACATCCGCTTCAGCCCCCTCTTTGGGACCCCACCTACGAAGCGACGCTTGCAGACACAGAACCACAGGTGAGCCGCATCCATGCGCTCCAGCCAGCCTCGCTCTTTAAGGGGATTAGGCGAGGAGAGGGAGGGGACATTGCAGGTAATTTTCCACAGTAGACTTACCCTGTGTTCGCCTCTTAGGTTCACACAACACCCCCAGAACACCAGTAATGCAAGTCCCGAATATACCCAGGCCCCTCCCAACCTCGCGGCCCCTGGGAGGTTTTTCCTCCAGGCGACTGGTGAGGGAAGGCGTGGCTGGGACATACGACCGGGTGAGAGGGACCAGTGCGGGGGCCACTCTGCAGCACAGTCCGGACCAGGCACTCCTGCAGGGCACCAGAGGGAAGCGTGACAAAATGCTAAGCCTACGTGGTAAGCACAGCCCGAGTGTCATGGATCCAGAGGTAGATCAGCTGTCCACCCTTTTGGGAGAACTGCGGGCCATGGTGCATGCGGCCAGCTCTGAGACAAACGCCATAAAAAGGAAGTGGTGGTCAATCGGGAAAAGACGGAGGATTTGGTTAAACTGTTACTAGTCTCTCAAGCTGGCCAAGTCGCCCCTCTTAGACCCGTTGAAAGGGGAGCTGAGAGGGCGCCCCACATCCAGGTTACCACACCACACTCAGTTCCCTTGGCCCCGCCGGAACGATTCCTAGGGGACCCTCAACGATATGCTGTGTTTATGAATCAATGCAGATTTAATTTCCTATGTCGGCCCGGGGCCTTCCCCTCCGACCAGACTAAAGTAGCCTTCGTCCTGTCTTACTTTGGGGGCCACGTGGCTAATTGGTCAGTACCCCTGGTGAATAGCGATGATCCCGTTCTGCATAACTTTGGCGCCTTTCAGCAAGAGTTGGATAAACTGTTTGCCCGTAACAACCAAGGGGCAGCTCTGGACGCCGAACTATTGGCGTTACAGCAGGGGTCACAAAACGTATTGGTATATGTTACCACCTTTAACTGACTGGTGGCTGACACAAACTGGGCGGAGGAAAAAATAACCACTCTGTTCTATCGAGGTCTCAGGGGAGAATTAAAAGATGTCCTGGCTTAGGTGACCAATTCACCCGCCTTCTGCGCAGACTACATAGACCTAGTAATCCAGTTGAACCATCGCTTACAAGAAAGAAAGGCTGATGGGAGTAAGGTGGAAGCCCGGCCTGTTTGTTTGCCCACGTGAAGGGACAGGGCATTCCACCCCAGAACCCATGCTGTTGGTTAGTGCACGAGTGCCTCTCTTGAAAGAAGAAAGGGAGAGACGACGGCAACATCAGTTATGTTTGTATTGCGGCAAGGCAGGTCACTTTCTAAAAGACTACACGAACAAACCAAAGAAAAAGGCCTTTGGAGTCACGGGAGAGGTAGCGAACGATCCTGAGAATCCGGAGCAGCCGTCAGAAAACTGCTGGACTCGACAAGAGTACTGATCGGCTTGTCGAGAGAGGTTGAAGTAAGTACGGTCTCACATCTTACTGTACCCGTCATTCTGATTACGCCTGGAACCCCATCAAATGCATGCGCTGGAGGCCTACGTGGACTGCGGAGCCATCGGCAACTATATTGACATGGGCATAGCGTGAAGAATTGGCCTTCACGGACAGCATCGGGGAAAGATCGATAATATTGTTTCAGTGGAAGACTCGCTGCTGATATCAGGACCCATTTCGCTATGTACCGAGGAGGTAGAGATGTTGTGTAAAGACGGCCATTGAGAAACTATAACCTTCGACCTAATCACTGCTCCGCAATTTCAATTAATACTAGGCATGTCTTGGCTTGAACGTCATAACCCAGTAATCAATTGGAGAAACCATAGTCATTTTCCCATCAGTTTGCCTATGTACCCATTATCCGTACCTGCCCCCAGTCCATGGAGCGCTCAAATTGGGAGCTGTGGCATCCCCTAATGCGTTGGGGCTACTACCTCACCCGTATCAAGAGTTCGGGGATGTTTTTCAGAAAGAAGCAGCGGAGACCCTGCCACAACACAGGCCATACGAATGCCAGATCGACCTAATGCCACGAACGAAATCCTATGCAGCCGTATCTAAGTGCTGACAGAAAAAGAAAACCAACATCTGCGGGAGTACTTAGACCGGTACCTCGTCAATGGGTTCATCCGACCATCCAAATCCCCAGCATTCTCAGCGCTGGTTTTCATCCCGAAGGGAGGCGAGCTCCGCACCTGCATTGACTACAGGGGACTCAACAAGATTACAGTGAAAAATAGTTATCCCCTACCGCAAATTCCCACACTCTTGGATCAGCTTAAGGATGCAAAAATATATACCAAATTAGATCTACGCGGAGCGTACCACCTTGTTCGTATAAAAGAGGGGATGAATGGAAAACAGCCTTCTGCACGAAATATGGGTTATTTGAATACACTGTTATGCCTTTCGGGTTGTGCAACGCTCCAGCGGACTTCCAGTTTTTTTATGACAGATGTGTTATGGGGACTACTTGATGTGCGAGTCATGGTATACATTGACGATATACTTATCTACTCGGCATCGGAAGAGCACGTGCAACGAGTAACCGCAGTCCTGGGAAAACTTTGTCAGCACCACTTGTACGCCAAGTTATAGAAGTGCCATTTCCACATCAAGACGGTAGAATTTCTGGACTTCCTATTAACCCTGCATGGCATTCAGATGGATAACCGGAAGGTGGAAGAAATCTTAAATTGGCCTACCCCCACGTCTATAAAATCAGTGCAGAGCTTCCTTGGTTTTGCGAACTTCTGTTGACTGTTTATACCAGGGTTTTCGGGCATAGCGCCCTATCACGGTCTACACTTATCATCGAAACCTGCAGTATTTGCAGACCGCACATGCCCAATCACCCCGTCAGCTCCGTTGGGCCCAGTTTGTCTCTGAATATGACTTTATGATCACGTTCCACCCTGGAGTCAAGAATGGGAAAGCAGACGCCATGTCACTCATCGGATGGAGTCATGAAGGGAAAGACGATTACGCACCCTCTGCACCCGTGGCCATCTTACCAGGAGACAAATTGCTAGAGCTAATCAACCTAGTTGTGTCACCGCTAGACCAGTTCCACCAGGATATTATGCAAGCCCTGACCCCAGAGCAATGGCAAGAATGGATAACCTAAGATGAGCTTTGCTCCGTGGAAAATGGTCTTCTGTTCCATCAGGGAAGGCTCTATGTTCCTGTGCCTCGACTGCAAACCAAACTAATGCATAACTACCATGATACTCTGCTTGCGTGCCACCCGGAATCACTAAAACCTTAGGGAAAATCTGCCAATATTACTGGTGGCCCACCTAGCAAAAGGATGTAATACAACACGTCAAGACATGCGATGTGTGTACGCGTAGTAAAACACGTAAGACAAGACCCTCCGGGTTACTCCACCCTTTACCAATACCACCCGTCACATGGCACACCATCTCAATGGACTTTATAACAGTTTCCTCTGTGCAATGGATATAATACCCTTATGGCGGTAGTGGACTTACTTACAAAGATGGCGCAGTTTGTGTGGTAGGTGCACCCACACATGGGAGTTACCGTTTTCGTCGGAACATGTGTGGGAAAGCGGGAAGGTATGACATCTGTTGTTGGCGACGTGTTTCAGTGAGTGGACAGAGGGAAATGTCTCTGAAATTGGCTGAAAATAAAGAAAATTCTCAGACATTTCACTCTGGCCACCCAGCGAAACACACCGCCAACAACACACAGCGTACCTTCCCGCATCCCCACACGAGTCCCGACGAAAACAGTACCTCACATGTGTGAGTGCACCTACCGGGGCGCAAAAGGAAAAGGATAACCCATTGGTAACCCCAAGCCTTTCGGCACAAAACATTTTGTTCATGTGGGCAACCTACAGATTTGGGCCTAGGGTGTCGAAGCCAGCAAGGAAAATGAGGAACCCCATGCATTTCCCAAAAGAGGACACACATGGGAATCCAGAGGTCTGACTTGCACACATCGTCCCAGAACTTATTTCCCGGAACCCCCGGCAAAGACCCACATGGGAGAAGGGTGCTCAAGGCCAAGGATATTACTGCTGACTTTGCTGGAGCTCTGGCTGCCCTGCGTTATAGCGTCTCCCCATCAGGGATTCCCGGCAGTGTGCTAATACCTCCCCGAAGGACAAAGCTGTTATGCAGCCCAGCCGCAACTCCAGGACGGTTGGAGGTGATGTCCCTGGCCTTGGACATCCATGTATCATGTGGTTATACCGTCCCCTAAGCACAGTGGCAGCTCCAGGGAACCCCAGCGGGATCCCCATTCCTCCCCGGAGGTGACATCTGTAATGTAGCACAGCCAGAGGTGGAGCCTGGGCTTGCAGACAGACAACCCACATAGGAGGCATCCGCTCCCCCGGAAACACCAATGTTCTGATGGCATGGGGGGCAATTTGTGGCCTGCCCCTGCAATTGTGTCCCAGCCCACCAAAATATCTGCCCAGACGGCCCATGCCCACCTATACCACCAACCATCCAGCCCCAGTCTCACCCACCCCACTGACAGTGGGCCCTAACCATAGAATAATAAAAAACAGTGCTTGCATAATGTTACAGCTGCACGCGTAGGGAAAGCTGTAAATTGAACCCCCTCCCCTCCCCCCCAGTGTAAACCCATTTGCCCTTTCCTACGGGGAGGGCTGCATGAGGTGCCCCCCCACACTCCATTTGGGTTGGGGGAGAAGCCCACCCCAAAACATCGGACAGGCCCCCCAATGGATGGGAAAGTGGGATTTGGGCACCCAGGGGGCAGATTGGCACACCAATGTGCCCAACTGCGCCAAGGGAAGTTTGGTAAACAAAGAAACAAATAGAAAATGGCAGGCTGCACTTTAGGGGGGCTGAGGGGCACCCTAAACCACTTGAAAATGTTGAAATGTAATGGTGGGTGCACCTCTCCACCCCCATTCCAAATGGAGAGGCGGGGCATCTCATGTAGCCTTTCCGAGGGGCAGATGGGGGGGGCTGTCATGCCGTCCTCCCTAGGGTCAGGTGTCCCTTCCTAGGTGCAGAGATCTGCCCCCGAGGAGGTCTGCATGACATGGCCCCCACTTCATCGTGGGGGCCACCACCCCTTCCCATTACACAATTCCCCAGCAGTTTGGGATGCCCCACAGCCCCCCCCCCCCCTAAAATGCTGTTTACCATTTTCACTTTTTTCCTTTGTTTAGCCAACTCCCCTTGGCACAGATAGCCACAATAGTGTGCCATTCTGCCCCCAGGGTGCACAAAAGCTACTGCCCCACCCATTGGGGGCTTGTCCCACAATTTTTGGTGGTCCTCTCCCCCCTCACCCCAAATGGGTGGCGGGGGCACCTAATGCAGGCCTCCCTGGGCCTCCTACAAACGGCTGTGGGAGGTACAATCCTCCCCCCCCCCCTCCATTTGGGGTGGGGGGAGAGGACCACCAAAAACTGTGGGACAGGCCCCCCAGTGGGTGGGGCAGTAAGGTTTGGGCACCCTGGGGCCAGATTGGCATACCAATTTGCCACTCTGCGCCAAGGCAAGTTTGGTAAACAAAGAAAATATTTGAAAATGGCAGGCACACTTTAGGGGGGCTGGGGGGCACCCTAAACGGCCAGGTAATATTCTAATGTAATGGGGGATGACCCTCTCCCCCCAACACCAAATGTGGGGGCGGGGGTTCCTCATGCAGCCCTCCCTGGGGTTACATGCCTCTTCCTAAGAGCAGATAACTGCCCCCAGGGAGGGCTGCATGACATGACCCCAAGGCCATTTTAGGTGGTGGGTGACAACCCCTTTCCATAAAAAAATTGCCTGTGGTCCAGTGGTGGAGCCATCCCCAACACCAGCCATGACATTTCTTTTTATTTTTTATTTTCTTTGCTCCCATTCCCTACTCTGCAGGCCCCATCGTTTGAGGGGCCTGCCCACACTTTCCTGATGGCCCTCTCCCCCCACCCCATTGGATGGGGGGCCACCTCATGTACTCCTCCCTGGGGTGATAAATCTGCCCCCCCCGGCATGGTGACGAGGCCCCCCCCCCTTTCACTTGGGGTGGGAGGGAGAGGGCCCACCACCCTTTCATGTCCTAAAATCTATGGTGGCTAGTGGTCCCCAACGCCCTCCTCCCTTCCCATTGTGTTCTATTTTTATTTTTTCATATTCCCCACCCCTGGGGGCAGATGGTCACGCATCTGCCCCAGGGGTCTCCATACATGTGGCCCCATGCTTTGGGGCTTCCGGGGGTGGGGGGGAAAGGAGGCCGCTTACCTAGTAAGCAGCCCTCCCTCGCTTCTAAATGGGATCCTGGTGGTCTAGTGGCTAGCCACGGATCGAGCGCCCTGCGCCTGATCCGTGACTAGCAATGCTGTCGCACATGGTGTTGTTGGAAAGGGGCGAATCTCCCCTTTCCACGACACCTGCCTCGATCTCCGGCTTGAAATACAGCTGGAGATCGAGGCAGAGGGAGAAGTGCACTCACCTTCTGTCTTCACCGCGGCAGCCCGAAATGGCTGCTGCTGTGACTTTCACGCCGACGTGAAATTGAAGGTCATCCAGCCCCCTGGCAGTGAGTTGGGGACCTCCCCCTCACATAGCCCAGGGGTTGGATTACAGTTTTGAGCGATCCCTTCTTTGCAGTGATCGCTCAAAACAAGGTGCCAAAAAGGACAAGCTCTCTCGTCCTTGGCACTACGGAGGTAATGTCAGGGACGAGATATCTCATCCTTGGCACTTAAGGGGTTAAATAAACATTACAAAAGGCCCATGCAACACTTCAGGAAATCAAAAATACACATGTTCTTCGCAGACAAGAGAAGGGAGGCCCCCCAATATAGAGTTGGGGATAAGGTATGGCTCTCCACCAGACATATTCGATTAAAAGGCTCAAAAAGGTTCCACCCTAAATTTATAGGACCCTACCCTGTATGCGCCATTATTAATCCAGTAGCGGTAAAACTTGAACTTCCCCAATGAACTTCCCCCAAATCTAAAAATCCACCCAGTCTTCCATGTATCCCTGCTTGAACCCGTGCACCCCAGAACTCTGGATTCCTTTAACAAACCTCCCCTAATAGAAATCCAGGAAGTAGAAAAAGAATCTGAAGTAAAAGAAATTCTGGACTCCGATATGTAGGCAACATTTATAATATTTGGTAGACTGGAAGGGGTACAGTGCTCAGGATAGGACGTAGGAACCCAAGGAAAATATTCATGCTCCCCAATTGATTGCCCGTTTTCACCGTAACTATCCCCACAAACCAGGACCGGGAGGGACATTCCTTGGGGGGGGGGGGGTTCTTGGACGGGAGTGATGTCAGGATCCAGTTAGGGGCCCAGGGGTGGCAGGTTAACAGGTGGAGGGAACCTCCCTCTCGTACAATAGGGAAAAGGTGGACAGGGATGGTATCTGGCTGGCGCGAGTGTGTGGATGGGCGCCACCTAGTTACAACCCTTGAGAAACAGTTCAAAGCAAGGGCACCGCCCATCACAAGCCAAGAAGCACGTGCGAATCCGGAATGTGCAGCAAATTACCTGGCACGTGCATGAAGCCAACGCACATACGCATCTTGGTCCGGCAAGTTGTGGCTCAGGACAATAAAGCCGCGCCCCAGTCCGCTCCCTGTGCTTAGCGTTTCTTCTGCTCCTGACAAGAGTAGTGTTTCGCTTAACGCTCTGCGCTCAAGCATTGTCCTACGTTGAGATCCTTGGTCAAGAGCATTCTTCTGTATCCTGTTGGTACTGTTTCGGTCCTTCAGCGTCCTTCGGTCCTTCAGGGTCCTTTTGGTCCTTCAGAATCCTTCAGCAATCTTCAGTACCCTGGTCTTCAGTCTTGTTCTGCGGCCTTCAGCATCCTGTACAACGTCCTCACCTGCTCCCGCCTTATGTCTTCTAGAACCCCAGCTCCTGGTGTCTGACTCCTGGTGTCAGACTCCCTGTTCGAAAGCAAGCAACAGGGTTAGCATCCACTTCCCGTTCTCCTTCTATCGGAGCAAACCCCCCCTCCCCCTTATCTAAGAACTTGAGAACTTACCTGTATCCAGAAACAAGCAATCCTCCTTCAGGGTTCTGCTACCGATTTGCCGCTGAAGTTTCAACACCCTGAGGGACAATTAGCAGAGACATCACGCCTGGGGGAGAGACCCTCATCCGTTTCAGCCCCCTCTTTGGGACCCCACCTCCGAAGCCTCGCTTGCAGACACAGAAACACAGGTGAGCTGCAGCCAAATGCTCCAGCCAGCCTCACTTTTTAAGGTGATTAGGAGAGGGAGGGGGACATTGCAGTTCATTTTCCACAGTATACTTACCCTGTGCTCATCTCTTAGGTTACCACAACACCGCCAGAACACCAGTAACGCAAGTCCCAAATACACCAAGGCCCCTCCCAACCTTGCGGCCACCGGGTGGTTTTTCCTCCAGGTGACTGGTGAGGGAAGGAGTGGCTGGGACATACAAACGGATGAAAGCGACCTGTGCGGGGGCCACTCTACCGCACAGTCTTGACCAGGCTCTCCTGCAGGGCACCAGAGGCGAGCGTGACACCTACCTGTTTCCATGGTCTTGCCACATAATCGACATAAGCGCGCTTCACATGGGAGACCTCGCCAAGATCACACATATTCCAATGATTGTAATAGATTCATGCAGAGCTTTATTATAGAATGCTTCAATGTTAGTGTTACCGAGAATTCACATTTCTGCGCTGATTCCCTTCAACCTTAAAGACCCCTCAGCTCTTTTGCTGGACTTTAGGACTTATGATTTTTATCCTTGAGTGAGTGAGAACTTTTTTTTCACTCATGTATTTTTTTTATCTGATTTGGACTCTTTCTCTTTGGTTTTGGAGTCTGACTAACTCCATAGTCATCTGCCTTTTGTATTGTGATACACAGCACCTTCAGTGCAGCGTCACAGAGAAGTCCTTTGGATTTCTCATAAGGTTTAAATACCTTCTCTTGGGTAAACTACTGTTCCCAAGAGTACTAAGGTGAAATTTGACTTTACTTACTCGTTTTTCCTATGTAGGTCCAGTACACCCCATCTTATGTGGAAGTACTGGCAGGTTACTCAGTAGCCCCTTTTCCTACTTACTCATGTAAAAATGTTTGTTACCCTCACTACTTTTAATGGCTGGTGGCAGTGGTTTAATTTTCATACCATTGTGCGTTTTTACTGCAGGCTGAATCCTCAGCTGCAGTAATGCACCCATTGTCAAAATGGCCCCGGTCTTCTTTTTTTTGCCATCTTTTGCTTGTGAGGTCTTTCTTGGCTTTTACTCTGTGCGCCAAACCAGGTTCTACCCTTTTGTGGGTTTTGCCTTTGGCGGACTTCAGTGCTGAAACCCACCTCTGGCTCCAGTGTGTCTGGCAGGGCAGGAAGCGAGTGAAACTCCCTGTCCTTGGTCTCCTTGTTTACCTGAATGCACCCAGTGGTGATTGGCTGGCTGGTTGTCCTTGCAGGACAGCCACCCTGCTGTGTCTGTGACAGCTAGGCTGTGCATGAATGGGAGAAACCTGCATAAAAGGTGAGGTCTCTTGAACAGAAGGCAGAGTCGACCACTGGATGAAACATTTGACGAAGGAAACTGGAAGAGAAGCTTGTTGCACCCTCCTGGTCCGTTGAACTGCCCAGTGAAGCCCTATTACAGTGCTGAAGCTCCAATTTTGAAATCGACTAGAGAAGCCCGGAACGGACGACTTCCTCCCTTGGGTTGGTGGGACAAACTGACCCCAAGACAAATTTGGCTAGAAAACCTCTCCTTGCTGGCTGTACTTCTTTGCTGCTGCTGGAACAGAGTGCCAGGGGTCAGGACCACACCAGAATAGAGTGTATCGTCTTGAATTCTGACCCGAGCTCCAGGAAGATCCTGAGGACACTCCTGAAGCATGGCGACCCAAGCCTGAGCCACCTGAACAGAGTGCTAGACCCCAGAAGCAAGAGTAGCCCATCAAGTGTCCAAGAACCGCTGTGGTGCTATTGACCGGTAGCTGAAAACGCAAAGTGCTGTTGATCTGAAGAGACCCTGTAGCTGCCGCCAACCTCCAAACTGCAGTGCAGGAGTCCTCTAGATGTCCTCCCTCTTGTCCCCACGAGTGAGGCCCAGGATCTGCAGGACTGCAACTAGAACAGAAGCCAGATGTCTTGACTGAAGGGTTACTTACCTATTTTGTCTGTAGCTTGCTTATTCTCACTGGAGACTTGCAGTAGCTGCTTTTTGCAGAGTTGATTCCAGCTTTGCCCTTCACAAGCCTTGCAGCTTGTGGCCCAACAGTTCTTCTTTTTACTACACACACTCTAATAATATGGTGCAAGACTTTTGTGCTATTTAAAAGAAGTGCCTCAGCGCCCTAGACTTTGCTCCAATTGACTATGGCTGTCCTGGCTCCCTGCAGACACGTCTGACCCATTGACTTTGGTTTTAAGTGTCCCTCGTAGGTGGTGCATACGTTTAACTTGTATTGCTGGAGAGGTTTAACCTAGACTTCATTGGGAGATTGCAAAGTATTGACATGCTGTGAGAACCTGTTAACCTTTTTCCTTTCTTAACTTTTTTCCTTTTCCACACCTCAGAATTGTATTAAGTGCCAAAAGTGATATATTAATGCCAAACCTTGTCCTAACAATTGAAGTCACCTCAGGGTATAGGAAGTGTGTGTGTGAGGCATCCCAAAAACGGTATCTACTTGCTTATCTTCAATCTGAGGAAGTGTTGTGAAGTGTATTTTTATTGTTACATATTGCACTTTTTAAAGAAGGCTTATGTAAAACTGACGGTTAAATACATAATTATTGTACTAGAAAACCTTGAGAGTAAGTGTTATTTGAATACTTGTAATTGTGAATCTGTGTTGGCGCTCTACAGCTCCCATTTACCCATCTTGAGATGTCTGGCTGCTCAGTCAGTCTACCAACATGTGTGGTACAGACTTACACCAATAGGTGGGGTTACCTATTACCAAGAGGACAAGGCTGGTGTAGTCTCCCACAGGATTACTACATCCAGTCTTGCCTAACAGTCATTGAGCACAGTTTCGTCAGATAAGAAAAGGGGGAATCTGCCTCAAAACCTTGTCCAGCATATTCTGCATTTCTGGCTAACATAAGATAATTTCCCAATATTGAGGACTTTATCTCCAATGTGTGCCTTATTTTTTTTAGTATTACATCTGTCAGGACACTGTAAAGCATCATCTATGGAAATGTCCCATTCCCCAAGTATTGAACTGTAAATGCTCTTAGTTCTCAGATACACGTTTTCACTCACTGAGTGAGTACTTGGTCCCAATACGCAGAGTAATTCATTGGTGTCAAGTTTACTAGACAGAAATTTCACGCATAACAACGTTCGTTCTTTGGATGGCCCCACTTGTATTAAGAGAAGTAATACCGTACTCCAGCCTAAAAACCTCTTCTGGAGTGGCAGAAGGTTGGTTTATAATACTCCTCAATATCCTCCCTTGATTTAAGGTAGCCACCTGACATGGGTACTAGGTAATGTCGCTATTCTATACAGTAAGCTTGGCACTATACTGACCGTATAGATCTCCAATAAGGCTGAAATATTATAGCCTCCAAAGTACTGGGTCAAAGTTTGTCACATCAAGAGAATGCAAAAAGGGTTCTCGGAGCCACAGAAAAATAAACTAGCTGTCCAGAAATGTCAAGAGCAACCAAGGACCAAGGTAAGAACATGTTTGTCATCTTAGGTATTTACAAACCACTACTGGTGTACAGTTCTGAGCAGCCAACCTTGGAGGACCTGCAAAGATTGACCAGTAAAGTCTAACCAAACTGTGCAATGGATTGCCTACGCAAGTATAAAAATGCATTAAGTCAAAGAATGATAACATAGGTTAACACTATTTTACTAGTATTAAAGTGCTAGTCAGAGGGAGACCCCGATCCATGAGGCCAGGAAGGTGAGGCCGCTACTTGATGGTCCCTCTGGGGTGGTACTCAGCAGGTGGATCGCATGGAGAGGG
This sequence comes from Ambystoma mexicanum, assembly GCF_040938575.1. Classification (NCBI taxonomy): domain Eukaryota; kingdom Metazoa; phylum Chordata; class Amphibia; order Caudata; family Ambystomatidae; genus Ambystoma; species Ambystoma mexicanum. The sequence continues at coordinate 267,611,277 of NC_090921.1, read as the reverse complement.
AGTCCCCCTATGGGACTAGGGTCAACTATCTAAGGAGACTGCGGTATGCCAACACTGCACCACAACCTCCTTCATACATAGGACACACTAGTAACCCATTTTGGGGATACTATTAATTTCTTATGCCAGTTCCCCTCAACCTGAGACCTCCAAACCACTTTGCTGAACTTCTCAGATTTTTCTTCTACTGTACTCTTTACTTTTACTGGAGTCATGCTTTCCTCCATGTATTTCACTGTAGGCATCTGTATTAAATAGTTGCAGCACACAGCACCCTCTTTGCAGTGTTTCTGGGGAGATCCCTGGGCTCTCCTTCCAATTTTGTATTATTCCTGAGAACTACTGTTCTCAATGATTGTTGGATATTTTTATTCTACCTTTCTTTTTGTGGGATCACCAATCACCACCTTATGTGGAGTGCTGAGGAGCTATATTGTAACTCCTTTCCCACTGCTCCTGTAACTTTTATGGTTACAGTAACAGACAACTTAATGGCTGGTGGCAGTGGATACCTTTTTCACCAATTTTTGGGTTAGTTGCTTGCAGGCTGACTGCACAGCCGCAGTACAGCACCTATGGTTGACCATGTTCCCCAAATGGCCTGTCTTTTATCGACAATTTCCATTTGTGTTCCTTCCTCTACCATTCCATGTTGGGGTGGGGCCTTCTTTGGGTTTTGCCTTTGGTGATATCCATGTGTTTAGCCTGCCAAGGTTCCAGTGTGCCTGCTGAGGCAGAAATTGATGGAGGAGCCTGAAACTTCTCTGGCCTTTGAATGTATTCCTGGCTGGAGCCAGTTTGGACTGGGTGGCTGGCTGTCCTGCAACAAACAGCCACCCCTAGGTGATTGACAGCTCCATAGGACTGAATGTATGGGTTCCTGCATAAAAGGCCAGGCTTTTGGAACAGAAGGCAAAGTCAACCACTGGAAATGAAACTCTGAAGAAGACGAGAGACGCCTAGAGCACCTCCAGTATCCACAGAAGCACCCCTAATCTACTGCTGCTGACCTGACCCCATTTTTGAATCGACAGTGAAGCTCCGCCAAGGATGGCTTCCTCCTATGGGCTGGTGGGCATAACCAGACTCGAGACATTATTCAATTTGAGCCGTCCCCTGATGTCCTGCGACCTTCACGGGCTGCACCATCCCAATACCTGGGGTACCTCGATCACCTAGGATTGAATAGTCTTGTCGTTGATGAACCTTGCTGGAACTTCGGTGGCATCCGTGTGGACCTCCAGAAGCATGAATCCTCTCCTAAGAGTGTCCTCTCCAGAGTGCAGGACCGAGAAAAGAATTTTCCAAATGGCAGTGATTGTTGACTGCTGGTGCCGAGAAAAAGGCAACAAAACCACAAACCGATGTAGGAGTAAGAATTATTTGCTACTGAGTCCCCCTCTCGACTATTTCTGCAGGAGCCCCTCCAGGGTCTGCCCTTTTGTCGCCATAACCAAGTATCAGGAGATCTGGTTTGTAGACATGCATTCAGAAGACGTCCAGCTGCATAGTCGTCTTCATACTCGAGCTACTGCGGGGTTGTTGGTAATCTTACCAGAATAATTTGTGTCGCACCTTTTGATTTTGGAGCACTTCTTCTACTGTTTGGATGTTCACCCATTTTGCCTTCGCCAAGGCATAACAGCTTGTGCCGTACAGGAAGGATTCTCCTAAGCTCCTCTACTCTTCCTAAGAACAACTAAGTTGTTACCTATCTGTGCTACGAAGAGTTGCATCAGAACTGTCAGTCCTATTGATTTGGGCATTGCTGGTTTCCTTATAGACAATCTTATGACACTCTTGGCTTTGGCCCTGCTTGTTTCCCTCCAAACCTGAACTGTAGAACTCCTTTCTTGTTAGGCAAAAGACTGTCTAGACCCTTACCTCATCTTGTGCAAACTTGTAAAGCGCATCATTCGCCCGAGGGCATCATGGTGTTACAGCCGCAAAGTGACAATCAGACCAGATGAGTCGGGAGTACTAAAAAATAAACATTTTTAACGCCCGCCGGAAAGGAAGATGGTCCTCCATGGCAGGTAGCCAGAGGGCAAGCAAATTCCACGCCTTTGCTGCAGCCACTGAAAACACCCAGCCCCCGACTCTGTAGAGTCTAATCCTAGGAAGCTAAACAGTTTTCAGGGATGGGAGAGAAGTGACCTGGAAGGTTTATAGGGGGAGAACTCTGTTTGGCGATATTTTGCCCCAATTTTATAGAAGATTCTGTGAACCAGACACAGCGACTTGAACTTAACGCGCTGTTCAACTGGGAGCCAATGCAGCTGGCAAAGAAGCAGTCAAGTGGGTGCCAAACTGAGGATGGAGAACTGCTCTTCCTGCCTTATTCTGCAATAGTTGCAGACGATGGAGCAGAAGTCAAGGGAGAGCCAAATAAAGCGCGTTGCAGCAATCAATATTACTGATTATCAAAGATGAGACCATTTAAAATGTGCCTGCTGATAGGTGGAAGAAACCTCTTTGGGCATAGATAATGATGCCGTAATTTTGACACCTAAATCCTTCACCAAAGAATCGGGAAGGGGAAAAGGACCAAGACTCTCCAGCCAAAAAGGAGGGATACACCGTACCAACACCTCGGTTTTCTTGCCGTTCAACTTAAGTCAATTTGTGGCCATCCAATCGCCGACTGCCTTTAAGCAGCTCCTAAAATGACCAGCCGTCTGTCTCAAGTCGCACAATAATTTGTGTGTCGGCACAGGAGTAGCACAAAAAGCTGTGTGCACGGATAATGCAGAGAAGTGGCTGAATATATAAGTTGAAAAGGTGAGGGACAGTGAGGAGCCCTGAGGGATGCCACACAATAGGGGGACAGGACAGGAATAAAAAGGTGGCAAGGACAAAGATTGAGACCACCCTGCCAAAAAGGAGAACCAGGCCAGAACTTGACCAGAAAGGCCTGCGGCAGCAAGACTAGCCATCAGGGTAGGGTGATCTATGGTGTCGAACAGCACTGACACATCTAACAAAATCAGGGCCCCCACACCCTCTGATCGACCAGCCGGGCCAAGCCATCAACAACTGATACCAGAACTGATTCTGTGCCTCGGCCAGGGCGAAAGCCCGATTGAAAGGGATCAAAGAACCCGGAGGATTCATGAAAGTGCTAGAGAGTGGAGAAACCAAAGATTCCAGCAATTTCATTAGAAAGGGAAGCAAATAAATAGGATGAAAATTGGACAAAGTTGACTGATCCAGGCCTGGTTTCTTCAGTAGTGGAGTTATAATTGCATGTTTGAGGTTGTCAGGGATCAGCCCTGTCGAGAAGGAGTCATTGACAGCTTTGGCTAACCACGGAGCAATGTCATATGATAGATTTTTTTTAATGGAAGGGAATGGGATCGCCAGGTGATGCCGACTTTAGACCTTTAAAAGCAGACAGAACATCCTTGTCAGAAAAGACCGGGAAAGCAGACCAATGACAAGCTGCTATATCCTGAGTGATGGGGGTGGGGGAGGCTCAATAATGGCTCCAGTAACACCACCTGAGGACAGGTTAAAGAAATTGCCTTATGAATAGTGTCGATCTTAACTTCAAAAAAAGATGACAGCAAGTCAGAGTTCCTGTGAGGAAGGGGTGGTAGACTGAGATTTAGCTTGCACAGTTAGCGATTGAACGGCCCAAAAAAGGCTTTACATTAATTAATGGCCTGTGCGAACTTAGTGCTAAAGCAGTTTCTTTTGGCCACCAGAAATGCTTTATGGTAGTTAGCAGTTGCAAGACAGTAGGAGACTCTATCAGATAGCAAATAAGTAATTCTCGATTTCTTTTCAGCCTCTCTGCAGTGGAGTTTAGGGTTCAGAGCGATGAGACTTCACAAAACATTTAACAGGTGCAAGAGTATCCGCAGCTGACTTCTGCGAGACTGGAGCCAGTGAGCAATGAAGGAGGTTGGAGCAACCCTCTGAAATCAGATGGCTGAGGTTCTGAGAGGGAACAGAATGCCAACAGTGCTTCTTAATAGACTGCCGAGGACGAGAAGAGAGGGATTCCATCGCTGTTGTAGAAAAGGGGACCACCATGTGATCGGACCAAGTAATAGTGAGACACCGGAAAGATAGACAGAACTGCAAGAGGGGCAAAATTAAGATCAACAGAATTCCCCAGCTGATGTGTATGTTAGGTAATCAGCTGGGAGAAACCCAAATCCAACTTTGTCGCCAGAAATTGGATGGTCGAGTGGGCAATTAGATTTATTCATTGGAAGATTAAAGTCCTTTTTTTGTTGCACCAGAATGTAGATTTTATTTAAAAATAATGGAGCGTTGTTCTGTTTCTCAAAAACTGTTATGTTATGGTAGACATTCTTATTTTAATAGAGATTTGACTCCTCTAATTCTTTTGATGATGCTCCATTTTCTATGGTATCATATATCTGAAAACCACCTTTGCATTAAATTCATGCTTTAGATGAGATGTATTAAATTCAATTGAGTCCATCTCTAAATTTAGAAAAAATGGTTCTTGTATTTGGCGCCCCTTTGAAATGTTTTCTTCAGGTATATAAATTGAATTTTATTCATTCAATTTTGAAAAATATTCTCTGTAGTCCTTGAGTTTCCTATATATTTAACTGCAAGCTCAAATTTTAGTTTTTTAGTTTATTTTCATCTACATATCCTCTTGTTTTCATGTAGATTTCTTCGACACGTGTTTCCCCGTCTTTAGGTTAGACGGTTCATCAGGAGGTTTGTGCCTTAAATAGATTTTTTGGAGAACCTACGACAATCCAAATATTTATTTTTTGAATGTTTGTATACCTCACAAGTGTATATAATCAAAAAATTATACTCAAATATACTAGTCTTAGCCCTTGGTATCTTTATTTTGCTGTGTAGCTATATTCCGCTTTTTCCTTGTAACAGTTAAGGTAGCATCTACATATTCTCCTACAATGTAAATAATCTGCATGTCTTAATAGTTTGAATACTCTATATTATTGAAACTATTCGTCTATACAAATTAGGCAGTTTAGTTATCTTAAATCTTCTTTTTCTTAACTATTAAGAGTACGGGTTTCTTTCACTGTATTTGCTGATATCCTCCTGGTACGATTGCCGCGGGAGATCTAAAATGGCAGCATTTTAGTTACGTGATGACGCACATATTGAGCATTATCGCGTAGCCGCCATTTTGCTTTGGGAAGCTTGTTATAGTGCAAGCAAATGCGATTTTCGATATTTTAAAATTGTTACTGTAGCTAAATTTCCAATTTCTAAATGGTTCAGACTACATCCGATTTGTAATATTGAGAGTGAATACTAATAACTATTACCATGTTGTGTTTGTACATATTTAGTTGGTACTAAATCATATTTGGTTTGTCTCTATTTGTTTGTTGACATTATGCTAATTTCTTGTTCTCCATCTTGATTTCGAAGTATCCAATGATAATGATCTTCATTTCTTGGTTGGTGTGGGGAGCCTAGAATCTAAGAGGCCGTGCCTGAGTAATATGTCAATTGTACTGATCCCAATATAGCCATTTGGTAAAATGCCTAAATGCCTACTTTGTTTTGATCTGTATCGGCGCTTTTCATTTATATTTATATATTTGCTCCTATCTCCTTAAAATCACAAGACTAGATTTCTAGTTGTATTATGAACATAGTATAATCAGAAATAAACATATATTGACTTCGGAATCTGTCACAAAAACCATGCAAACAGTGGTACACTTTGGTCACATGGGTGAGAAATACTTAGTGCCATAGCGGATCACAGAAAGTGGTGCTTTTACATATCGGTGTTGAGACCCGAACGGCACGTGTCTGGAACACAAATCCAATAAGCTTCTCTTTGTCTTGGCAGTTTTTATAGATGGCCTCCTCTAGGAGGCAGTTCAGCATTTTCCAGTTCAAAAAAACATGTCTTGTATCTGTTCTGGTACATGTTTCTCTAAAAAATTAAATGCCAGTGGTGATCTCAAGTCTTTATTTTTGATTGCGCTAATAGGTTATCAATTTATACAAAAGAAAAACCTAACCATTGATCCTCAAATATGTCACTAAAATCACGGGCAATTCTAAATGTGGAAACTGACAAATCTGCATTACGCTGACAGTGGAAAGACGACAATCCAAACTTCTAATATACACTGCAGACCTATCAAGCAACTAATAAATTGCAATGCAAAAACGTTATATATGGAATACAATGCATTTCCATAAAGCAATAAATAGGCAGTACTATTAGATCATTCTATTAGATCATTGAAGATCAAAATTGGAGAATATATTCGAGCAATCAAAAATAGACTTGAGATCTCTACTGGCTTAGTTGGACTCTTCCTCATCGAAATTGGCCGTGCCAATACTTGGATGAAGAGGTGCGGAGCAATGAGGAACGCCCCGCGGAACCAAAGTAAGCTTTCCGGTCAATGTGAGAATAAAAGTGAGGAGTGTCTCGAAATAGTGTTCATCCTCTATGGAGGAACCCAGAGAGAAGTTATCCTTGGATGAGCCGGGATTGTTTAGTTTATACATTTATAATGCGCACCAGACCCAGGGGTATCAGGGCGCAGCAGTTACAGATAATGCGAAGCTTAGTTATCAGATTACAAAGTTGGCGGTGCAATCAAACAGCAGTGCGGATGAGGATCACAGTGAGAAAAAAGAAAACGCAATGGAATATGCATAGACAAATCATTATAATATAGACCAGATACAGAGGCATGGTACGTACAACTAAGATACGGGGTGGGGGTACAGTCAAATATAAAAGAGGCGGTGCAGTGGTGCGAGAGTGTAGTCCTGAGGGATAGATGTGTATGTGCGGACGTTAGATGTCGTTCGACTTCAGCCAGTTGATGTAACTCAGTCTGAACTTTGGGTAGAATTGATCTTTTATAATGTGGTGTGGTAATGAATTCCACAGTGTGAGGCGTAAAGCGGCGAGACCCCAAATCGGCGTTTCAGACACTTACCGACCTGCTGGGAAACTCACTCACTGTTTGACGTCGGATGGTCCGGAAGACTACGGGCGCCACCCTCCAGACAAAGACCACGGGATGTCCCGATCAAAGGCGACACACTGTCGGCGAGGACTAGAATGCTGCGGAGTCGCCCCAGCATACCGGAAGGTGGAAGAAGCCAGCAGGAACCAGATTGGAGATATGCCTTTGCTCTCCTGGTGGTGTGCGGCGTTGTCAAGACCCTCACAGGTACCAGGGATGCAGAGGTGTGGTGGGGCATTGAATGGGTTCAAGAGACACAATAGTCTGGTATGGGACCCGCGCCCAATTGGGAAGAGTATCATGAATCCCCTTCTTCGGCACAGTGTCTGGCAGGAAAGTGAACCAGGTCTGCCAAAGTAAAGCCACAGAATCCTACAGGTCTGAGACCCACACCTACAAACCACTAAAAGAACGTGAATGGAAGCCCGGGGAAGTGAGTCTTTCACCCTGACACTGTGAACTGTGATAAAGAGCCTAAGAAGGGCTGGGGGAGGCAGACATTCCCCAACTACTATAAAACTGCATGCCAAGAGAGATCAGAGAAAGGACGTCTTATACCCCCTGGTGTTCTGTACCGTGAAGCCAAGGGAAGGGAGTCATTCCCCAACACTGTGAAAGTACTGAAAACAAGACCCCTGGAAAAGGGAGGCATTCTCCAGGAACCCAATAGTGAAGAAAACTTTGGGCAATAAGGAATGTTTGAGCTGGAACTTTTGAGTTTGAACTGAGAACTTTACAGTACCACAAGTTTGAACTTTGTGTTTATATCTAGAAAAGGAACTGGCGAAGCGAGTCCTTCTCTCAGGCGAAGTTCCAACCTGCCAAATGGAATTATGATCTGTTGTCCAGAAGAAAGGAGCCATTCTTCTGGACCAAGAAGACACAGTACTACTTTAGTTTAGTTACAAGTGTGAGGTACAGAAATAGGCATTTTGACACACATTGGTGAACCGTTTAATTTACTTGAGCATTCTGTTGGATTCCTTAGTACTTTTTGTGAGGCTGGGAAACCCTTCTTAGAGTTAGGGAATGATGGGTCTCCTTTTTTTTTTTGAGTAAATAAAATTGTATGCCAACAATAATGCCACCTTTCTGTGTCCTTCTGCACCCTTGCATAGTTTACCAGGTTTTGCCTATTTTGACTGGAGTTGAAATTTTGTTATTCAAAGTTCTCCACTAGGAAATAAATAGTCTCAATGCGGCTGTTAGTGCTTTAGTCAGTGACGCAATTTGTGTGATTTTTCCGAAGTCAAATTTCAATAAAGGAAAGAGCAAGCTACCAGTCCCAGTCTTTTAGGAGGAACCCCCTAGTAGGAACCCATAAATAATTGCTGTGGACCAGCTTCCACCACCAGACGAGGGTAGCTATTTGGAAAGACTTTATGCTGCAACTTCAAAACTGGTATGCAAACCAGTCCCTTACCCTAACTGGAACACTGGCCACATTTAAGATATTATGGACTGACTATTGACCCTAAACCAAAGTGAGTTATGTGAGGGACTGTCACTTTGAGGTAAGTGGGTAAACTGCAAAAAGATGCAGCTAATGGATACCATCTACCCACATGTTCCTCTGTGTTTTCCCCATCAGACAATTGGCTCCTTAAAGCCGTCAATCCAAATTTGGCATCTGCCCTTCTTTGTCTTTCCTTACTGGGCTTTTCGTTCAATTGATGTCACATGTGGCCCCATCCAATGGCTCAAATTCATTGTGGCTGTACTAGACACTTGCGTGAGATAGATTTCCTTGCTGAAGACAGTCGGGAACATGTACCAGATGGTAGACGTGTTCTAGTCCATACCTCTACTGCCTGCATCTGCTTTCTAATGCTTCCTGAGTTCCATGGTGTCCTGCCTCCTCTTGTTCCTGTGAAGCGGTTGAGAATTAGGTTTTTCCAATGGCTCATAATGTTGTCAGTGGTCCATGTTCCATGACGCCATAACTGACATTATGCTGGCCTCTAGAAGTGTCACAATCTCCAATTTGCTGAGGGGAGATCCTGTATGGCACCGTTGGCCACAGATGACTGTGTCCTTTATGGGTTTTGAGGGTTGGGCGGGGCAGTGATAATCTTCAGGATCTCACTTTAAATGAACTTTGGCAGGCCCCATACCATTTTGGGGTGGAGGGTGATCAGTTTGGCAATAGTTGCCTTTCTTCTGTTGGTTTGGGCAGTGTCATGATCCTGATGGACATCATAGTGACCACCTCCACATATAGGGCGAAGAAGGTTCACTTCCCCCACCCCCTCAACACATTTAGCCGGGGGGAGATGCATCTTTTCTGATAGATCTCTTCCTCCCTCGGATTCTTCACGTATATCAATCTCCTAGCACAGCTGAGCTTCGGGAACATTTCTGCCACCAGGAGGTGCAGCGCATCTCCAGGTCTACTCTGCCAGTTGCCTCTATGCAACCCACTCTGGACATAACCGGGCCAGTATATATCAGGGTGTCGCACCTATGACCCTTGTTTCTTTTTTCCACGCTCTATGCTCATTCTTCGTTAGAAATCTTATTGAGTTAGCACCATGCCGTATCCAACAAAGGTCTGCAGGTTTAAGCCCTGCATCGACTGGAGATACCAGATGTACACTTCCGACAACTACAGTATCTGTCTAAAACAAAGGGGGGTCTGGGAATCTCTCTACCAGCACGAACACAGCCCAATGACCTGTTCTTGGGTGAATAACCCCTGGGAGAGACTCTACCAAGTCTTTAGCTCACTGTCCCTTTCACAGAGAAGAAATTTCCCCGCATATCAGCCTTTGTCCTGCCCAGGGGTAGTCCAGCGCAGAAATGCTAGGCAATTCTCCTCTGAACAAGAGTACCATCAGTAACCCCATACACGTGTTTCAGCCTTGTTGGGCATCCCCCTGGGCAGGACAAATGCTGATATGCGGGGAAATTTCTTCTCTGTGAAAGGGACAGTGAGCTAAAGACTTGGTAGAGTCTCTCCCAGGGGTTATTCACCCAAGAACAGGTAATTGGGCTGTGTTCGTTCTGGTAGAGAGATTCCCAGACCCCCCTTTGTTTTGAATACAGTATCTCTCTATACTTCTTGTGTGAGGGACAAAACATAACGTCCTGCAGGTTGTGCAGCTTGATTCACCCTAATGCACTTCAGGGACAGGCGCGTAAGCACTTTTCCTTTTTCCAAAAGCCAATAGTTATCGGACAGGATTAGATGGAGATGCTTTCCTAACTGCAGAGCAATTAGAAAGCACAATTGATTTAAAGGATATGCACAGTAATATGTTACACAAATTTGGTGACATCACCTTTGTAATCACACAGACATTGCAGCCCTTAATATATTGTGATTTGATTGGTCATGGTGCTGGTTTCTAGAAAATGTGAGCTTGCTTTAAAACTGTCCCACCGCATGTGATTTCCAGCCAAAGTCTCATACCTAAACATCGACGAGGGGTGAATCTGGAGCAGGGTGTTTGTTTGTGTACATACACACTGACATGTTATGCAACATTCTGTTCAGATATTTATTTTGTCCTTCTGCATCTTTGCTGGAAATAACATATTCTTTTTAATGTACATTTTCTTTCTTCCTTGATGGGGGGTGACCATCTCCCATCCACACTCTCATGTTGGTACTTTCACTTCATTCCATCCTTGTTTTATTTTTAACTTTCCAAATTTAGATTTTATTACACACGTGCGCAACACTCATTTCAGGAAACTGGCCACAACACCAAAGTAAATATGCAATGCCTGCTGGTAAGCAGACTTTACAACCCTTCTGAACCCATTCTGCCATCTAACAGGACTAGCTAAGAGTAGCCCTGGATGAGAGGGGAGACAAGTTTGGATTAAGCAGAATAACTCCTAGAACAACCGAGCCTTGGCCCAAGAGAAATCCAACCTCACAAAACTATTACCATCACAATAACACTCAAGAAATTCCAAGAAGCTTGGTACATGGCCATCAACCCAAAGGAGCCATGGATCAAACCCCACCCTTAATTAGTAGTAGTTCCTCCTAGCTTTCCTGTCTATAGACGGGAACATTTGTTGCTGAAAGAGTAAATGGATAAGTGTATTTTCCCCTGTTCCTGTAAGCATTGTTTGAACACACCTAAGCATTGCAGGAAGGCTTCTAAACCTGTGCCTAAGGTGCAAGACATTCTCTGCTAGGAGTCCTTTTAATAGAAGCCCTTCAAGAGTGATGTTGTTATTGCAGGGAACATGTGTACTCTCCACTAGCCATAGCCTAGTGATGATTGGCTCTTGGCGAGTAGGAAAGGATGTGCTGTCTATATAGAATTGAGCTGGCGAGTTACTTTTTTATGACTGGCTAGTAACTAGCAACTTCATTTATTTACACTGGCTCAGTTTTATTTCACTACATGTTGTGACTTAAGTCTATATGCCTTTTGTGTCTCACATTTCCCAATCTTACCCTTTCTCCTTGGCCGATTTACGTTTTCACTTCAAACCATGGACTTGCTGCCACCCTGGGCAGGATCACAATTCACCTTTACTCAGCGATTGCTCTGTGCTTTAATGCCACTACGGCAGTGATGTGCGCTGGTTAGGGAGAATGTTCATCATGTGTTCAATTCTTCCCACTTGTGAGTCTCCAACTCATTTTGCTGGACTTTTTAGTTTTTGTCAGTTCTCCTGAGTGACTGGAAACTCACGCATTCATTTTTTTTTCTACCTTTGGGAACCCTTTTCAACCCTTGTTGTTGTATCGTTTTGGAACCATGCTTTCCTCCAACTTTTATGGCATCTGCAATTTTTTATTACAGCACACAACACTTTATGTGCAGTGTTGCTGTGATTTCCTTGAGCTCCCTTTTTCTAGTCCTTGCGATAACAGACGTTACCAAGGACAGGGGGATACTTTTTATCCTAGCTATGCTTTCAATTTGTGAGATTAGAACACCCCACCTTATGTGGAGTGGTGAGGGGACACATTGTGTCAATTTTCTCACTTCTCCTGTAACTTTCTAGTTGCAGTGACCAGTCTGAGTGGCTGGTGGCAGTGGATGATTTTCTACCGATTTTGTGAAACTTACATCACAGGCTGTCTTCGCAGCTGTGGTAAGCGACACATGGGGTACCATTGACCCAAAATTGTGCTGATCTTCTTTCACCAACTTGCGATGACTTGTCCTTTCTCAAGCCTTCTACTGCAGACCTGGGTGGAGGAAGTCCTGCTCACTCTTTTTTTTGTCTTTAACAAGCTCCCACAGAGAAGCCTACACAGAGGCACCAGTGTGTCTGGGAGGACACCCAAACTGCTCAAGTCTTCGTTCTCGGGTGTACTTGCTTAGATCCAGTTAGGACTGGATGCCTGGCCACCACCCAAAGTTTGAATGTAGCATGCATGCTGATTCGCTGGGTCCTGTATATAAGGTGAGGGTCTTTATGCAGAAGCCAGAGGCGACCACTGGAAGATCCATTCCGAAGAAGAAGAAAGGAGGACACCTGCAATTATCTCCAGCGACTGCCAAAGCCGACTGAGTGACAGCTGCAGCTCCAGCCCTTTCTTCTGGGCAACAGGGAAGATCCAGACCGGATGACGTCCTCCCTTGTACTGGTGGGCATAACCAGTTTTGAGACAATCTACAGTTTGAGCCATCCCATGACGAGCTGTGACCTTCTGCATGAATACCCTGGGAACTCTGGCACTGCTGCGGTGCATCGTCTCGTCGAAATGCGGTCCCGGTTGAAAACATGTGGGCATCAGTCTGAGCCTACATAGACTCCATCCCGATTGTGGAAGTCCCCTCAGCTGAGTGGTCGACCTGGAGAAGGAAGAACGTCTTCTGGTTGACCGCTGACGATACAACAACGGCTATGTCAAGACTCTACAACCAAGTGCAGCAGATCGTCTGCTGTTCATTCCTGCGACTGAGTCTGACCATCTGCTCCTGCCAAAAGTTCCTCCTTCAGCCAAGGCCATACACTTGACGCAGAGCTGGTGTCCTCTTGCATTGTGGACCCTCATGTGACCACATTGTTCACTGAATAAGGTACTGTCCCCCCTCAGATACTTACCTGAGCTGTTGGTATCTTGCTGTTTGCTCCTCCTGAGCTTCTAGAGTCACGTTGGTATGGATGACCCATCCATGTTCTTCCAGGCCTCAGGACATCTGTCCTTGAGGCTAAAACCCTGCAGGTGTCCTACCTAGTCCCCATGAACACTTTGAATTCAATTCCATTACTTGCTACGAAAGCACATCTTCTGTGAAAGTAAAACTTTGACATTGTCTGTCTCCCTTTGTTCTGCCACCAACAGGTCACTTTCCCCAGAGCCCCCATCTGACTTTGATTCCCCAGATAGGGTTGGACTTCTAAAGTTTAGGCCTACTCAGTTATTAACCTACCAGTATTGCTATTTAGTACATGTTGGTGGATGAATGATTTGCTAACCTGAAGCTGTTCTTAATACTTACCTGTTTTGCATCTGAAGGTATACTTTTAAACTGAGTATTGCAACAGCAAATGTCCTACTGTATCTATGTGTGAAAATGTACGTAACTTAATTGCAAATTGACCTTAACATTGCCTTAGTGTATATAATAACCATATTTTTGTATAAATGCATTGTGTTTCCTCGACTACAAGTGTGATCAAAGGTCTTTGTACTCTACTCTCCTACAGCTCTTCTCCCTCCTACACTAAGCCTGACTGTTGGACCATTGCTACTAAACCTTTTGGGTAGTTCAGGCCAAACCTATGAGTTGGAGCTCTGTAATACTAAGAGTGAGTCCTCTACAGTTATATTACTGGTGGGTTTATGTAAAACTCCCTAACAGCGCAGTATTAAATACAAAGACCATAGGGAGGAGGCTTGGATACAACATCGGGTGCGTGTTATAGGAGAGGTTTTTTGTATAAGAGTGGCCCAGGTTGTATGTGAGAGTTTGGTCATATCACTTAATCACACTGAGCCTTTGGTTAGGTAAGGTTTTCATAGAAATTGTAAATCTTCCTGACCTGGGTCAACCTCAGAACTTTTTTGATATACTAGTGGGATATTTTTCCTTAATACTTCTGTGAGTGGAAACTTTTTCCAAACCCACAGAATCTTTTACTCTTTTTATGGGTGTCATTTTTTTTTACTCTCCATAGTGTTTTGTTATAGTTATCCTCTTTAGCAACTTATTGGCAATACGTGCCTGTTGTTGCTGGGTTGCACTAGGGGCTCCCCTTTTAACTTTATTTTGCTAACCTTGAGAGAACTACAGTTTTCCAGGGGTAGAAAGGATCTTTGGATCTCTTTTACATTTTATTTAGTGAAACAAGCACATGACCTTATGTGGAGTGCTGGGGAGATGCAATGTATCCCCTCTCACACAAAAACTGTAGCAATTCTGTTACAGGGACAAGCTTACTTTCAATGGCTGGTAGCAGTGATACCTTGTATTTATTTGGTGCACCTTTACCGCAGGCTGTGTTCACAGCTGCAGTAAAGGCACCTAAGGGTGCTCATTTTACCAAAATGGTCCATCTTCTTTTTTTGCCATTTTAGTGTTTCTTGTCCTTTCTTGTTCCTTCCCCTGACATCCAGGGTGGGACATTACTTTTTTATCTTTGGCGGGAGTCCCCTAGACTCCTCGCCCAGGCTCTATTCTGTCTGTGAAGGAAGGAAGCGAGGGAGGCGTCCTCAACTCCACAGTCCTTTGTCTTCCTCCTTGCCCGAATGGGGACAAATTCCAGTGGGGGTGGGAGGGTGGCTGTCCTGATTGGACAATACTGGTTTGGAAATGCGTAGTAGAAGATAGGAAGTTAAATCTAATACCTACTTAGAAAACAATTTCTTGTCAAGACATCAGGATATTGTGTAGTAGAAAACTATGAACCTCAATGATGAAATCTAATGGAAATTATTGTATATTGTTAAACTGTTATCAGACTAAGAAACTTTGCTGTATTGATGAGCTCATCACAAACGAATTGCTTTTGTTTAAATTATATGTAATGTGTAACAAAATACTCTCAAATAGGGATTGTATGATATATATTTTTACTTTCTCAATACATACTTCATTTGAAAAACACCCTGAATATATGAAGTGTGGAAACTTTCTTGAACTACTTTACAACTTTTTGAGTTGTTGATGTTGTGCCCTTGTTTTGTGCTCCGATCCTTTCGAGATGCCCCTCCTTTGTCCTGATTGGACAGCCAGACCGTCCCTTATTGTAAAATGCAGGGAGAGAATGCAAAAGTTGTGCTGTAGTTACTGTTCAATACTGCGAACCTGGAAGCTGAAGACAAGTCAAGCACTGAAACTGAACAGTATGCGAAAGGAAAATCGGCGGAGGCGATTTCCAGCGACCAGAGAGCCTGCTGTGCAACCTGAGCCTGCTGTAGCCCTTCCTTCCTATCGACCTGGGGACTCCGAAAACAACACTTCTGACCCTCGTGAGACCCACTAGACAGCATTTTGAGCCATCCCATGAGTTGCTGCGACCTTGCAGGTAATGCAATACCCCAATACCTCGAGCCATTATGTGGTGCACAGTCTTCCAGATTCTGAATGTCGCTGAAACTTCGTGGACATCCTGGTGGATCTCCAGAGACACAAATCTAGTCCAATAAGTCCCCGCAACAGAGTACTGGACCTTTGTAACAACGAGAATGCAACCACGATTTTGTGTCTTTTGTGCTCCTTGAAAAGGCACCAAATCCACAGAGCCGCATGCATCCGCAAGGAAAACCTTGCCTAGAGTCTTCCCCATTGATCCCTGCTGCAAAATCACTTCCAAGGTCCTGTTTTCGATCACCACGACAAGGAAACCACTGACAGAGTTTTTGGCTGAAAAATCTTGTTCAATGCTGAGTTACTATGTTGGCTTGGCTATGTACTTACCTTAATTCTCTTGGGATTTCTGTGTAGCTGTGTGGTGTTTTCGGTGATTGGGAGGTCCCTTGTCCAGTGCACCTAGTCCCACTGCTAGAATCCTGCTAGGGTGTCTTTTGCGAGGCCCGTGGACCCTCTTCTAATTCTAGAAGTAAAGTACTCGCCTGTTTGCCCAGTCTTCCTAAGGAACTCTGACTTTTGCTACTTAAGAACCTATTCTGACACTGTTTGTTGGTCACTAGTTCCTAGTGACCCCCCTTCTGCCACTGTGAACACATGCTCCAAGAACCAGGGAAAGACTTTTGGGATTGGGCCGTTGGCCTGGAAAAGAAAATTAGTGTTTAAAAGTTACTTACTTGTAAAGAGTTGATTGGTAACTGTAACTCGAAGAGTGAACAGTTAACACAAGTTCTTACTTGTCTTGGATGTGTGATATACTATTCTCAAAAGTATGGTTAACATCTTTCTTTCCATAGAAACCGTTTTGACATTCTAATAGAAAGTAGATGTGAAGGTATATTACTCTCCTGTGGTTTGATTGTACCTCTTCCCAAAAGTAATGTGTTGGTTTCACAAGATTATTCCTGCAGGATAATTGTATGAGTGTCCCCCAATTGGGTCTTGCTACTAGCCTGTCCAGAATAAGTATGTATTAGGTTGTTGCCTACCTAGAATAACTTGGAGTCATTCAGTAAAGTGTAACATTAGGGTTTGCTTTCCCTGTGCTGTTGCAGAGAGTCTCTTTGGTTCTAACTGTCCCTCATAAGTCATACATAAGGTAGTGTTTCATTGGACCATTTGTATTACAATTTCATTTGTACTGATTCTACAGCCCTCTCTCCCTCCTAAAACAAGCTTGGCTTCTCTGTCTACACTACTATGAACTCGGGTGGTACAGCCTCATACTAAGAGTGGAGTTTTGTTCTGCCTCAGTTGAATGGTTTTACTAAGCCCTTAGTTGGACTTCAGAAAAACTGTCCCAACAGCCTTGACTGTCAAAATTGTGATCCCTGAAACTGATTCCGTTAGCAGTGTAAGATATTACCAAAAAATCTCACTCGTTACTGGATTATTGTGTAGCATTGAAAAATAAATTCTAGCTTCTGGGTAGGGAAGTTTTATTTGTTGCAATTTGTACACCATGCAAGGATATTTGTTCACAAATGTGACCGTCACACTGAAGTCAAAAGGGCCGATCATTATAACCGGTTTCAATAAACAAACTTAAAAACAAATTGTTGAAAAAACGTAACTAGTTTGTGATACTACAATGATTATAATGTTGGAATGGTTTGTCATATTTGGGCGGATTTCAGTATTTCACCCTCTGTGCTATATTCACTAGAAACTGCCCTGTCAGCCACCCTTCTGGCCTCACACACTCTCATCTCCAGTTAATGATTTTTCTGATCTATTGCAGGGCATATATTTTAGTATATAACTTTTCCCCAACTTTTGTTTTAGAAGTTGCCATTTGTAGATGTTGCACACTATTTTTGTCCACATGATCTTCTACATAACATTTGTACTATGCAAGGATGCCTAACTTTTTGGCCAAGGGATTGGATGAATTACTGTAAATAAGTGAGCAACATTTTTATATTCTATTTACATCTTTCTCTTTGAAATTATTGTTGTGGACTTGAAGATTGAGACACCCAGTGAGTTAGTAAGTGTAACCAGGACAGACAGGCAGACTCTGGACCAGGGCCCTTCTTTGTTTGTATTTGATTTACAAATGTTTTTCATTTTAACCTGGTGAAAATAACAGCACTTAACGATTAACAATAATGGTCAGTAAGCACAGAAAACTGCTGTCTCAGAAGTGTGAACATGAACACCTACACGTCTTGCTATTTGATGATTTCCACAGTGGTCCATTTCGGGAAAACAATCATTTTCCACTTAAAATCACATTTTGTATGTCCGACCAAGGCACTTGGTGAGTACCTGGCCTTTAAATGGAGAAAAAAAAGAACTGCTTATCGCCAAAGTCAGGTCAGGTTTAAAGGTTTAGCAAAATAGCTGGGAGATTAATTAATGTCCATAGAAGGAAAGTTGCAAAAAGTAAAATTACTGCCCCACTTCCGAATATAAAGCGGCTCCATCAGTCAATATCTGAGGACATCAGAACGTTCTAATATTGTCCCAACGTCAGTCTTTAATGACTTTGTTGCCTATTTTCCAACCTTGGTCTCTGTTATTCATGCCCCCTCGCCAACTCCCACTCCTCCATGGGTCTGTTTTTGGCAACCTAAGTGGACCCTGCCTTTCTCTTGGCTTGTTCACTCCTAACAATAGTTCTTCTACTTTGCAGGTTCATCATGTAGTCCACTGATTATAACTTCAAGAGACCTAAAATTCACAACCAAAAGGGACATAATGCAATGGCCTGCTGGGGTTGTAGAGATGGCCCTAACACCGCTGCAAAACCACAACAAATGTAACACTGCTAATGTCTAGTGTGATGTTGGATAATTTGAAAGAATGGTCTTCTCCGTCACATTTGGACGGCTATATAATAAGGTTGAACATCTTGTATGCTGCAGTGGGAATGCTGGGATTTTTTTTCATGATGCATTTAATCCCGATTGTTTATGATCAGTTTATTCCAGAATCTCCAGTACGACCTCAGGCTCTTTCAATTTACACATTCAGATTCATACTTGTGTTAGCCAGTGAGTAATGTTTCAAATTAATTTGTGAAAGCAATAGGTAATTTTCACCCTTTCTGCAAGCCCTTAAAAGTGGACGTCATTCTAACCACTGTTCTTGCCCAACAACTATAGCAAGTATATGTCCTACTCTATAGCAAGATTGAGGATCTGAGAAATGGTATTTCGAGAAGGGAAAGTTTCCACTGGGTTAACAATAGTAATTGTCAAATGAGTGTAACGAGATCATTATCGCCTAAGTAGGCTCCTTCAAAAGTCAACTCACAAAATCATGTCCTGCGTTGCCCAACACAGTTTTGAAATAGTCAGATCGAAATGTCCTCATTGATCTCTTCTGGGGTTATCTTCAAGCAGGTGATATGGTAATTCCCGAGGCTCCAGCTGTTCTAGCACAAGTTCTGCTTTATAATAGCCCTAGTTGATCAGATATTAGACTTGTAATTGATTTTTATATTCTGGAGATGCTCAGATCCCAGCCTAAAGGAAAAGTAAAATCTGATATGTTTCTATGGTCCTCACTTGGAAATAGATTTCCCAAAGGTGGATGTCCCAGCTTTCTCTGGTGCAAAAAGATACACATGGTGGGCTTTCTTGTACCCCCCTTTTAGACTTGGGGATTTGGCATTTAACCAATTTTTTTAGTCCACAAAAAAGCAGACCACACATGCTGTCTTTTAAGGACCTGAAATCATGATGAACTCTGATCTTGTGTACTGAATGAATGTTGTACTAAATTAACATGTTCTGCCTATTTCTGCCGCCCTCATTCTCTCTGTCAATTGTTGTTTCAATGAACCGGTCAAGTGCACTTAACTGTCTGGATGTATGTGTACACGTTATTGTGTAACGCACTACTTTTCAGTGATGAAATCTGTGCTTTATGCTTAAAATGCAAAATAGTCAATTGTTCCCTACTTAAGGAACCCAGGGCCAGAAATATCAATTACACATTATTTGCTACATAAAGGCGAGAAGTCTATTTGTGTTGATACATATACTTGCTTCAGTCGTTTTTGTTGCATGTATGTTCATTTTGAATGCTTTTGAGCCACCTTAACCTGTTTACTCAAGACAATCTGCGAGTTCTATTAAATTGGTTTCTAGAAGCACTTTTTTACAATGCTAGGTCACAGGACTATATAAGGTGCGGTTGTTTAAGTTAAATGTCTATCAAACCCTTGTCAGTCTTTAAGAAGTTCCCTCTGCTGCATGATTGCCTAAAAGTGCAGTGTTATTAGGGGTATACCGTGAGTTATATTCCTTTCTGTAATCTGCTCGGGTGCTGGATGCCATGTCTTGAGTTTGACTTTTGTCCCTCATTTCTCTCACTTCTAACTTCGCTTTTGCTCCATGTAGCCACTTGTCATGTTGTCTTTAGGGTGTGTGCCTTGTGTGTCCTTCAGCTGCTAGCACTGGATCAGATGTCGTCCTCTGGTTTGTATAAGGCACAGAGTTCTGCCTCCAAGGCGTCATTTAGTCTACGGACCTGCTCAGAGTTACCGAGGTTTTGGGCATTTAACAAGGGGAACAGGTGCATCTAAAAGCCAATGCCTGAGTTTGGAGACATGGTTTAAGTGTATGTCAATAGATTTGAAGTACTGATCGGAACAAGATCCTCCGATCCCATCCCTCCATTACGCATTTCCCAAACCCCATTAATTTTATGCCTGGACGTTTTATGGAATGGGGGTGTTTTTTTTTTATCTCATGCAGTCCTTCCCACCTCTGTCATTTCTCCCATCACTTCTCTGAGACTGCCTCTTGTATATTTTTGCAGCTGAAAGTCAGGCATTTAGGGCCAGAGATGACTGGAAACTCTGGGAAGCCCGCCTCAAAGAAGCAAAAGATGGCAGACCTAGAAGATTCACCTGAGCTGCAGAGCCATCGGAAGCAGGATGCTAATGCCAACAGTGATGTGTGCTGTGGAGCTCTTAGAGGTACCCATTAAGATAAGACTTGTGTGCTTATAATTAAGGAATTGATATTTCACATCTTGTAAATTGTGTATATGGTGAAGTGAGCAAAAAAAGCAGACCTAAAGTTTATGTACAAACTAACCCAGTTTGAATGGAGCAGATGCTTAAGTTTACCAGCCTGTTCCAAAGGTTGGTGACTGTGATTGGTGCACCCTTCCGTGCCCTCCGTTCCCTGATTTGACCTTTATCTGGGCCCTTAGCATTATCTCCTTTTATATGGATTTTGTAAAGGGTACACAGTCAATCTATCCATTTTTGCAGTTTGCTTGGCCTGAGAGGAAGACGTTGACGCACACGTTGCCGTGAAGTGCGAGTCGAGTGTTTACTCTAACTTGAAACATATGATGGTAGTCTTGAATTTGGGGTTAATATAGCAAACAGTTATATATCTTATGTACTGTACTAAAGTGAAAAGTGCTAGTTGTCACTCTTCGATACTTGTTGGGACTGCAAGTGTGATGTGGGAACAAGCATTTTTCATGTTTTGGAAGTGCGTACGGGTTGAAGATTTGTGAAGGAAAGCTCTTCTTGAACGCATTTAGCTGGTTGGGTGTGTACGTATATATATTTCTGATGCTTGTTAATCTGCTTAGAATCGCATGCTGTGCATAGTCCGGCATCCAGTGGTCACCGCAGAGTATTGCATTTTGTTTTTCGTAGTCGAAAAGGGGACGTCGACAAGGCGTGTCTGTAACACTATCCCTATAGTGACGTGCAGTGTATCCACAATCCCTCATGCGTCGAGGTCCCTCAGATTATTTTTTTCTGCCCAGTTATTGGTCGCCTTTATGCGGAGATCCTCGAGAGACATTGCGAAATAATTCCTCGACCTTGGTCGTTTACTATATAATACCATATACATAGATCCCCCCCCCCCCCTCAACGTTGAAGCGTTCTCCGCCGAGCAAGAGGAGATCCTTCAGCGCTGCCGAACACATGGCCGGGCCTCGCTGGCCTAACACAGTAGGGAGAGCGGGGTGGTGTGGTAATTTCTTTGTTTCACTCTAAGAATGCCTTTCTCTTGCCCCTCCCTCTCTTTCGAGGTCGTAATCACATTTCATATCCTCAGCTATGGAGAGGACGCCCTTTAGGTTTTGCCAGTGCTGCAAGGGCAAATTTACCTGGAAGGACGAGCACAAACGGTGTAACCGTTACTTGCCCCTCGATCACAAAGAGGACAGCGCTGCAGCCTGTAAGTTATTGAAACCCAAAACATTAAAAGACCGCAGGGTCAAAAGGTGGGCAGCCTATGCGATGTCTAGGTCTTACTCCTCGCCAGCTGCCGCCGTCGCCGAATGTGACGAGGAAAGTGATTACACGACCTCCGCTACGGAGGTTGTAGACCTCTCGAAGGAGCGTCCCCACTCCTCGTCGTCCGTCCCCATGCCCGACAAGCCCGGCTCACGCCCCGCTTATGGGGATGAACACCCCGGCGACCAGGACGAACACAGAAAAACACACAAGCACATACCCCACGGCATGCATTTGTCAAAGACGAAGGCAGCCATAGCGTCGACGGAGGCGTTGGGTCCACCGGCGCCTTCCGCCGACCGTAAGGGTCGCAAGCCCTCGCCGCCACCGCTTCCGTGACCCGCGACTGGGCTTTCTATAAATAAGGGCGCTAACCCCAAATCCTCAGGCGACGCGCCTCGCAAGAGTGCGCACGTCACCAGTAAAGACTCGACACTGCTTAGCGCGACGGCGCGCGATTCCTCGACTGAGAAACTGCTCTGTATAGCTTCGAAGGACGGCCAGAGACGGACGGCGGATAACACGTCGAAAACCGCTCACAGGGCCAAAGAAACGCTGAGGACGCCGGAGGGTAGGCTGGGACAGCTCCCACTGTCGACAGAAGACCCTAACCAGCGAGAAGGTAGTTTCTCAGAAGGCGAAGGGACGTTATCTTTGACGCTATGGGACAGAACTAGGCAACTGCAAGGAGAGAGGAACCTCCCTTTTCACTCCCAGAGCGCTCTGGCCTACCTTACTGGACTGTAGAGAGGTTCCAGTCATGTATGGACAAGCTAGACAGGTTCATGGCCATCCCAGAAAATAGGACACCCAAGAGGCCAAGGGAGGTACCCCAGGAGGGGCCAAGGGCTAAATACCCGAAGCATTTTAACCCCCTCCAGGAAGACATGGACTCTTACGACCTCACTGAAGAGGATCCTCACTTCCAGGAAGAGGATGAGTTTGTGTATAATGAAGACCTACAGGAGGAAGAAGGTTTTCCTGTAAGTGAAGAGAGCTACGGGGAGGACCCAGGTGAAGGTGGCGCACAGCCCTGGCAGTCACCATCAGGGTCTACAGACCCCGAAATTATAGACATTTCTTCTCCTCAGACCACACCGGTCAGGAACCCATCTCCAGTAGACAATCAGCCCACCTTCAATGCGCTACTGAGGAAGGCAGCCGCGCATTTTGAAGTAGAAACTGGGGAGGTCACCCCAGATACTGATTTCGTCGAAAGGATTATTAAGGAAAAACCTCCCACTAGTCAAACTATCCCTATCCTCGCCTCAGTTAAAAGATGACTCACCCCATCGCTGTCCACCCCTGCGCTGGTAAGAGGGGTCAATCCAAGAATAGAGAAATTGTTCTCACCCTCTGTCAGACCCATTATATATCAGGGGTCACTCAGTCCCAGACTCCTTAGTGGTTACTAACACAAGGAAGAGGGCTGGGGTTCCACTGTCAACCAGCGAGGCACCCCCAGACAAGGAAGGGAAAAAACTTTATGCCCTGGGCAAAAGAATTTCCGCTTCAGCAGCGTTTTCAATTAGAATTACCAATAATAATACATTGTTGGCAAGCTATGCCGATGCTCAATGGGGAAAACTCAAACAGGACATCGAAGAAGCCCCTGAACCTCTAAGAAAATGCCTTTTGGCTACAGTTACAGAAGGAGCTCTGGTCAACCAGAGCATCATTAAAAACATTCTTGATGCGGCAGAAACGGCTGGTGCAGGGAATTCTACTGAAGCGGCAGGTCTGGCTTCGCAATTCCGGTTTCAAGGCAGAAACGCAGGCGTCACTCATTAATAAGCCAATAGAAGACTCTAATCTCTTTGGAAGGGCAGTGGACGACGCGCTGGAAAATGCGAAGAAGGAATTCGACACCATAAAGACCTTAGACCAAATCTCAAAGCCTCCAAACAGGCGAGGATTTGGAAACAAGTGCCTTTTTCGTGGCCAACGCCAACAGCAGCAGCAACAACAGCAATACACCTCGGGCAACTGGCCCTCTAATCAGGGTTCCCGTAGCGAATATAACCAAAGGGGACAACTCCGCAGCAAGGGCAGAGGCCGGGGCTCTAGCCCCGGAGGCACCCCGGTAAGTAACACCAAATGACCTGAAAGTCCGGGTCCCCTCCCATGCGTCTCCGGTTGGGGGCCGGATAACATCATCCCTATCAGCATGGGAGGGAATAACATCAGACCGGTGGGTATTATCAACCGTAGCCCACGGGTACTGTATAGAGTTCAATCGGTCCCCCACCTACAGACCTCCAAGGGGAAGACGCCTGTCTCCAGACCACCTCGTCATCCTCCTGCAAAGAAGTAGAACAGCTGCCACAGAAAGGAGAAATAGAAGTCGTGCCCCTATCTCAGGTAATGGAAGGTATTTATTCAGTGTACTTCCTTGTACCCAAAAAGGACCTAACCATGCGCCCTGTACTAGATCTGCGCCCAGCGAACAAATTTGTAAAACCTCAGAAATTTCGTATGGTAACATTACAGGAGGTAATTCCCCTGCTATCTCAGGGGGACTACATGACAACACTAGACATGAAAGATGCATACTTTCATATTTTAATGTTGCCAGCGCACAGAAAATACCTCAGGTTCATGATAGATTGCAAACACTACCAGTTCAGAGTGCTACCCTTCGGCATTGCGTCTGCACCAAGGGTATTCACGAAGGTACTGGCAGTGGCAGCGGCCCACCTGCGCAGGTTGTCCATACCGGTATACCCTTACCTCGACGATTGGCTCATAACAGGGGAGTCCTACGAGACATGCTTCTCAAACACCCAGAAGACAGTAGACTTTTTGTTCCCACTGGGCTTCTCCATCAACAAGTAAAACTCCAGCTTAGAGCCCAGCCAAGTCCAACAATTCCTAGGGGCTCTAATTCAAACAAGGGACGGCCTCGTCTTCCCCTCCAACGAGAGGGTCCAAAATATGCTTTTTCTGATCCCTCAATATGTGGCCGGCCAAGAGGTGACGGTACGCAAAGCAATGCGCTTGCTTGGATTGATGGCGTCATGTATTTATTTGGTACCTCACGCGCGCCTGCGCATGCGCCCAATGCAAGAGTGGCTCAACAGCCAGTGGTGTCAGGCCAGCGGACAATGGGACGCTCTAGTGGTGGTCTCGCAGGCCTTGGTTCTCTCGCTACGGTGGTGGTCGAAGGAAAACCTGGTAATAGGGAAACCATTCGCCACCCCCGCAGTGGAAGCCACTCTAACCACAGACGCATCCCTCACAGGATGGGGGGGGGCTCACCTATCCCATCAGACTGCTCACGGAGTCTGGACTCCGAGCGTAGCGTCCAAACACATAAACTTATTAGAACTACTTGCGGTGTTCAAGGCACTAAAAGCCTTCCAGACACGCCTACAAGGGAAGACAGTGATGGTCCTCACGGACAGCACCACAGCCATGTACTACCTCAACAAGCAAGGGGGCACTCTCCGGACTGTCCAAGCTGTCCCAGAACATCTGGAAGTGGGCTCTCAGACACATGTTCATATTGTCACAACATGTACCAGGGGAACTCAGTCTGCTAGCAGACGAACTCAGCAGAGACTTTCCTCTGCCCTCAGCGTACGAATGGCGATTACACGAAGACATCGCCTTCGACATCTTCACACAATGGGGCTTCCCAGAAATAGACCTCTTCGCAACTCTGGAGAACTCACAATGCCTGGATTACGCCTCCAGATACCCACAGAACCGCTCCAATGGGAACGGTCTCTGGATACCATGGTCAGGGAAATTTGTTTACGCATCAACCCAGTCCACTGCTCTCCCACACAAATTGTCCTTTACCTGACCCATTTACTGGACTCAGGTCTAGTGTTCAATTCTATTAAAGTACATCTAGCGGCACTTTCTGCATACAATACCTCTCAACTTAAGGTGTCATGGTGGAAAGTCCCAGTTATTAAAGCCTTCATGGAGGGGGTAAAGAGAATACACCCTCTGATAGCAAACCCAGCTCCAGGCTGGGACCTTAATGTGGTACTTACCAGGCTCTGGGGCTCACCCTTTGAACCCATGCACAAGGCAACTCTTAAAGACCTCACTCTTAAGACTGCTTTCTTAATAGCTATCACCTCCATTAGGAGAGTAAGTGAACTACAGGCTCTTTCTATTCTAGACCCCTTCGTAACAGTTCACAAAGATAAGGTGGTTCTACGCACACACCCAAGGTTTGCACCGAAATTCATATCGAAATTCCATGTCAACCAGTCAATAGAACTACCAACGTTCTTTCAAAGCCCTTCCAATTTGGGAGAAAGGAGCCTGCATACACTCGATGTGCACAGAGCTGTCATGTTTTATATGGAAAGGACCAGGCCACTGAGAAAGACTAATCAGTTCTTTGTCTCTGTGGCAGCAGGAAGAGAAGGAGATGCAGTCTCAAAGTCCACTATATCTAGATGGATTGTTCAGTGCATCACTCTGTTACACTCTTGCTAAGAGAGAACTACCCTTCAAGCCAAGAGCACACTCTACCGAGGCACTGGGGCATCCATAGCATTCATTGCAAACGTTCCCCTCGAGTCCATTTGCAAAGCGGACACCTGGAGTTCTGTACACACATTTACAAAACACTACTGTCTAGATGCTCACTCTAGATCTGATTCCCAGGTGGGACAAGCAGTATTAAGACATCTTTTCTCTACTGTTCCTTCTCACAACCCATCTCCAACTCTGGGTACTGCTCGCTAGTCTATGCACAGCATGTGATTCTAAGCAGATTAACAAGCATCAGAAGACAATGCATTACTTACCGTAAAAGCATTTCTGATGGTTGTATCTGCTTAGATTCACATGCGTCCACCCTTCCTCCCCGCTCGGATGGAAGGAACATAGGCATCTTTCTACATCTCTCTCTCTCTCTTTTCTGTACTCTCTCATATATGGAAGGCTCCCTCAGGGCATAAAAAATACAAACAGAGGGACCTCGACGCGTGAGGGATTGTGGGTACAGTGCACGTCACTATAGGGATAGTGTTAGACACGCCTTGCCGACGTCCCATTTTCGACTACGAAAAAACAAAATGCAATACTCCGCGGTGACCACTGGATGTCGGACTATGCACAGCATGTGAATCTAAGCAGATACAACCATCAGAAATGCTTTTACGGTAAGTAATGCATTGTCGTATCCCTCGTGTCATGGCCACTGTACCCATGGTCTTTCATGCGTCGAGGTCCCTCAAATTGTTTTTTTCCGCCATCATCGAGGGACGCTTAATCGCACAGTTCCTATTTCGGCTAATTCCATTGAGAGAAAAATAATTTGTTAGTTACTCTTTCCATCCTTTAAACTGCCGACTTCGACAACATCTTCACCGGTGGAAAGAACGAACGTCGAACAAAGACCTTGATTCTACGCACCCCATTCGGCTTCGGAAGGCAGCACCGGGACTCGGCCCAGACAGTAGGGAGAGTGGGGGGTGGACATTTCTTAGGCCTCTAAGAGAATGCATATTCCCTTTACCCTCTTTATTTTCGCCTTACTGCCCTTCCATCCATTTATGGTAAACACACCATTTAAATTCTGCCCTCGTTGCAATAAGAAGTTCCCCTGGAAAGACAACTGCAGGGTGTGAAATCTTTGTCTTGCACGGGACCATGACGAGGGCCATTGTCGAGCTTGTCAGCTCTTCAAACCAATTACACTCCAGGACCGAAAGGCCAAACGTTGTACCCACCACGCCATGCAGCCCGAGGCCACCTTGGACGTGGAGGTTGTGCCCAGCGACGCCGCATAGTTGTCTTTTCGGATGGCAAAGGCGAACTAATCAATTCTCATGTGCTAGCCCCCGACCCCAATTGACCCGGCGGCGCTGTTACGGGGACGACACCCGGTGGCCGTAGCGCACACAGTGCGCCTCACAACAAGCAGATACTGTAACGCTCACCTGATTCCCATAGAGGCGCCGGTCTTGACTGGGCGTATACCGTATCTTCAAAGGTGATGTGTAACACACGGCTGGCTCTTTGGGCTGGACCTCTGTGCACTGTATGTCTGACTCGAAGGGTAAGATGTCTGCAGATAGAAAATATGGGATTAATGAACTGGGTTATTGAATGTCTCTCTCTTCTTCCCTTTCTCTTCTCCTGTAGAACCCCAAAGGTTAACGCTCTCACCTTAGGTAAGTGAACGCCGTGCTCTCTATCTGCCTCGGGGCAGGGTGCTGTAACCAGTTTCTTCACTGGATAAGGGGAGCAGGCCTCTTGACTTCAGAGGACTGCTGTCCGTCGTTTACTGCACGAACGGTAAGTTTCGAGTAATTCTAATGTCTTTAAAAGTCTTTAGTAATGATGTCTCTTGTTTTGCAGGGTTCCGGCGATGGCGGATGACGGGCTGAAGTGAGTTGAAGATGGAGCCCGTGTGATGAATAGAAGCGCCTGGAAGCACGTAAGTAAGCGCTTGTTGCCTGCTTCACGATGCGCTCTAACTGTCTTTTTATTTTGCAGGTACAAGTTCGGAGCGGCTGCAGGGTGCCGGAATACCCACTGGGTTAGATGTGGAAAGGAGTAATGGCACGTGAGTATTAAAGTTCCCCAATGTCTTTAAACGCACCTTGTTTTGTCTTTCAGATGCGGGATGCAGCGCCGAAGGCCTCTGGAGCGTGCGAAGAGTTGGTAAGCTTTTGTCTTTCAGATGCCGGAATGCAGTGCGAAGACCTCCGGAGCGCACAAAGAGTAGGTAAGCCTTTGTCTTTCAGATGCCGGAAGGCAGCGCGAGGCGTTGGTGACAGCCGATGGACCAGGTAAGTGAAGCGCTGTCACTGAAGACCGTAATGCTAACCTGTTCTTTCTTGTCTTTATAGGTGTTGCTGAAGACTGGATTCAGGATGGTAAGCCTTTTTCCTTAGGCCCAGGATCAGATGCAGAAGACACGATGAGCGTTCTGCTGCAGAGGATGCAGAATAACGCAAAGCAAGATTCATCCATCGGGTGTGGTTTAAATAGCCTCCTGTAGTGCTTAGGTGTCTCCTTCCACAGCCACGCCTAGGTAAGAAAAGAGTTCCTGCTTTACAGAAGAGTTCCAGTGTTCTGAACCTAGGGAGTGGCTCCTGCCCCACCCAACAGGAAAAGTAGTTCCAAACAGAAGAGGATCAGAGGCTCAACTGGCAGGCAAGTAAGCAGCATGGTCTGCTGCAGGTACGTCCACCCAAGCATTATGAGCCCGGCGCTTCCAGTGCTGGGACTGGGCATATTTATGAGCCTGGTGCCACTGGCGTCAGGACTGGGTCCAAAAGGTCCCAATTGGGACTGGTTGGCACTCGGAACCTGGGTTATGGATCTGCTACCAAGGGAGTTGGGAAAACCCTGACCTTTTGGAAGCAGAGATCATGACAGATACCCTGTGGCCGAAAGTTGACGGCGCCATCTTCGTGGCCAGACACAGCTCCATGTCCTCTGGGCACTCAAGATCTCGATCGCCACACGACAGGCCCCCAAAGTCACACGATAGACATGACAGGGACGCTGTGTCCAAACAAGCGGCTGAAAGTAGAGCGTCAAAAAAGACAGCTTCGGACCGCCTCTCCCCGTGTCTCAACACTCGACGTCGAAAGCGGCAAAAAGCACCACTTCCTGCAAAATAGTGAAACTGGTGCAAAAACATGTCCTGGAGACGCTCCTCAAAGGGTGAACATTGAAAAAACATTCCTCTAAGAGTCACCAATCCTCTAAGGGTCACCATTCCCATATGGAGAAAGGTAGTACACCTCACAAGGAAAAAGAGAGAACTCCCCAGTGGGATGGTACTTTAGCAGGTGCTATGAGACACAAGCAACCTACTCCAGAGTTGCTATAGTTTCCTCTACCACAGACTCCTCATACCATAATAAGTTCCTCACAATGGTCCTATGAAGACATTTACAGAGTAATGCGTAGAATGTCTTTCATGGCTGATTTCCTTGGAAAAAATCCACAGGCAATTCAAAGCCTACAGAACACACCAGCTACTAGTGGTGCTTCCACTACACAACCCCCAGCAAAGAAGCCACGTCCTAGTCCCTCTTAGTTGGTCCTATACAAGACCCTATCCAATATGATCCCTACAATCAGACACTGAGGAGCAGGATACCCACGGAGGGGGAAGATCATCATTATGACGAGGACGTTTACATCCTACCCTCTCCCAATCACTTTGACGCACCAGTGACACTAACCGGTGGACAATCAACCTTGGTTTAATGAGATGCTCATTAAAGCAGCAGAGCATTTCCAGATCCAGACCCAGGAAACGCAAATAGTTAAGGACTTTGTAGAGGACACATTGGGGGCAGAAGGGGACAAAAACGCTGCTACTCAGTTTATTACCCTCCTCCAATCAGTACACAGGAGAATACAGCCCTCACTAGAAACGCCAAGCCAAACGCGGGCAGTAAACCCACGGATAGAAAAGATGTTCCGGCCTGCATCTACAGATCGACTTTACATAAGGGGACAACTGAAGCCAGACTCGTTAGTAGTGACCACTACACGAAAGAGGTCAGGAACACCGCTAGCCTCATCTGAAGCTCCCCTAGATAAGGAAAGCAAAAAACTGTATACTCTAGGGAGGAAAGTGGCCACCTCAGCAGCCTTCCAAACAAGGATTGCAAACATTACCACATTATTGGCGAGTTACAACTGCCATAAGTGGGATGAGGTTGCAACTTTAATGGCATCAGCACCTGAACCTCTCAATTCCCAACTGTGCCTTGCGGTAGCGGAAAGAAAGGCGGTGTCGCGCTGCATCCTCAAAAATAATTTGGATGCCGCAGATAACGCAGGCAAAATCATTGCCAAAGGTACAATCTTAAAAAGCCATGCATGGCTTCGCCAGTCTGGATTCAATCTAGAAATGCAGGCAACACTCGTGAACATGCCAATCTAACCCAATGTCCTGTTCGGAAAAGCCGTTGAGGCTGCTTTGAAATCGGCTACAGAAGTGTATGACACTCTTAAATCTTTAGACCAGTTAACTAATAAGCCACCAGGCCAAAGAGGCGGAAGTAATTTTTGTTGCTTTTGAGGACAAAGCTCGCAAAGTGGTTCCGGTTACAGCCAAAATCAGGGCTCATCCTGGGGAAACAATCGCGGACAAACCTTGCAAGGTTTCCAAAGGGGCCAGCGTAGATCTTGTGGCCAGGGGAGGTCCTGCACTTTCAGTAGGAGTTTATATAACACACTTCACCCACGCATGGGAGGGAATCACCTCGGACAAGTGGTTGCTTTCAACCGTGGTGGGCGTTTATTGCGTTGTTACTTCAGCGACCTTAAAATCATCCCTGCGTCAAAAACCAATAATGATGGAGGAGCAACTCATCCTTCTAGAAGAGGTCGCAGTGCTGCTGCTCAAGGACGCCATCGAAATCGTCCCAACGAACCAGGTAAACAAGGGTATCTATTCTACCTACTTCCTTGTGCCAAAGAAGGATCTGACGATGTACCCAGCATTAGACCTGCGCCCTGCAAACACCTATGTCAAGCCACAAGAATTCTGCATGATAACACTACAAGAAGTAATCCCACTGCTAAAGCGGGGGGGGGCTACATGGCAACATTGGATATGAAAGATGCCTATTTTCCTATTTCAATATTCTCAGCGCACAAAAGATTCTTGCGTTTCAAGATAGAAAACCAGCACTACCAATTCAGGGTGCTACCCTACGGCATAGCATCCGCTCCAAAGGTATTCACCAAGCTACTGGCAGTGGTGGCAGCTCACCTGCGCAGAGAGGCAATCCCAGTGTACCCCTACCTGGATGACTGGCGATTACAGGGGTCACCCCAAATTTGCAGGCTAAATATCCAAAGAACTATAAACCTTCTCTTCCAATAGGGCTTCTCAATAAACGAGAAAAAATAAAGCCTGGTACCAAACAGTTTCTAGGGGCTGTCATGAACACGGAAGACGGGTTGGTTTTTCCGTCAAAGGAAAGGGTCCAAAATATGCTACTGCAAATATCTCCTTATCAAGCCAGTCACTAGATAATCATACGCAAAGTGATGCGTTTGTTCTGCATTATGGCATCTTGCATTTACCGGGTCCCAGGCGCACATTTGTGCATGCGTCCCATGCAGGAGTGGTTTGGGAAACGGTGGTCTCAGGCAAGCGGTCAGTGGGACAATCTATTGGTCGTTTCACCAACATTAGTACAAGACCTTTGTTGGTGGATAAGGGAAACTTTGCTGAAGGAGAAACCCTTCTATGATCCAGAGATAAAGGCGATTGTCACGACGGACGTCTCTCTAGTGGGGTGGGGGGGGCTCACTACCTTCACCACACAGCTCAGGGAAGGAAACCCTTCCACGATTCGGCGGTGCAACCGGTAGTAACGGACGCGTCACTCTCCAGGTGGGGGGCATATCACCTGCATCTCAAAGCACATGGTCTGTGGACTCGCATCACGGCACAGAACCACATCAACCTGCTAGAACTTCTAGAGGTATTCAAGGTGCTTCAGGCAATCGAAGCACAGCTTACATATCAGTCGGTTCAAATCCTAACCGACAGCACCACTGCAATGTTCTACATCAACAAGGAGGGGGGGGCACACATTCTCCAAATCTGTCCAAGCTAGCACAGAAAATGTGGACATGGGCACTCAAACGGGGAATGTTCCTATTTTCCCAAAACGGTCCAGGGGATCTAAACACCCTAGCAGACTTTGTTTGACAAGATTGTGTGTAGTACCCTTTGGGAGACTACAGCAACCTTGACCTCCTGGCAATTTGAAACCAACCTTTGGTATAAGTCTGTACTACACAGGTTGGTAGTGTGGCTGAGCAGCCAGGATTATCTCAAGAGGGGTCAATGTGAGCAGTAGTGGTGTAACAGAGGTTCACAGTGATGCATTCAAATTAACTCTTACACTCGAGGTTTCTTGATTAAAACAACATTTTCTTTAACATTAAGTTGAATAAGCCCTCTTCAGAAGGGGCAATATATAATAGTAACGCACACATACACTTCAAAATAAACACTTAGTTTCTCTAAATCAGCAAGTACCCATTTGGGATGGCACACAGATTTTTCCTATACCCTGAGGTGACTTAAATAACTAGGACACAGTGGACATTAGTATATCACTAGTACATTTAGAGCAATACTATGTTTGGTGTCAAAGAAAAGGTTCAAGAATAAAACCAAGATCACACAAATATTCTGAAGCGAGTAAGAACCCCCAATGCAAAGTAAATTAACCCCTTCCTGGAGGAAAGGTAAAACACAAAGTCAAAGGTGAGAGTTTTTCAGGGAGCTAGGCCAGCCAATGATAAGTTAGCAAAAGCATAGGGGAGCTGAAGAACTTCTTGTAGGTAAGTAAAAGTCTTGCACAATGTTTTAGAAGGCTTTGTAGAAAAAGTAGAATCAATGTAGGGCCATAAGCTGAAAGGCTTGTGAGGGGCAACGCTGCAAGCAACTCTGCAAAAGCAACCAAGACAAGTCTCAACTGAGAACAAGTAAGGCTGCACAACAAGAGGTAAGTCCTCTTAGGTTTACAGTACCTTTATTTAGAAGAAAACTGGATCCAGCTGCACCACTGTTCCTGTGTAGATCTGCAGATCCTTTGTTCCTGGGCCTCGGTCGTGGGGACAAGAGGGAGGACCTCTGGGGACTCCTGCACTATGAATGGAAGGTCGGTGGCAGCAATTGGCAAACTTCAATTCAGTTGCACTTCGCTGTTTCAGCTCTTCGTGTCTCAGCAAATAGCACCACCGCGGGTTCTCGGATACCACTTTAGACTTTCCTCGCATCTGGGATCCAACACTCTGAGGTGGCTCAGGCTTGGTCAGTCCTGCTTCCTGGGAGTCTGGAGGATCTTCCAACAGCTTGGGTCCGACTTAAAAGTGATGCACTCAATCTGGTGTTCCTCTCCCTGGCACTTTAGTTCCAGCAGCAACAGCAGTGCAAGTACAGCCAGCTCTGAGAGGATGTCCAGACTAGTTCACTTTGGGGTTGATTGGTCCCACCAACCCAAGGGTAGAAGTCGTCCTTGCAGGGCTTCTCTAGTCGAGGCAAATTCTGAGCTTTAGCACAGCAGCAGGGCTTCACCGGCCAAATCAACGGTCCAGGAGTTGCAACAGACCTCTCTTCAAAGTTCTTCAGATTCCTTTGTCTAGTGGTCGACTCTGCCTTCCGAGCCAAAAAGCCTTGCTTTTTATGCAGGTTTCTCCCATTCGTTCCAGCCTAGCTGTCAATCACATTGCAGGGTGGCTGTCCTTCAAGGACAGCCAGCTGGCCAATCATCTTTGGGTGCATTCCTGTAACCAAGGGGATTAAGCACAGGGAGTTTCGGGCACCTCCCTCACTTCCTGCCCCTGTCAGACTCTCTGTACCCTGACGCGGGGTTCACTCGTGAATTCTGCCAAAGACAAAACAAACAAAGGGACCAAACCTGGTTTGGCGCGCAGAGTAAATCTTAAGAAGGACCTTTCCAGCAAAAAATGGCGAAAAAAAGACCGGGCCATTTTGACAAAATGGGCACCCATGGGGGCCTCACTGCAACTGCAAATGCAAGTCAGCGGTAAAAACACACAATGGTAGTAAAAAGTAAACCACCTCCACCAGCCATTAATTTTAGAAAGGGTAATCTAAAAATGTTACATGAGAAACTAGACAAAGGGGATACGGAGTAACCGCTCCAGCGCTCCCAATGTTAAGTGTGTGCTGGGTCTAGAAAGTTACAAATTGTATTTAGTTAATTTCACTTCACTGCTCTTGGAAACAGTAGTTTCGTGTGCCACAATGTAAAGATGATGCCTATGGAGTTTGTCAGACTCCAAAGTCCAAAAGAAACAGAGTTCAAGTTTCAGTAAAACACATGAGAGAGTGGGAAGAAAGGGTTTTGCTCTCTTCAGGTTGCCAGTTTAAGATTTCATTCCAACATTACAAAATACAAACAGCACAAGCGAGCAATACACTTTCTAGACAAATAATTAACAGCATATAGAAAAACCAAATCTGCAGATGAAGGAAATTAAAAAAGAAAAGAAAACAAGAGGATAGAAGAAAGAAAGTCAGAAACCAGGAAAGGACAGAAAAACAGAAAACAATTGGTTAGCCAAAGATATCATCAATGCAGAATCAATTAAACATTGATCCAAAAAATTACAAGTATGATTTAACACTGCAAGAATATTTTCCAACTACATAAACAGCCCATTGTGTAGAGAAAATAAAAATCACCCGTACACCTCCAGGAACCTATTCCAAATGTCCCAGAATTTCTCAATATCATCCGTATTCTTGTAAATTCTCTTCTCATAAATTTAAAAAGTCAAAAGTTCATCCACCCATTCATCAATGTTAAAGGAGCTGCTCTACTTCCGCAATCTCAATATCATCGTCTTAGCGATCATACTGACTCGGAGTATCCAGGTCGCCTGCCCAAAGGAGATATCATCAATTTTTTTGATACGTCCCCTAGAATCGGTAAGGTAGCAGAGGGGGGAATCGTACAGCTCAAAACCAGACCCAACTTCTCACAAATGTACTCCCAGAATTTCTTCGTTTTAGTACAGAACAATATCAGATGACTGAGGGAACCTCTAGTGCCCTTACACTTCCAACAGAGTTCATTGTCCATGAGCTGTCTCTTAAACAATCTGACTGGAGTCAAATAGGACCTAAAGAGCAGTTTAGTTTGAGATGCTCTGAGACCCCAATCCAGACTTGCCAATCGGTTATTCTCACAGCAGCTCTGCCAGCAGACCTCATCAATATCTTCGCCTAACTCCTCTGCCCAGATCACAGGCAGTTCCAAATCTTCTTTCCTGAATGATTTCAGAAATCCGTACATCGTAGCAGCAGGATGAGCAGCACTTCCACTTAACGGCAACATAGACCAAGCAGTATTCGGTCCAACAACTCACCACCACCACCACCAAGGCAAGCAAGCAGCGACGATGCCTTTCAGGTTTCTGTACTCATGTTCAATAGACAACAGTAGACGGCGCATATTATCAGCCACAGCCCTACCTGTAACAAATCAACCTGTTTTTGTGAATTAGAGTTGCAATCACTGGTTCCAGTCGCATTGCCAGCATTTTCGCAAGTATGTTAGTCACAATTAATCAGGCTTATCAGTCTATAGTTTTTACACATTGTGGGGCACTTGTCTTTTTTCTTTAGAACAGTTATTAATGCATGCCGCATAATACTCATTATCTGCTCCCTCCAGGTTAAAAATGTAAAGTCCTAAAGTCCAGAAAATGTGCTTGCGGTCTCTAAGGTAGAAGGGAATTAGCACCTTTCTAACACGCGCTTAACAGCAAATCCCCTCCCAGAGGAACACCAATGGCAACTAGACACAAATGTCATAGACCACATCTTCTTACAGTGAGGTTTCCCCAAAATAGACTTGTTCACTACAAGAGAAAACAAGCAATGCCCAGACTTTGCGTCCAGGTTTCCCCAACCAGACTCCAAGGAGAAAGCCCTATGGATGAGCTGGTCAGGGACATTTGTTTACACTCCCCACCACCCCCCACCCCCCTCCACCCCCCACAACTTCTCTAATGGGCAGGGTGGTGAACAAGATTCACAGAGAACACATGACGTTCATCCTAGTTGCCCCCATGTGGGCAAGACAACCACAATATCCACATCTGCGCAAACTGGTTATGTGCGACCCCATCAAACTCCTGTGCCAGATGAATCTGCTGACCCAACATGGGGGAATAATGGTACACCCTCATCCTCACTCAGTGAACTTGGCAGCATGGCCCCTGAGGTCATAGTTTGGACATCTCAATCTACCAGAGAGGTGTATGGATATCAACAAGGAGGCACATAAACCAAACACTGTTATTCCGACAAGTGGGGGAGATTTGTAATTTGTGCCAGTCAAAACAAAACAAACCCCGTAGATGTAATCCACCCCGCATTCTAAACTATATGCTCCACTTGTTAGACTCCGAGTTAGTATTCAACTCTATAAAGTTTCACCCGAGGACTTTATCAGCTTACACCTCCTCTCAGAGTAAAGTATCGTGGTGGAAAGTTTCTGTCATTAAAGCGTTCATGGAGGGATTAAAGAGACTCCACCCACCAATTTCTAACCCACCGCCAGGCTGGGATCTCAGTGCCGTACTCTCAAGCTCATGGGACCCCCCCTTTGAGCCTATGCAAAAGTCAATTCTTAAACACTGGACATATAAAACAGCGGTCTTCAACTTCAAGCATTGTCAGTGCAGGACCCATTCTTTGTCATCGACAAGAATAAATTCGTTTTACGTACACACCCTAGGTTTTCATCTAAATTAATTTCCACATTTCACGTGAACCAATTCATTGAGCTACTGGCCGTCTTCCAGAACCCAACAAGCTCAGCTGAGGTAAAACTCCATACGCTCTATGTAAGGAGGGCGGTCCTTTGCTATAAAAACAGACCAACTATTTGTCTCTGTAGCACCAGGCAGAGAAGGGAACCACATTTAAAAAAATACCATCTCCAGATGGCGAGTCGGATGCATACAGCTGTTACTCATTAACAAACAAAACACTGCCTTTCACACCAATAGCTCACTCCACAAGGGGTACAGGAGCTACTTTGGTTTTCATCGCAAATGTCCTGCTGGACACCATTTGCAAAGCAGCTACATGGAGCTAAGTTCACACTTTCACTCAGCACTACTGCATTGACACTCATTCAAAATCAGATACACAGGTAGGACAAGTGGTTCTAAAACATCTATTTGCTGCTAGACCTTCTCACAACCCACCACATTCTCTATCACTGCTCGCTAATATATGCATAGCATGTGATCTAAGCAAATTCCACAAGCCTCAGAAGGGATACATTACTCACCGTAATCTTATTTCTGTTGCTTGTATCTGCTTAGATTCACATGCGCCCACCATTCCTCCTCTTGGAAAAAAGATGCATGGATGTTTGAGCTTTATCTGATCATATCTGCTTTAATACACCTGTACTCAGGTTACACTTCATGCTACCTCATTTCAGAAACCAAACAATCTGAGGGACCTAGACGCGTGAAGGACCATGGGTACACTACATTAGGGACAGTGATAAGATAACAAAAGTGTACAGTAAAATAGAATCATGGATGCAGCAGAATTGGATGTGTCTTAATGGCTCCAAAACAGAACTCTTGATCTTTGGAATTAATCGGACAAAAGCCAAGTTAGGAGAAGAGTATAAGACATTCTCTAAGTATCAAATCAAGTTAAGACCCTAGGGATGATGGTCAATGACTTGGTCAGCTCAGAGGCGCAGGTAAATTACCTGCACAAAAATACGGCATACTAATTACGCCTCATGAGGGAAATTCGACCTTATTTGAATGAGGCTAACATAGCCACAGTCGCTAGGGCAATGGTATTATCCAGATTAGATTATGGAAATGCCCTACTAATAGGAGCCACCAAAAAAGATATGGCAAGGTGCCAAGTTATAGAAAATGATGCAGTGTGGATTGTGAAGGGATTGAAGAGAAGAGACCATGTAACTATGGCAAGAAGAGCTCTGCACTGGCTCAAGGTGGAGGAGAGGGTGAACTTCAAAGTTATGACTATAGTTCATAGGTGCTTGTTTGGTGACTCCCCTCAATACCTAAAGAATCAATTTGTACCTTATACTCCACAGAGACACTTAAGCTCAGCAGGAAAAGGTCTGCTCACAGTGCCAAAACAGAAATTAAAGGCAGGCTTGGGCAGATCTTTAGCAGTTTTGTCTGCTCAGCAGTGGAATGGCCTCCCACTTAAGCTGCGACTAGAAGAAAATATCCTTCGTTTTAGGAAAAGTTTAAAGACACATCTCTTTAGGTGAAAATCTTAGAAAATGGTAACCTGTTTTTCTTCGAGCCATCACAGGGATTATTGATAGCCGCTTAAGCTATAGGTTGTATTGTTTTATGTTAAGCGCCCTGATGCCTGCGGGCTGCCGGCGCTATATAAGATTACATACATACATACATACAGTGGACGTCACACTAGGGATAGTATTACTGGCACACCCTGTCGACGTTCCTTTTCGAGTTTCGAAAATAACTGTAATACTCTGCAGCTTCCACTAGATGTCGGTCTATGCATAGCATGTGAATATAAGCAGAAGCGGCGGAGTAATAGTTTGTTTTTCTAAACTTAAATGGGCACTGAACTATCCCTAGTGTGAAGTCCCCTGTACCCATGATCCCTCATGCGTGTAGGACAGTCAGATTGGTTTTTTCCACCACACTAGTTGGACGCATGTTGCAGAGTTCCCTTGGCTCTTAGCCGTTTATAGTTACAATTACCATTAAATGCTTCCCCTTTCACTTCACACCGTACGCTGAAGATCGACGCTGGTGTAGATCGAGGAAAAAAGCCATCGAGGACTGCCACAACGGACTTTGGGCCTTTGAAGGTCTCTGGCCTCGGCCATGTACAGTAGGGAGAGTGGGGGGTGGTCATACAGGCTTCTTCCCACCTTTTTTTCCTACATATACCCGCCTGCTGCCATCTTGTAACGTATGGAGAGTACTCAATTCAAATTCTGCCGAAAGGTAAAAGGAGGTTTCCTTGGGTAGACGAGCACAATACGTGCAATGTGCGTCTCCCACAAGACCATCCAGAAGCTACCTAGAGCAGCTAGAGGCCATGGAAGTGGAGGGGACATTCAGCGATGGCAGCAACACCACAGAATTGGACGGTGAGGGCAGAGGGGTGACTTCAGACACCCACGCGCAGTCCCCTAACCCCGACGGACTGGCTGGCGGCCACGTTGTGGGGACAACACCCGGCAGCAAAAGCACTACACATACTACCTCCCTTAAGCACATCAGCCCCGGCTGTGACTCGACATGCGTGTCGAGCGATCGGCAACGGAAGACACCAAGAGAACGGTCCAACGAATCTGTGTCCTCTGGGCATTCCCGTTTGCCTCATGACAAAGGCCAACCGTCCTCGGTTGACAAGGGTGTCGCACTGTTAATAGTCCCCGAGGCCCGATCGTCTGACGATTCTGCCCTCTAGCCTACACAGCCAAGACGCGTAGCGTATACACCTGAGATTCGACGTTCTTCCTCGAATGCCACCTCTGAATCTCGAAGCAAGGCGTCATATCCCTCGGAGGCCCCTAAAAAAAAAAAAAAAAAAAAAAAAAAAAAAAAAATGGGAAACACTCCTAGTCATGGGAAGGGGGATAAACAACATAAAAAGTAATCTTCAGAACACCATATTCATAAGGAGTAGCCGAAAGACCCTAAATCAATAGGGAAGTCCAAGGTATCAGATCCTACCACTAAGGTTAAACTCATTCCTCCCACTGCTCACGATATGGGCACTGATGAGGAACCAGAACATGTTGTTGTGATTCCTAGCTCTAAAGAATGGAACTCAGCTGACATTGATAGTCATTCATGGCTGACCTCTATGAAAAGTACCCTATTTATTTTCATAGTTACTCCAACACCCCTGCTACCTCTTCGGGGTCTAAGGCAGTACCTAGTTCCTCTCAGCCCCCTGCTAAGAAACTCCGCTCTGACGCCCTGACTCGGGGCTTGGTCAGAGACTCCTTTAGGGTTGATCCCTACCACCCTGATTCATATTGTGATAAAACAGAACCACAATTGGTGGATGACCAGACAGGGGTCTCTTATTATGGGGATGACCAGGAGGTGGAGGCGGCTGAAGCCTACAATCTTGGCTCCCCAATTCCTAAAGAACCCCCCCCCCGGTACATGACTCGCCTGTTGCTGATCAACCTCTTCTCAATGAGGTACTGGCTAAGGCAGCTGCCCATTTTCAGATCGACACACAAGGTGTCCAAGAAGACATGGATTTTGCTGAAGAAATCCTTGGAGCTAAGAGAGCCATTACCCAGGCTATCCCTCTGTTAAAATCCATTCATCGTAGGATTGATCCCTCGCTGGTAACCCCTAATCTCACTCGAGCGGTTAAGTTGTGAATTGTTCTGGGCTTCTGATCCCTTGTACATTTGGGGCCAATTAAAACCAGATTCCCTGGTAGTAACAACCACCAGAAAGAGGGCAGGTACACTTCTTGCTTCTTCGGCAGCGCCTCATGATAAGGAGAGTAAAAGACTGTACGCTTTGGGTAGAAAGGTTGCCTCCACGTCTGCCTATCAAGCACGGATTGCCATCAGTGCCACCCTTTTGGCAGTCTACAATTGCCATCAGTGGGAAGAGGTATCCGCTTTGGTATCCTCCGCACCCAAACCCTTAGTCAGTTGGCTCAACTGGCAGCAGATGGAAGATTTGTATCAGGCTGCATGCTAAAAACAAACTTTGATGCAGCAGATAATGCTGGAAGGTTAATCGCCAAAGGCACTGTGATTTAAGCATCAAGCTTGGCTGAGGCAGTCAGGGTTCAACCCTGAAACCCAAGCAACCCTTATAGATCTGCCTGTGGAGCCGAACGTTCTATTCGGCAAGGCAGTGGAGGAAGCTTTAAAGACAGTAAAGGATGAGTACGAGACCAATAAAACCTCTGAACAGAGGGGAAACAACAATTTTCACCGCTTTCGGGGCCAAGGTTCCCAAAGGGGTTCAAACTATTACCAGAATCAGGGAACCTAATGGGGTAACAATCAATCCCAATCCTCACAGGGCTTCCCTAGAGGGCAGCGCAGGGGCCACACTAGGGGTAGAGGCAGCCCCGCAAGAGGTGGTACGCCACCCAACAAGCAGTGACGTTCCGCTTCAGGTCCCCTTCCATGCATCCCCAGTAGGGGGCGCATTTCCACCTTCACCCACGCATGGGAGGGGATCACTTCAGACAGATGGGTGCTGTCCACGGTGTTCAGAGGATACTGCATAGTGGCTAGGGCGCCCCCGCGACCATCCTCCACGACAGAAGGTACACTCGCTGGAACATCAGAAGATCCTCCTCGAGGAGATCGCTGTTCTGCTAGCAAAGGACGCCATAGAAGTCGTCCCAGTCAACCAGGTAAATGGGGGTATTATTCAACCTACTTCCTTGTACCAAAAAAAGATCTGACAATGCGCCCAGTA
Organism: Ambystoma mexicanum; assembly: GCF_040938575.1. Taxonomy (NCBI): domain Eukaryota; kingdom Metazoa; phylum Chordata; class Amphibia; order Caudata; family Ambystomatidae; genus Ambystoma; species Ambystoma mexicanum. The sequence continues at coordinate 267,569,602 of NC_090921.1, read as the reverse complement.
TTAGATTTGCGACCTCCAGACAAGTATGTCAAGCAACAAAAATTCTGCATGACTACTCTAAAAAAAAAAAAAGGGGATTACATGACAACATTGGATATGAAAGATGCCTATTTTCATATTTCAATGTTCCCAGCGCACAGAAGATTCTTGTGTTTCAAGATAAACACGCACTACCAATTCAAGGTGCTGCCCTTCGGAATAGCCTCGGCGCCAAGGGTATTCACCAAGGTACTGGCAGTGGTGGCGGCGCACCTACGCAGGGAGGCAATCCCAGTGTACCCTTACCTGGATGACCTGCTCATTACAGGGGAGTCGCCCCTAATTTGCAGACTAAACATCCAAAGAACAATCAACTTCCTCTTCCAGTTGGGCTTCTCAATCAATGAGAAAAAGTCAAGCCTGGTGCCAAACACCTCAAACCAGTTCTTAGGAGCTGAACTAAATACTCGAGGGGTTGGCCTTTCCATCAGAGGAAAGAATTTGAAATTTATTGCTGCAAATTCCTCAATATCAGGCCGGTAGAAAAATAAGGGTGCGCAAAGCTATGCGTTTGCTAGGCATGATGGCATCTTGCATTTACCCAGGCAGGAATGGTTGGCGAAACAGTGGTCTCAAGCAAGTGGTCAGTGGCACGATCTAGTGGTCGTTTCGCCAACACTAGTACAGAGTCTTTGCTGGTGGACAAGAGAAAATCTGACGAATGGGAAACCCTTCTACGATCCAGAGGTACAGGCCGTCGTCACAACTGGCTGTCTACCCAAAACAAAATCTACCTAAAAACTGCATCACTTGTTCACAAAGCATTGCACAATGCCGCACCTAGCTATCTTACGAACAAATTCCTCAAGAGAAGCTCCACTAGACCCACACGAACACTGAATGCCAACTGCCTTATCATACCTAGATTCAGGTTGGCTAAGGCTGGGGGAGGCAGCTTCCAGGTCCGAGCAGCCCAACTCTGGAACTCCTTAACCTGTCCTTAACGAGTGGAGCAGCCCTTTCGAAAATTCAGATTAGAATATATAAAGTTCCTGAAAGCTGCTGACATCTAGCTTACCAGCAGATATCCACTACAATAACTCCTAAGTAGATATCCTCGATATTAACTAGTTGTCACCCTTGTTCCTCTGAAGAGTGTCGGATACCAACTAGCACCTGTATATATGTAAATCAGTCGGTATTTGAACCTTTGGAGCAATGTATATCCTGCCTGTATGTAACCTGTATATAATTGTACATCCATGTATATATCGTACACCTCTGTCTTTTTCTGCTGCGCCCGGTAACCCTCGGGTCTGGTGCGCATTATAAGTAAATAAACAAACAAACAAACAGACTCCTCCCTGGCAGGGTGGGGAGCTCACTACCTCACCACACAGCTCACAGTCTCTGGTCTTACACAGTGGCTCAGAACCACATCAATCTGCTCGAACATCTGGCAGTCTTCAGAGCGCTTCGGGCATTCGAACCCCTCCTACCCAACCAGTCAGTGCAGATACTAACTGACAGTACGACTGCAATGTTTTACTTAAACAAACAAGGGGGCACTCGTTCTCCCAGTCTGTCCAAGCTTGCCCAGAAAATTTGGAAATGGGCACTCAAATAAAAGATTTACCCATCATCCCAACATGTTCCAGGGGAACTCAACTCTCTAGCAGATGCTCTGAGCAGAGATCCACTCCCAGAGGGACACAAGTGGCGACTACCCAAATAGGGCATAGGCGACCTCTTTTCTCAGTGGGGTTTCCCCACTATAGACCTATATGCCACAAGCGAAAACAGACAATGCCCAGACTTCGCATCCAGGTTCCCCAAGCCAGGCTCCAAGGGGAACGCCCTATGGATGAATTGGTCAGAGATATTTGCCTACGCTTTTCCACCAGCCCCTCTGATGAGGAAGGTGGTGAACAAGATCCACAAGAACCGATGACGCTCATCCTGGTTGCTCCTTTGTGGGCAAGACAGCCATAGTATCCACACCTACGCAAGCTCGCGGTGTGCGACCCCTTCCCCCATCACACTCCCGTGACTATACAACCTACTCTCCCAGCACGAGGGGCTAACTTTGCATCCTCAACCCAACTCGATGAACTTGGCAGCCTGGCTCCTGAAGTCATAAAGTTCGGACATCTCTATTTACCTCAAAGATATATGGATATCTTGAAGGAGTCAAGAAAACCAAACAGGAGGCACTGTTACTATGATAAATGGAAACGATTTGTAATTTGGTGCCAGTCGAAACAAATTAACCCCATAGAATGTACTCCATCCCACATTCTAACTTATATGCTCCATTTGCTAGATGCAGGGTTAGTATTCAGGTCCACCTGGCGTCTTTATCAGCCTACACAACTTCCCATAATAAGGTCTCATGGTGGAAAGTACCGGTCATTAAAGCATTCATGGAAGGAGTAAAGAGACGCCACCCTCCAATTTCCAACCTGCCGTCAGAATGGGATCTCAATGTGGTATTCACTAAGCTCATGGGACCCCCTTTCGAGCTTATGCACAAGTCTAGTCTCAAGCACCTGACTTATAAAGCTGCCTTCTTAGTGGCTAACACTTCCATAAGAAGAGTTACTGAAATTCAAGCATTGTCAGTGCAGGATATTTCTTTGTTGTACACAAAAACAAGCTGGTTTTATGTACTCACCCTAGGTTTTCCCCTAGACTTGTCTCAATTTCATGTAAACCAGTCAATTGAGCTTCTGACTTTCTTCCAAGAACCCAACAGCTCAGCTGAGTAAAACTCCACACACTAGTTGTGAGGAGAGCGGCCCTCTAATACGTAGACAAGACCAGACAGCTAAGAAAAACAGATCAGCTGTTTGTCTCCATAACACCAGGCAGAGGTGGTGACCACATTTCAAAGAATGCAATCTCTAGGTGGATAGTCAGATGTATAAAACTCTGCTATTACCTATCAAATAAGACACTTTCTTTTACGCCAAGGGCTCATTCCACAAGAGGCACAGGTGCCACTCTGGGTTTCTTTTTTTTTTTCTTTTTTTTGTTATAGCTGTATTAATACAGCCTTTCAAAGTTATTACACATAATAAAATATACCATTATTTACAATACAAAATTGAAAACTTGTACATCATATTCTTGCTATCTTTTTTCAAATTAATTTAGTTCAACACTTTTCATAAAGATTCATTTGCTTCTTGTCAATTCCATCTACATATATATATTTTTTTTATTTATTGATATAGTCGAGAGACGATCTTTTCAATATTTTTACATACAAAAATGATAAAATCTTTAAAATTAAATACAAATCAAGATGGTCAGTATTTCATGTTACAACATAAATTGTTACAATGTAGAACTGATAACACATCAAACACCATTGCGTACAATAAAATATAAGATAGAAGCATGATCATCAAGAGCAAACGCAAATCAAGATAAAATAAAAATAGGAAATTTATTATAATGGCTTTATCTGTTGTTTTGATGGAAAAAAAGAGATTATGTACATTTTCTCATTCATGTGAATTTTCATTTCCTAAATCAAGTGTTATTAAATAATTTATAAGTACAATTCTAATTTTGTTTAAATTAGTATTATACATGATATGCCACAATTGTTCAGCAGTTATGATCTTAAAGCTCTCGAAATGCTGTTTAAAATCCTCTATATGACGATTTAGCAAGGCAGGACAACTTATCAGATGAGGTAGAGTTTCTGGCTCTTTTGGATTATTACAAAAGCCAGATATTTCGCGATGAAGAGATTAATTTCCATTTGGCTAGGATGTCTCTCGTATGCCAGACATTTAGTCTAAACCTGAACTGATGAAAAGGTCTGGATATTTTGTGTCTGGAAATTGCAGCATGTAAGATTCCGGAGTTCGTTTTTTCTTAATCAAGGTACAAAATATTTTCGAGTGTTTGCTTGTTAGACATTGAGATCTTGTTTGAATCCAGTCCGATAAAATGATTTTTTTCTTTTGCTTTGGCTAGATTGGTGATCAGTAGATTTCAGTAACATCTGTTTCAAGTAAATAATCTTTTGTCTTGAGTCGCCATTCTTTCATGTTTTTATGCTCAGTAACTTCTTTATATTTGGACAGAATATCAAGTAATGTTTCTGCCTTGGAGCCCATGACGCATTTCCGATATTTCTCCAGCATGGGGTCTGGCATGGATTCACATGCTCATGAATATTCCCCGTCGTCAGGCTGGGAATCCTCGGTAAAGAAAAAACCAGTATCAGTTTCGTTTCTGATCTGTCTTTCGTAGTAATAACCAATCACTGGTCTCTGCGTCATACTGACCACAGCCAATGACTGCCCTCTACCTAAGCACCGCCTCTGGCAGCCATCTTCAGATTTTTACCGCACGTTCATGTGTTGGGATCCTCGTGCTATTGCTCTCGAGCGTTAGTGCTATTTTTTCGCGCTTTTTCACAAAAACTTCGATTCTTTCGGTCAAAAGAGCCTCAAGCTCCACCGATCCTACATCCGATCAACGGGGACCCGTGTCGGATTCATCTGTGCCCCTCAAGGGTGAAGATTTCGTCGAGCTACACTTCGGAGGACTCCAGAAGCTTCTCAGGCCCGGTCTCGGAGATGGCCCAGGAGAAGGGAAGCTCGACGCCCGGAAAGCTGTTCAGGGCCTGCCCTGGATGCCAGCTGCAGAACGTCTTCAAGGAGGACGAACACTCTTTCTGCCTTTACTGCCTTCATGGGGACAAGACGCACGTGGAGAAGGACTGTGCGTTTTGCGGCAACATGTCGGAACGGACCATGAAGGACCGCCATCAACGTCTCGCCAGCTGGCTGGAGGGTAAGAGCCCGTCTGGCGAGAAGAAGAAGAAATCTGAGCGGTCTTCTAAGACCTTTGAGGGCGCCCCGGCGACGGGGGCCCAACATAAGGCCAAGCACCGCGAGTCCGCTGGCACCGGGAGCGCCGAACGGTCGGGCTCTACGGGCGCCAGGCAGGGCGCACCCTCCCCGGCACCATCAACCACGAGCCAACGCTCTGGGTCGGGTAAGAGGAAGGCCGAGCACCCGGCGAAGCTCCTGGAGAGACCCCGGTCGAGCTCTAAGGCAGAGGAGGAGCGTGGCAGTGCCCCCTCCCTCAAGGATAAGGCGGTGAGCGCACCTAAGGTGGTGAAGGCCTTGATCCATTCGACCAAGCCCTCTATCGAAACGGTCGCGGCGGCCCTGGCCCAGCCTGTGGAGGCTGCACCAGTGGTGGCGGCCTCGGGGCCCAGAATCTCCCTGCCTCCTCGGAGGGAGTCTTCTTTCGTGCCCATCGATAGGACCCCCGTGAAACCCTCCGTGGGGAAGAAGGGGGGGCAGGGCGTCGTCGTAGATTCGGCCTCAACCTCAGAAGAGGAACTGATCGAGGTCTTAAGCCACGGCCTAGGCGTGGAACAAGACCAGCCCGTCGGAATGGGCCCCGACGCGGGTGACGACGACGACATCGTCGAGGATACCGACGGGGCCCCTGCTCGCCCGTCGGATTCCCCTCTGCCAGCGCCGCAAGACAACTCAGCGGCCATTTTGTTGGCTATACAGTCCTTATGCTCCGAGATAAGGACGAGACTACCGTTACCGACGGAGGAACCTCTCCCGTCGGGGGATCCAGAACCGGGACCTTCTGGTGTTCCCCCTACCAAGAAAAGAAGGATCCATCCACCGCCTCCTTTTCAACCGTCGCGCCCCGTCCAGCCCTCCTCCCCGTCCACCCGAGGGGATGATACGGGGACTGACACGGCAGCGACGGGTACGGACGACGAGGCATACGACGAGGATTTTCCGTCGTCGCCTCCCACCAGGGCTTCTCCGCCCGACGAGATTGGATCGTTCCACTCAATGATCGCCAGGGCATCCGAGCTTTTCCAACTCTGCCCTGAGGAGAAGAAAAAGGAAGGCTTCCTTTACCAACGGCGCGAGACCAAGAGGAAGACGGTCCTCGCAGTGCCTCTGTTGGACGACATTTGGGATGAGGGCCTTTCCCTCCTCAAGAACCCTTCCACGACGCCAGCGAAAAGAGACCGGTACGAGAAAAAGTACCGGGTCCCGGACTCGGCCCCCCTATGCCTCCGGGCGCAGCCTACCCCGGACTCCGTCGTCTCCGCGGCAGCCAGGAAGAAAGCGGGGGGGGGTGCGGCCTCCACGTCGACTTCCCCGCCGGACGGCGAGGGAAAGAAATTGGATGCCATGGGACGCAGAGTCATCTCGTCGGCGGCGACGACGATTAAAGCGGCCAACGCCTTGGCTATCGTGGCCCGCTACGACAGGGAACTCTGGTACAAGATAGCTCCCCTGCTGGATTTTCTGCCGGACGACAAGAGGGCGGAGGCCCTTGAGATCCTGCAGGAAGGTGAGGTGGCCTCGGACCACGCCATCACCGTGGCGACGGACATCGCCGACACTGGGTTCCGCCAGATGGGCAACGGCGTTTGCCTTCGACGTCGCGGATGGCTCAAGGCTACGGACTTTCGGCAGGACGTCCAGACCAGGGTCCTGGACATGCCCTTCGACGGGAACAACCTGTTTGGGAAGACAGTGGACGATTCCCTTCAGGCCATCAAGGCGGATACTGAGACGGCCCGGGCCCTTGGAGTACTGCAGCAACGGCGGACGCCCTTTCGGAGCGGCGGAGGCAAGGGCGCCTCCAAAGGTTCCGGCGGCGGTTTCGCTTCCTACCGTCAAGCGGCCCGCTCGTCGTCGCAAGAGGCCTACAGAGGACGAGGCAAGTCTGGCGGCCCCCGCCGTCGTCGCCAAGGAGGCCAAGGCGGCAAGGCCGCGTCCAAGCAGGATTGAACCGGCCGTGGGGTCGGGCCCCCACCGAAGCACCCCGGTGGGAGGCCGGCTGGCGGGCTTCGTCAGCGTGTGGGAGTCCATCTCCACTGACCGTTGGGTGCTGGACGCCCTGGCCCGGGGCCACGCGCTCGAGTTTCAAAGAAGGTGCCCGCGCGTCCCCCCCGTGGCCAGGAAAGAACTTCACGTCCCTCAACTTCTCCTGGAGGTAAAGGCGATGCTCAGAAAGGGCGCCATCGAACTCGTCCCAAAGAGGCTTCGGGGCTCCGGAGTCTACTCGCGTTACTTCCTCGTGAAGAAGAAGACGGGAGGATGGCGCCCCATCCTGGACCTGCGACGCCTGAACAAGTTCATCAAGGCGCAGAAGTTCCGGATGGTCACCCTCCAGCACGTCCTGGGTCAGCTGGAGGAAGGAGACTTCCTATCGTCGTTGGATTTGGAGGATGCCTACTTCCACATTCCCATCCTAAAGGGGCACCGAAAATTCCTCAGATTCGTGGTCCAAGGGCGTCATTACCAGTTCAAAGCCCTTCCCTTCGGACTGCGGTCGGCACCCAGGGTTTTCACCAAGTGCCTCGCACCGGTGGCGGCGCAGCTGCGCCGCGAGGGGATTCACGTCTACCCCTACCTGGACGACTGGCTCATCCGCGCCAAGACGAGGGAGCTCGCCGTGGTCCACACGGCAAGGACCGTCCAACTCCTCACGGACCTGGGATTCTCCGTGAACTACGCCAAATCCCACCTGGTGCCCGCGCAAGTCGCACTGTTTCTGGGAGCGAGGCTCGACACAGTGTCCCTTCTGGCCTCCCCGTCGGAGGAGAGGACCAGGACCATCTTGGGCAAGGTGCAACGGATGTTGGTGGCCGACGCGGCCAAGGTGAGGTCCATCAAGTCCCTCCTCGGGATGATGTCTTCCTGCATCTACCTCATTCCCATGTGCAGGCTCCGGATGCGCCCGTTGCAAGAGTTCCTGGATGCGCGCTGGATCCAGACGACGGGCAGCTTCGAGGAAAGGATCAAGCTCGACGAGAGTTTCCGACGAGCGATACGGTGGTGGGGCACCCGCGCGCATCTGACGGCGGGCATGGACTTCCAGACCCCAGCCCACCAGGTGACTGTGACCACGGATGCCTCCCTAGAAGGGTGGGGAGCGCACACCGAAAATCTGCACGCAAGGGGACTCTGGCTCCCGACGGAGAAGTCCCTGCATATCAACGTCCTGGAGCTCCGTGCAGTGTTTTGGGCCCTCAGGTCCTTCCTTCCGTCCCTCAAGGGCAAGGTGGTGAGGATCTTCACCGACAACACCACCACCATGTTTTACATCAGGAAACAGGGCGGAACCAGGTCCCCAGCGCTGTCCAAGGAGGCGCAGGACCTGTGGCATTGGGCCGTCGCCCAAGGGATTCTTCTGGTGCCGTTTCATCTGGCAGGGATAAAAAACACCATCGCCGACTCACTCAGCAGGGAGCTGCGCTCGTGCCACGAGTGGGAACTACGGCAGGATCTGGTGGATCGCCTCTTCCGACGGTGGGGCACACCCCAGATCGACCTGTTCGCGACGGCGACGAACACCAAGTGCCGGAGGTTCGCCAGCAGGTTCCCCAGACGAGGAGCATGGGCGATGCTTTCTCGTTCCCCTGGGAGGGCCTGTTCCTCTACGCGTTCCCTCCCTTGCCTCTGCTAATCCGGCTCGTCAACCAACTCAAGAGGTCACGGTGCAGGATGATCCTCGTCGCACCTGCGTGGCCGAGGCAGATATGGTTCCCGGACCTTCTGGACTTGTCGGCGTCCCCGCCAATCAAGCTGCCGGCGGACGCGGATCTACTCTCCAGGGAAGGAGGCGCCATCCTCCACCACGACCCGAAGTCGCTGAACTTGCAGGCCTGGCTCCTGCAGCGCTAGAGTTTGGAGGATACGACATACCGGCCGATTGCAGAGAGGTTCTTGCAAAGGCCAGGGCGTCCTCGACTCTTAAATGCTACGGACACAAATGGAAGAGGTTCTCTGTCTGGTGCTACGCACAGAAGATTAACCCTCTACGGATTACGGCTCCCCAAGTGCTGCCGTACCTGCTGACGCTGGCCAAAGCTGGTCTGGCACACGCGTCCATCAAGATTCATCTTGCTGCGATCTCCCGATACACCAGAACCACGGGCCGGACGTCCTTGTGGTCTCATCGTCTGGTGAAAGAGTTCATGAAGGGACTGTTCAGATCGTTCCCGCCGGTGAAGGCTCCGGCCCCGGCGTGGGAGCTCAACGTGGTACTGACCAAACTCATGGGACCTCCGTTCGAGCCTCTGCACTCGGCCCCGTTGAAGTTTCTATCGTGGAAAACAGCTTTTCTCGTGGCCATCACCTCCGCACGACGAGTGGGAGAGATCCAGGCCCTTTCCTGCAAGGCCCCGTACTTGACTTTCCACGACACGAGGGTAGTGCTCAGGACGCACCCCTCCTTCATGCCCAAGGTACCGTCGGACTTTCATCTCAACGAACCCTTGGTGTTACCTGTGTTCTTCCCGTCGCCTTCGTCGCCGGCTGAGAGGACTTTGCACTCGCTGGATGTAGCTAGAGCGCTGAAGTTCTACGTGGACCGCACGAAAGGTTTTCGGAAGACGTCACAACTCTTTGTGAACTTTGGACCTATCAATCAGGGGAAGGCTCTCTCGAAGGCTTCCATCTCCAGATGGCTCTCCGGCTGTATCATGTACTGTCACCGGTTGGCAAACCGACCGCTGCCTGGCCGTCCGAGAGCCCATTCCACCAGAGCGATCGCAGCTACCACGGCGTTCCTATCTGGTGTGCCCCTGCTGGACATATGCAGGGCTGCTACGTGGAGGTCGACGCACACCTTCACGAAATTCTACTGCGTCGACCGGGATTCCAGGGAGGAGTCCAGGGTCGGCCAAGCAGTGCTGCGCAACCTGTTCGCCTGAGGTGAGCCTGGTGAGGAGGTAAGATGCTTAATGTTGAGTTGATGTGATGCTTAATGTTGAGCCTTTGCCACCTCCCGTGGTTGTGCATGTGTGTACTGCTATGTATTCTTTATTCATGAGCATGTGAATCCATGCCAGACCCCATGCTGGAGAAGGAACAAGTTACTTACCTGTAACTGTTGTTCTCCAGCATGGGTCTGGCATGGATTCACATGCGAACCCTCCCGCCTACCCCTCTGCGGCTCTTCACTTGGTCATACTGCCACTTCACGTGCTTCCAAATCTGAAGATGGCTGCCAGAGGCGGTGCTTAGGTAGAGGGCAGTCATTGGCTGTGGTCAGTATGACGCAGAGACCAGTGATTGGTTATTACTACGAAAGACAGATCAGAAACGAAACTGATACTGGTTTTTTCTTTACCGAGGATTCCCAGCCTGACGACGGGGAATATTCATGAGCATGTGAATCCATGCCAGACCCATGCTGGAGAACAACAGTTACAGGTAAGTAACTTGTTCCATATAGACTACACATTTTCCACATGTACATGGCATACAAAGATCTTAATCCTAATTCATGCAGTAATATGCACATTGGGATGGATTTTGGCAGATTCAACCGTTTTTTCCAAAAGAGTCCCTCGATTCTGGACCAGAAGAAATGTTCATGCCATGCTCTTGTCTCTGAACTATATAGGACTGTCGGTATTGCCTATTGGCAATAAAAAAATCATTGCCGGTTTTAAAGAGAATCTGCCATATTTGTGTTTCAAAATGTTTGCTTGTGAAGTGGCTGTATTCATTTTGGCTCTGATTTCATTTTAATATGGTGCATCAGATAGCACATTGTTAACATTTAGACCCAGATATCTGTACTCAGATTCAGTCTCTAGAGGTTTCTATTGCAAGCACCATGGTTGACGAATCCTTCTTTTTGCATAGTTGGTAGCTACTAACAAAACTTTAGATTTATTCAAGTTAACAATCAGCTTGTTGCTATTGGCATAGTTGTTCAGTTGGCTCAACAAGGCTTGAAGTCCCCTGGCCGTTCTCGTCAACAGCACTAGGTCGTCGGCCATCCAGACCTATGTACCCACTTTCAAAAGAAGCAAAGCTGGCGGATCCAGCTTCCAGCACCTAGCTCCAAAAAACTGGAACGCCCTTCCTACGGTACTCGGGAACGAAAAATCATAACAAGCCTTCCCCAAATTGCTTAAAACCACCCTCTTCAACTAACTCTCTTCATAGTGATTATATGTGACATCTGTATACAACAAAGCGCACACTGGTTCTTGTGACAACTGTACGTATCAACCAAACGTGTAGCTATTGTATGTAACACGTCAAACCACCTACCTGTTGTAAATGATGTCTCTACCTACCTACCTACCTTTGTAAATTATGTCTGACATGTACTAAGTGAGAATACTTGACCAGCGCCACGATGCCCTTGGGCAGATGTGCGCTATACAAATCCAAATAAATAGAGTAGCCAGGGGATCGTATGGCCTGTCAATCGAGGGGAATCCGCTATTATGCTCGAGAATTGATTTACCATGTCAGCTATAAAAAATTTGAACAAGGAGGATGTCGAGAGGCATCCTTGTTTAAGACCTCTATATGTATATATACATTTAGTTTGCCATCCATCGAGAGTCTTATTTGAAGTATTGGTATCCAATTCACGTATCCAGTGTTGAAGGCGAACAGGACAGTTGTTTTTTGCTAACTTGTCAAAAAGCAGCCCTCTGGGTACGCCGTCAACGGCAGTTTCAAGGTCAATAAAAGCCATAAATAAGGATTGTTTCAGCTGCCACTCTTTGTGTTTAATAGCATGTATTACATGTAAATTGATGGAGGTCCCCAACCCAGCAATGAAGCCTGTTTGATAGGGATCATTAATATTAGATTTTTTAGACCATGCTACAAATTCAGCCAAGATCAGACGGGCAAATAGTTTCCCAGGCACATCTAATAGTGCTATTGGTCTATAATTTCTAGGAACTTGTCTATCTTGTTTCTTATAGATGGGTAGGGTTATGGACTTTTCCACAACTGTGGTATTCGTTGGGAACAGATTACTTGTTGAAATATTACTCTTAATATGGTTTGTTCAGCATTGTTAGACAGGCATCCGGACCCGGGGCTCTGGAAGCACTTAGTTTCTATGTCCAATAAAGCTATTTTCAAGGAAGGTAAGTTGTGAGGAGGCTTAAGAACAGGCTGATAAGCCCAAGGAAAGTCAGCATAAAAAGAGTTGTAATACGCTAGCCAAGTTTCTTCAGATACCGCATTAATCTGTATGATGGATTGTTGAGGAGTATAAATTGTTTTAATAAGACCCCAAATCATGGCTGAACTTTTCGAGGCTATAGTACGCAGCATGAGTTGGGCATCTATAAGCTGCATGCTAGCTTTATGCTGTTTCAGCCAATTCACATACTTGGTCTTAAGTTTCTTTGTTTGCGAAAACCTCTGGTCGAGGAGTAAATGATCCAGCTCTCAAATTTGTTTCTTCATAATAGCTTTTGATTGCTTAACAAGATTGCCCGGAGCATGCAAATGAATTATTTTTTTAAGACTTGTTTTGGACTTGTTCTTTGTTCTGGACGTAGAATGTCATTGGGGAACGATATGGCTTCAAGTAAGCCATTTAGTGTCGAAGGTGTCCATTTATATCTATTACCTCTCGCTGAAACGGCTAGCTGAGTGTTCTAATATTTACTTAAGTTAGTTGCAGTGAAAGTTGACCAAGACCAGGTCATTTCTAGTATGCCATGGTCACTGATGTCTTGTTCAATTACACTGAAGGATTTTAGGCAGGCATGGAGATTGGAATCCACATATATATAGTCTATAAGCGACGCTGGTCTACCTCTTCTCCAGGTGTTTTTTTTGGTGGTACGTCATTTTGAATAGAACCATTCACCATAAACGGGCCTCTTTCTTTCATTAGATTCCACTTTTTAATTGGAATTTGATGCGTGTTGCCTGATTGACCCTTGCAATTCATGTTGAGATCGCCTGCTATGATGATATGATCTATTTTTGGATCTGTAGCAATAAGATTGAGGCACTTTTCTATATCTTCAAAGAATTTCCAGATGATTCCAATACATGTTTAAGCAAGCAACCTGTTTAGGAGTAGAAATGACTCGGAACAATTGTATATAGCTGATTGGGGCCACCCACGCTACTAAACTCAGATTTTTTTGTTGTTCTTTACTGCTGTTATGAGACCAGCCATCGGTCTTCCTCTTTACACATTGGTCGTCGGATTTAGCAAAAGTTGATGATTATCCCAAACTGGAGGAGTAGTGAGCACTTCTTGAAGAAAAACTATATCACATTTTGCTAGCCGACTCATCGAAGATGCTGCTAGGTGCTTGTTACCACGAGTATTCCATGAGGCCAAATTCAGAAGTTGTTGTGATCTAGATTCGAATTATTGATTATCTTTTGTAGGATGCTCATTTGGAAGGATCACTGATTGCATGTCTTTTTGATTAATTGCGGAACAATATATCGTCATTGCTGTAGATAACCAAGGTTTTTCCACAGTCTGTCCACTGCTTTTGGAAGAATTCTGAATGTCCTCAGATAGCTTGTCTGTTGTGTTCAATAACAAGAAACCCAGTTGATAGTTTGCGCCTTGCCTGCCATATGGTGTTCCTTGCCAGGCCTGATGACATCCATAATTTAACTACAGATGTGTCGTGACGATGTATAAATTCTACTTGGGCTATGTCGGTTGTGGTTGCATCTTGCAGACTAGATGTGTTACTCATAATGTTCAGGACTGAAGCTCTGTTAAGATCATGTTTCATAATCATTGCTACAGCACTGAAGTATCAAACTGAAGCAAGCTGCATTTTCATTTCTACTTCGTGGTTTCATTTTGATATTATTTAACAGCTTAACATAATGATTCTTTATCCGATGTTGACACTGTGTTTTTAGATAGTTGTTGATCAATGTTCTGTTGGTAAGACGCGTAATTATCATTGACATTGTGTCCGGACATGTATGACTCTTCTTGTGGCTGTATCTGTCGTATAACAGATTTTACATTAATATATTAAGAGATTTTTGTATCTCTGCTCTTCTTTTTTCTAGCGTTGTTGCAGTTGTTTCAGCTGGTTGTTTTACAGTCAGTAACGGACATAGTTTTGGTTTTGTTTGAAAGTCAGATACATCATTCCCTAGCACAGAGGGTAACTGGTTCTGTTTTTGTACTTCTTTTACCAGATTGTCCAATGGAGGATATGTTAAATTCAAATGAGGTGAAATAACATTGTTGGAAGTGCTCAAACTTAATTTTGGTAATGATGCTTTGAGCTTGGATAATGCTGTATACTGCCTTATGATGGCAGATCCTCGTTCTTTTGCTCTCCTATCAGGCACAGATATCGATCTGATGAATTGTTGAGTGTTTTGCTTCTGTGCCTTTGTTTGCTGATTTTTAGTTTTATTTGAAGATACTTCAGTAATTGGGATACATTTTCGTTCAGACTGAGGAGCAAATATGTTAAAAGATAGTTTATTTGAAGTTTTATGATCTGGTAACAGTTCTGGTGATTTTGCTCGAGTCTTAGAAGGTATCAGATCAAGTGATTGAATTACTTCAACCTGTAGTTATCCATCGTGAACACAACCCGTTTTCAATGATTTCTTATTTGCCGCCTTCTGAAGACGATTGTCTCTGATTTCAGACAAATTGGTTTCTTTAACATTTTCTATGACGATTTAAAAAAATTCTTTAGTGCATGGATTTTTTGCACTCTCAATAGTTCCGTCCATTTCCGATAGCGGGATGTGCTGTTGAGTCGTCGTTGATGCTTCCATCGACTGAAGAACTTGTCGTTTAGTTTCCAGTATTTCTTTTAAAAGAAAATTCTGATCAGTAAGACGCGAGTCTAAACTTTCATAAAGTTTAGCTAAGGAGAATAGCGCTGTGTTCATGGCTTGCAGCGTTATTTCAGGACACAACATTGCATTTGGAGAAGGAATTTCTTGGGGGTGGATCAAAGAAGGTTTGAATTGCCTTGGCGTAGGCTGGGTATAAGAAATTGATAGACCAGATAGAACAGAAGACTCATTCGGCGAATGAGTAAACGTAACAGGCAATTGTGATGTTCATATTCTTGAGTCTCATTTATTTTTTTAGTTGGAGATGGCTGTAAATTCTGTGATTCAACCGGAGTTAAAGTAGGTACTTCATGACCTTTTTCATGTTAGTGTTAGAAAAGTGATCATCCGGTGTTATAAGATCCGTTTGTGCGTCGCTAGAATTTTCATGAATTTGAGCTTGTGCTTCAATTCTGTTTGTAGTTGGTAATGCAAAATCTCCTAAAAGATTTGTTTCAGAGAAAGCCGCTAGTAACGATTCAAAACGGGTTCGTAAATAGATCTGTGGAGTTTTTCATTCCCATGGGCGAATGGATTGTGCTCGATAAAGACATGGGAATAATTTTTGTTACATCAAGCAAATTTTTAGTTTTTGTCTGGGTTTTATCTTGATAGAACGTACGTATGTCTTTTACGCAGGACGTTGATTTTGCATGCACTGCTAATTTATTCAAATGAGCTTGATTCGAGCGTTTCGGTGTTTCATTATTCGAAAATAACGCAACTGCCACCTGATCTGGCGGCGGCATTCCAGACATGAGGGTATATAATTTTACCATACAGTCTGCAAATGGCAATGTAAATGGCAACAAAAGAATACAATCAACATGCAATATTTTTCAAACTGTTCAAATTTCTTTTTTTTTTTCCACACAAGAAGGAAAACGGAAGATTATAACTTTCCTCCATGCCCTCCAGCCACAACAGTAACATCCCTTAAACGAAGCCCTTGCTCGAAAGCGTGCACGTTCCTGATATAGGGCTTCTGGGAGGGGGAGATGGAGTCTTCTAGAGACACTGCAGAGTGAAACAAAGATGCAATTGTATCAATTGTGTCAAGATAGAGGTGCTTAAAGGCCATTATTATATGCTGGAATAAAAGTATTTGTATTGTAAGTGTGCAAAGTTTATACCATGACCCGTGAGTCCAAAAAAGCCAAAATGAAGCAATTGGAAGCAGGCTGCATGGCCAGCAACAACAATAACAGCCCTTAAATGAAGCCCTTGCTCGAATGCGCCTCCATATATCTACATATATACATCTTCGTCCATAAGATCTGATTTTTATCTTTAACATTCAAATAGCTGCTTTTCCCCCAGTATTTTTAATACATCATACTCTTATCTTTTCACTAAATTCCAGTTATCACATTTTATCCTGTTATTTTTCCCTCATTCATATCTTATTTGTTCATTAAATTTAAAGACTGTACAAACATGATCATTGTTATGTTCAGTTTTGTCGATTGGCTATCATAGACAATGTTCCAAAATACGTCAGAGTCAAGTATGCAGTACCCCTCAAACATATGTTTAAAGAACCGTAGTCTTGTCTTACATAAAGCCGGGCATTCAACAACCAGATGTTTTAACGTCTCTATTTGCTGTGGAGCCAGACAAAATCTACATTCTCCATTCTGACTGAGTTTTCGGATATAGAGAATCTCATTAGTATGATATTAGTATGATATTGATTTAACCTTCTTCTCATGTAAGATAATCTATTTTTGGGGTCCCAAAATCTTACCATGTACTGTTCCGCTTTATGGAGTTCCTTAATTCTATATTATTGGTTCTTAAATACGCTCAATTTCATACAAGCTTCTCTAGTATTAATCCAATCACTCAACCACATTTTCCTTTTTGCTCTTTCAGGATTAGTTATGATGAGGTTTTCATCAATACCGGCCACCTCCATCAACATAATTTCTTTCGCCATATCATTATTTCGCAGTTTTCTGATTCAAGTATATATTATTTTCCTACTGTTGACATTAGTGTTTAGCTACTACTAACTAGTACTTGCGAAACAACATCAGTAATTTCCAATTGTAAATGGCATTCAAAGATAACATTCTCAGTTCGTGACGTATTATACAAACAGTTTTATGCAGGCCACATACAGCCTTCCAAAACTGACCCTCCATTTTTGACCATACTGTGTCCGGTATGAATTCTCTTGTTTCTGCCCGATAGAGTTGGGGGTAACCTTCTATTTGAAAAATATCACCGCAGGCAGTAATGGAATGTTCCATATTTCGCCTATATGATCCTTGTCTGAGATATCCCAGTCCTCAATTTTTGTTCTAGATCTCGGTAATAAGGTTTGTCGTTCAAGTTATTGCTGATTGAGATTCCTAAATACTTATACTCAGCAACTACCTCCAGCTCAACATTTTGCAGATAACATGTTCCCATTTTGTCATTCTCTTCTTCATGCCCAAAATCATTACTTTACATTTGGATTGATTTTTTTTTTTTCCCGAAAGTTTGCATCAGTGAACTCACCAAGACATGACAGAATGGCACGTAATCCCCTCGGTGTTCTCGCCAACAGCACTTGGTCGTCGGCGTAGAACAACCATGAGATGGCCTATCCTCCCACTTGGGGGGGGGCATCTGAAACAACTTTCACAAACTCATGGTGCACCCCAGACATGAGAAAATGAAATGGCGTGCTGGCCAATATGCAGCCCTGCTTTAGGCCTCTGAGTTTGGATCGGCTCTGATAGCATCCCGTCCAATGATAACCGAATTTGGATCTTAGTTTTTGAATGCAGTTCATTTATCCAGAAAACTAAAAAATCAGGACAATTTGCTCTTATCAACTTCTTTATTAATAAACCTACAAACCGAATCAAAGGTCACCTGGAAATCAATAAAGGCAAGATAAAGTGGTTGGTTCTTCAATTGTTCCTGCCGATTAATGATTTCCAGAATGTGTAAATTTATGGCAGTGCCCATCTCTGGCATAAAGCCAGTTTGATTTGGATCTCTCATTCCAGTCATGTCTAATCTTTGATTCAGATCCCTCAATATCAACCTTGCAATATAATTAGACGGATCAGCGTTGGCTCCCCTTTTGTAGATTGGATTGGTAATTGACTTTCTCCAAGAAAGGGGTAAATGCCGAGTCCTCACCACCTGCTTAAATAGGATCATGAAAATATGGGCCCATGCCACTGGGTGTTGCTTTATCATATGATTTGACAAACTGGCAGGCCCTGGGGCTTGGGATGTTGATAACTTGGATATATAAAACAAAATGTCATCTATATCAAAATGAGTCATTATCTCTCCAGCTCCTGTTATGTTCACCATGTTCCATCACACTAGTATCAGCATTTAAAGATTTATAAAAAATAGCCCACACCTCTTCAGGAATTGGATTCATTTGAGACCACATCATCACCCTATTCTGTGCCTTTTTCAGTAGAGACCATATTTTTGCCGAATTCTTAGGATTCAATGTAGATAGCATATTCTCTGCATCATGTTGATACATTTGTGCATGTCTTGCTCTTATCCAGTTCTTACATTTACACCTTAGAATTTTAAGTTGCCAGATTCTTTTATTAGCGTTTAGCTTTTGTATTTTTCTTTGCTCAGCTCTGAATTGAGTTTTCCGTAGAGCCCCCTCATCATGTGTGTAGCCTTTTATTTCCTGAACTTCTGGTCATGTTCTTTCGAACTTTAAATATCTGCATTTCATCTACATAAGACATAGTTTTCTCGGTGCTCAATTCAGAACAGTCATTGTAGGCCCGTGTCCAGTTTTCATTCAGGGTCTCCAATGTGTTTGGTGTCCAACAGAATCTGTTTTGAGCAGAGTTCAATTTCATGTTACATGCTAGTGAAGAATTTTGCATTTTCCCACCACCATTCCAAGACCATTGTGCTGTTATAATATCATGAACACTTAGTTTGGAAGACCACCTTAAATTCAGACATTTGAGTGAACAATTCCATATCCACAAAGATATAATCAATCAGGGCTTCTTGCTTCTCTCTATGCCACGTCATATGCGGTGGCATATCACCCAGTTTAGATCCATTAAGCCTCATAAACTGGCGCACCTTCATTAATAGATTTCACCATCTCGCTATCGGTGATAACATTCTCCCAGGCTGTTTCATGCAATTTGTCACCTGTTATTACATGTTCACAACTACGATCCAGTAACGTGAGGTTCAATAAGTCCTCTATTGCATCAAAAAATTAATCTGTAATTGCTGCATGATTCCAATAAACATTAATCAAGCCAGTGGTTTTATTCTTGATTTTGATTTTCACCATTTGGAGGAAACTATTTGGTGATGACCAAGGTTCCAATTTCATATTGGGAGATATTTTAATGGCAACCATGAGTCCAGCCATTGGCCTGCCTTTTACTGGCACAATAGCAGGAACCAGGGTTAAAATAGGTTTATCCCATACAGGAGGGGTCGACAGCCATATTTCCTGAAATGTCACAATAGCATAATCCTGCAGCAAACCGTCTCTTGAATTAGTCATATGTTTAAATCCTCTTGTATTCCAAGAGGCTAAGATGTAGGGAATACAATCCTGGTCTAGTAAGCATTGTTTCAGTCTTTCTTCACAGATATCATTCATTAGACTACTGCCTTCTGTCAGATCCACCTGTTGATTTGTTACTTGGGTCCTTTGATCAATGGGTTCTTGACTGGT
Organism: Ambystoma mexicanum; assembly: GCF_040938575.1. Classification (NCBI taxonomy): domain Eukaryota; kingdom Metazoa; phylum Chordata; class Amphibia; order Caudata; family Ambystomatidae; genus Ambystoma; species Ambystoma mexicanum. The sequence goes on along the minus strand of NC_090921.1, from coordinate 267,550,294 downwards.
ATTGCTTTCTTAATGTCGGAACATGTTGATGATCAAAAGAGGAATGATTTATTAAGAGAAATCCCAGTTCGTACAACTCCGATCTAGCTTGCCACAATGCATTCTTAACAAGTCCCGACTTCATCCATAGTTTTACCATAGATAAATCATATTGGTGTACAAATTCTATTCGGTCTATGTCCCCTGAGCAAATCCCCTCTAATGCTGGTACATCTGCAAAGATATTCATAACCGACTGTCTATTTAGATCGAAGGTTTGGAACGGATGCGATTGACATTGCATGGTCAAATAGTTTAGAACATGGTTTCTCTGTGGTGTTCGATGGCCTAGCTTAGGAGAAGAGCTCGCATTATGCTGTATATGTGATCAAAATTGATTACCATTATTCACTGTTGGGGTTTGAACATTCCCTGTCCTCTCTTTGCCATGAGGGCTCTTGTTTATTAGACTGCAAGAACAACTTCTTTAAGGATTGTTCCATTTCTCCTCGCCATTCATCCATGGTCATCCCTTTTCCCACATTCAGCTCTGCGGGGTTGCTTTGCATTCCTTCACCATCCCTTCTCACTTTGTGATTCCATTTGATTTGGCACCACAATCTCGGGCTCGTTAGTGACTACCATTCTAGTCCCAGGATCTTTAGAGATTTTAGCTACAGTGTTATCGTGCTGTTGACTCAGCAGAACTAGGCTATCCAATGGCTCATATTCCATCAGTAATTCCTGGTTCTGTCTGTTTTGTCCAATTTTTTGTGTCAGTGATTTTCGATATTTATTCAGGCTTTAAACTCAAAATAAAAGGAATACACATTTTCTATTGAAAACAACATCTTTTTCATCTCTTTATTTCACGGCGCATTGTCATTTGTAAGCTCACCCAAACCAGAATCAGCTTTAACAAACGGAGTGGAGGGTCTCGAAGTCTCTGTAGAAGCTTACTTAAATGCAACGAAGGATCCAAATATTTACTCAATCTAAAATCAAGAGCTCTAATACATTTCAACCCAAAGTCTATCCGGTCGCAAGGTACCTTTTTGTAAGGTGTAATCTACAAAGTCCCTCAAAAGTTACGCTTCTATATTAGGGGTCATTCCATAGCAGATTCCCTGGTAGTCACCACCACAAGAAAAAGGGTGGGGATTCTGCTGTCCACCAGTGAGGCACCTCCTTATAAAGAGGGGAAAAAGCTCTATTCTCTAGGGAAAAGGATTACATCTTCTGCAGCTTTCGCCACGCGCATTGCCAACAATACAACTCTGTTGGCTAGTTACGCCGATGCCCAATGGGGCCTGTTGCAAGAAGTCCCTTTGCCCTTGCGTACCTGCTTATTGGTCACTGTTTCAGAAGGCACTCAGGTGAATCAAAGCATCACCAAGAACACCTTAGATGCTGCGGAAACGGCTGGCAGTTGTATAGTCCATGGTGTACTCCTTAAGAGACATGTTTGGCTCAGAAACTCGGGTTTCAAGCCCGAAACACAGGCGTCCCTCATCAACAAACCCCTTGAGGATTCCAACTTGTTTCATAAGGCGGTTGATGACGCACTGGAAATAGCTAAGAAGGAGCACGAAACATTAAAGGCCCTGGACCAAATCACGAGACCCCCCTAATAAGCGCGGATATGGCAATAGGTGTTTTTTTTCATGGCCAAGGACAAACTCAACATCAATACACCTCAGCCTGCAACTGGTTCTCCCCTCAGGGAACCAGTGGATATAACGCGCAGTATGCTCAAAGAGGACAACGTTGTGGCAAGGGGAGAGGTCGGGCCCTACTGCTAGTGGCTCCCTGGCTACCACCACCAAATGACCCGAAGATTCAGGTCCCCTCCCCTGCATCTCCAGTCAGGGGCGGTTTAACATTATTTCTGCAAGCATGGGAGGGAATTACAACAGACCGTTGGGTAATGTCAACAATAGCCCACGGTTACTGTATCGAATTCAGCCGGTCCCCAACATTCAGACTTCCAAAGGGAAGACGTCTCACACCAGAACACCTTCTTATCCTTGTGCAGGAAGTGGAATCGCTGCTGCAAAAAGGAGCCATAGAGGTCGGTGTAAAGGTGGGTATTTATTCAGTGTACCTCCTTGTATCCAAAAAGGATCTTGCCATGCGCCCTGTATTAGATCTGCGCCCAGTGAACAAATTTGTAAAACCTCAAAAGTTTCGAATGGTGACTCTGCAGGAAGTAATCCCCCTGCTCACACAGGAGGATTACATACCAACACTAGACCTGAAAGATGCATACTTTCATATTTCAATGTTGCCAGCACATAGGAAATACCTCAGGTTCATGATAGAGGGCAAACACTATCAGTTCAAAGTGCTACCCTTTGGCATAGCCCCAGCGACAAGGGTATTCACGAAGGTACTGGCAGCGGCACATCTGTGCAGGTTGTCCATTCCGGTCTATCCTTACCTCGACGACTGGCTTATAACAGGGGATTCTTAAGAAACATGCTTCTCAAATACTCAAAAGACTATAGACCTCTTGTTCCACTTGGACTTCTCCATCAATGAAAAGAAGTCCAGTCTAAACCCCAGCCAAGTTGTGCAATTCCTAGGGGCTCTAATTCAAACCAAGGACGCCTAGTCTTCCCCTCCGAGGGGGTCCAAAACATGCTGTTTCAGATCCCTTAATATGTAGCCGGTCGAGAGGTGATCGTACGCAAAGCCATGCGATTGCTAGGAATGATGGGGTCATGTATTTATTTGGTCCCTCACGCGCGCCTGCGCATGCACCCAATGCAAGAGTGGCTCAACAGCCAGTGGTGTCAGGCCAGCGGACAATGCGACAATCTAGTGGCTGTCTCACAAGCCTTGGTTCTCTCGCTGCGGTGGTGGTCGAGGGAAAACCTCGTGTTGGGGAAATCCTTCGTCACCCCTGCAGTGGACGCCACTCTAACCACAGACGCATCCCTCACAGGATCGGGGGCTCAGCTGTCCCATCAAACTGCACACAGAGTTTGAACTCCAAGTGTGGCGTCCAAACCCATAACCCTGCTGGAATTGTTGGCGGTCTTCAAAGCACTGAAGGCTTTCCAGAGGCACCTTCAAGGAAAGACAGTGCTGATCCTCACAGACAGTACCACAGCCATGTACTCCCTGAACAAGCAAGGGGGCACTCCCTCTCCAGTTCTGTCCAAGCTGTCCCAGAACATCTGGAAGTGGGCTCTCAAACACATGTTCCTGTTATCTCAACATGTGCCAGGGGAACTCAATCTTCTGGCAGACGGACTCAGCAGAGACTTCCCTCTACCCGCAGAGTATGAATGCCGATTACACAAAGACATTGTCTCCAACGTTTGCGCAGAATGGGGCTTCCCAGAGATCGACCTGTTTGCAACTCTGGAAAACACACAATGCCAAGATTACGCCTCCAGGTACCCTCAGAACCACTCCAAGTGGAACAGACTCTGGATAACATGGTCAGGGAAATTTGTCTACGCTTTTCCCCACCGACTCCCCTTCTCAACAAGATAGTGCACAAGATGCACCAGGAATCAGTTACCATGATACTGGTGGCCCCCATGTGTGCCCGCCAACCCCGGTTCGTTCATCTGATGGAGATGTCACTGTCTCCTCCAGTGAAACTGACCTGCCCGTACAACATGTCACAGGACAAGGGCCGAACGATGCATCTATGCTCACAGACCCTGAACTTGGCAGCCTGTCTCCTGAGGTCAAAGAATTTGGACATTTGCAGCTCCCTCAGAGATGCATGGACCTTCTCAGGGAGGCTAGGAAACCGAACACTTGTTACTGCTACTCTAGTAAGTGGAAACGACTCGTCATCTGGTGTAACTCAAGGAGCATCAACCCTGTTGACTGCTCTCCCACTCACATTGTTTTATAACTGACTCACTTGCTGGACTCAGGTTTAGTCTTTAATTCTATTAAAGTTCACCTACCTGCACTCTCCGCCTACACTACATCTCAACATAAGGTGTCATGGTGAAAGGTTCCAGTTATTAAAACCTTCATGGAGGGAGTGAAAAGAATTCATCCTCCTATATCTAACCCACCTCCCGGAGGGGACCTGAACTTTGTGTTAACCAGGCTAATGGGCTCCCCCTTCGAGCCCATGCATAACGCAACCCTTAAGGATCTAACTCTTAAGACTGATTTCTTGATAGCTATCACCTCCATTAGGCGAGCGAATGAACTACAACCATTCTCTATCTTGGATCACTTTGTAACATTTCACAAAGATAAGGTGGTTCTACGCACACACCCTACGTTTGCCCCGAAATTCATTTCTAAGTTTCATGTCAACCATTCTATAGAACTACCAACGTTCTTTCAAAATCCTTCAAACTTGGGGGACAAGACTCTACACGTACTAGATGTGCGCAGGGCAGTCATGTTTTATATGGAAAGAACTTGTCCACTAAGAAAGACTAATCCGTTCTTTGTCTCAGTGACGGCAGGAAGAGAAGGGGATGAAGTCTCCAAATCCACTATCTCTAGATGGATTGTCCAGTGCATCACTCTGTTACACTCTTGCTAAGAGAGAACTGCCCTTCAAGCCTAGAGCGCACTCTACTCTAGGCACTGGGGCATCCATAGCATTCATTGCAAATGTTCCCCTAGAGTCCATTTGCAAAGCGGCAACCTGGAGTTCTGTACACACCTTTACAAAACACTTATGTCTAGATGCTCACTCTAGATCTGATTCCCAGGTGGGACAAGCAGTACTAAGACACCTTTTTTCTACTGTTCCTTCTCAAAACCCACCTCTAACTCTGGGTACTGCTCGCTAGTCTATGCACAGAATGTGATTCTAAGCAGATTAACAAACATCAGAAGACATGCATTAGTTACCGTAAAAGCATTTCTGATGGGTGTATCTGCTTAGATTCACATGCACCCACTTATTCCTCCCCGCTCGGATCGAAGGAACATAGACGTCTTATTACTTCTCTTTCTGTACTCACTCACGTTAGTCATAAGGCTCCCTCATGGCAGAAAAAATACAAACAGACGGACCTTGATGCGTGAGGGATTTTGGATACACTACTCGTCACTAAAGGGATAGTGTTACAGACGCGCCTATGTCGACGTCCCCTTTTCGACTTTCGAAAAAAAAAGATGCAATACTCTGCATTGACCACTGGATGTCGGACTATGCACAGAATGTGAATCTAAGCAGATAAAAGCATCAGAAATGCTTTTACGGTAAGTAACGCATGTCCTACGCCTACCTAATTAGCCAGCAAGTTATCAGACACACTATCAGCGGTACACACTTTCTCCGGCCACTACAAGCTGTTATATTCATCTCGCTTGTTAGTAGCCATTACCATTTCCACAGCCCACCAGAGCTCATCAATCTCCCTGACAGCAATTCAAATAGTTATGTCCTCAATTTAGAAGAACAAAATCGCTTTTTAAACCAGACTCTTTCCTTCAAATTACTATCACTAACAGTTTTGCCAGTACAGGCAAAATAAACGGGCAATATAAACACAACCAATAATGCTCTCAAATATATCCGCACCCACCGCCCTCTGCCCGCTGCCAACTGACAGCCGACAGCACTTCTCCAAAGCATTTCCACAAGATGTGCGCTGCCAGTGCTTTTTGTTGAGTTCTGGGAAAGGAGGAGGAGCTTCACACACGTAGGTCAGTTTACAGGATAATCCACAAGATTTGGCAAAAATGAACGTTCTAGGGCCTCTACAGCTGACAACACTTCTCCAAAGTACTTCCACCAAATGCTGGCTTTCATTGCAAATGTCCCTTTAAATAGTATTTGTAAAGCAGCTACATGGAGCTCAGTACCTAATTTCACTCAGCACTACTGCATTGACACTCATTCCAAGACAGATACACAAGTGGGACAAGCGGTTCTTAGACATTTATTAGCTCATGAACCTTCTCGCATCCCCCCTCTTTCTTCGTACACTGCTCGCTAATCTATGCACAGCATGTGATCTAAGCAGATTCCACGAGCCTCAGAAGGGATACATTACTCACCGTAATCGTATTTCTCCAGCATGGGGTCTGGCATGGATTCACATGCTCATGAATATTCCCCGTCGTCAGGCTGGGAATCCTCGGTAAAGAAAAAAACCAGTATCAGTTTCGTTTCTGATCTGTCTTTCGTAGTAGTAACCAATCACTGGTCTCTGCGTCATACTGACCACAGCCAATGACTGCCCTCTACCTAAGCCCCGCCTCTGGCAGCCATCTTCAGATTTTTACCGCACGTTCATGTGTTGGGATCCTCGTGCTATTGCTCTCGAGCGTTAGTGCTATTTTTTTTTTCACGTTTTTTCTCAAAAACTTCGTTTTTTCGGTCAAAAGATCCTTAAGCTCCACCGACTCTCCATCTGATCAACGGGGACCCGTGTTGGATTCGTCTACGCCCCTCAAGGGTGAAGATTTCGTCGAGCTACGCTTTTGGAGGATTCCGGAAGTTTCTCAGGCCCATCTCGGTCATGGCCCAGGAGAAGGGAAGCTCGACGCCCGGAAAGCTGTTCAGGGTCTGCCCTGGATGCCAGCTGCAGAATGTCTTTAAGGAAGACGAACACTCCTTTTGTCTTTACTGCCTACATGAGGACAAGACGCACGTGGAGAAGGACTGTGCGTTTTGCGGCAACATGTCGGAGCGGACCATGAAGGACCGCCATCAACGTCTCGCCAACTGGCTGGAAGGGAAGAGCCCGTCCGGCGAGAAGAAGAGGAAGAAATCTGAGCGGTCTTCTAAGACCTTTGAGGACGCCCCGGCGACGGGGGTCCAACACAAGGCCAAGCACCGCGAGTCCGCTGGCACCGGGAGCGCCGAACGGTCGGGCTCTACGGGCGCCAGGCAGGACGCGCCCTCCCCGGCTCCATCAACCACGAGCCAACGCTCTGGGTCGGGTAAGAGGAAGGCCGAGCACCCGGCGAAGCTCCTGGAGAGGCCCCGGTCGAGCTCGAAGGCGGAGGGGGAGCGAGGCAGTGCCCCCCCCTCAAGGAGAAGGCGGTGAGCGCACCTAAGGTGGTGAAAGCCTTAATCCATCCGGCCAAGGCCTCTATCGAGACAGTCGCGGCGGCCCTGGCTCAGCCTGTGGAGGCTACACCAGTGGTGGCGACCTCGGGGCTCAGAGTCTCCCTGCCACCGCGGAGGGAGTCCTCTTTTATGCACATCGACAGGACCCCCGTGAAACCTCCGACGGAGAAGAAAAAGGGGGGGGGCAGGAGGTTGTTGTGGATTCGGCCTCAACCTCTGAGGAGGAACTGATCGAGGTCTTAAGCCACGGCGTTGGCGTGGAAGAAGACCAGCCCTTCGGGAGGGATCCCGACGCAGGAGACGACAACATCGTCGAGGGCACCGACGGGGCCCCTGACCGCCCGTCGGACTCCCCTCTACCAGCGCCGCAAGACAACTCGGCGGCCATTTTGTGGGCTATACAGTCCTTATGCTCAGAGATAAGGACGAGACTGCCGTTACCAGTGGAGGAGCCACTCCCGTCGGGGGACCCGGAACCAGGCCCTTCGGGCAGCCCCCCTCCTAAGAAAAGAAGGATTCACCCTCCACCTCCCTTTCAGCCGTCGCGCCCCGTTCAGCCCTCCTCCCCGTCCACGACTCGAGGGGATGACACGGGGACTGACACGGCCGCGACGGGTACGGACGACGAGGTGTACGACGAGGATCTGCCGTCGTCGCCTCCCACCCGGGCTTCCCCGCCCGACAAGATTGGATCTTTTCACTCCATGATCGCCAGGGCTTCCGAGCTCTTCCAGCTCTGCCCTGAGGAGAAGAAGAAGGAAGGTTTCCTTTATCAGCGGCGGGAGGCCAAGAGGAAGACGGTCCTCGCGGTATCTCTGCTGGACGATATTTGGGACGAGGGCCTTGCCCTCCTCAAGAACCCATCCACGGCGCCGGCTAGAAGAGACCGGTACGAGAAGAAGTACCGGGTCCCGGACGCGGCCCCCTTGTGCCTCCGGGCACAGCCTACCCCGGACTCCGTCGTCTCCGCGGCGGCCAGGAAGAAAGCGGGGGGGGGGGGGGCGGCCTCCACGTCGACTTCCCCGCCGGACGGCGAGGGAAAGAAATTGGACACGATGGGGCGCAGGGTCATCTCGTCTGCAGCGACGACGATTAAGGCGGCCAACGCCTTAGCTATCGTAGCCCTGTAAGAGGATTCAATTCAACACTACAGCTAAATCAGCGCCTAGTCTAGAATACTGAATGAAAACCCTTATTGATATATCTTTATGTCCAGTTCATGCGTTCTGGATGACTACCCCTATATAACACCCCTCCCTTGGAATCCCCCTGACCCCACTGAGCCAAGAAGTAGTTCTGTTTTGCAAGTTAAAAGGTTTATTTGAGAATTTAAACAATATAGATATATATCACACTTTATAATAAATTAATAATTGGATATCACACTGAATCTGAGCAGTAATCAATAATGGATAGTCTGGCACTAGCACACTTGTGAATAGGAACAGAAGAATAAGGTGGTAGAGAATGCTTTATATAAGTTCAGATGGATGTAATGTTAAATGAAAATGCAATACAGAAAATACTCAATATGATTTCAACAAAACAATGTAATCACTTTTCTCTGGCAATCCCCTCCCCCCTTTATGCAATGCAAGGAAATGGAAAGAAAGCACACAGTTCTCAGAAATGCAATCAAATGTAATTCAGTTCACTCCAGCAAGCTTACACTACAGAAGTTGGAAACACAGGCCCAAAATGCTTTTATATGTGCTGCCAATGAAGTGAAAAATACGCTAAAATGCTTTTAATTCCCTCTAGAGGTTCAGGGTGAGTGGTATCAAGTTAATATTAGCCCAGACTCACTTTAGCAAGGATCTAGGAGTAACTAGCAGGTTAAACAAATTTTTGGCAACTGAAAGCAAGAAAACTGCTGTTTTCACACGTTGAGAAATTTGCAAATCGCGGCAAATTCGCGAGTGCGTTTTTCGCGATTGCGGCAAAGGTATCGGGGGTAGGAATGCGGTTCGTAGGAAAGCTGGGATTCTAAGCTTTCAGAGGAAAGTTACTGCAAGTCTCTAGGAGATATGAGCGATTAAATAAAGGTAGTTTTTCGGATTTGGAATGTTAAAATTCAAAGTGACAAGTACAGTTTGCAACTAGAAAATGACAGGTGACAGCTTTACAAATGACAGGTGACAGTTAGGAGGCAGTTCTACTTAGATTAAAATAGCTTGGATTAGATTATTTTAACTAAGAGATTGGTTCTGCACAGTTCTGCTAGGTACTCACACTATATTCTTGAATTAAATGGGCCTCGCCACGGATCTGGTCAGGTTTTAGACTTGACTCTGGTCTGGTCTCTGCACTTCAGTGATCTGGGTCAGCTCTCTGGTTCTGCTAACAGTGGTCTGGGTCAGCTCTGCTCTGCTGGTCTAGCCTCTCTGGATTCTGGAGATTGATGGATTTGAAGTCTGGATCTCTGGATGTGGTATGGTCCGGCAGAGCGCGTTGCAGCAAATGGAATTGAATGTCCCTATCTGTCCTGACTGTCTGCTTTTATGTGTTTTGAAAGTGGTTGTGTGTGAGCATCACTAGGCTCTACCCCTCTCCACTTGTCATTGGCCACTTCATCCTCTTCCCCTTGATTGGGGGAATGAAATGAAGTGTCATCATGATGAGGTCTGTTTATGGTACAGAGAACCCACCCCTGTCAAATTACACACAATCTATATTTTGACCCAAAAGACATATTTGCACAGGTACACATTTGTTAAAAATTACATGCACCCATCACATATCACAGGAGGTATACCCTCTCCAAATCTGCTCTTCCTGGGAGCTTGCATTCAGAAATGGCGACATTTGCACTTTTTAACTGGTTTCGCAATATCGGACATTAACCCAAATTTATACAGATGTGCGCAAGGCATGCAGGCATTAATTGATGAAGTGTCAGACTTTTAACATGAATACATTTTAAGTAATACCCTCTTAACTGCTAGTTTGCCCCAAGAACATCACACAAATTGGAGTTTGGGCTTGAATTGAAGGTACATTTTTTAAATTAAGGCTCTCAAAGTTATACATTTCTGTCATTTGATTACAAAGAGTTATCAGTGTTTCTGTAAAATATATATTTTGCTTTCAATTCAGTTCTCAGAGTGTTGGAGTCCGCCTCCAAGACTTGGGTGGGTCAGTCACATGTGTCTTCTGGCAGGCAGGCCTTTGTTGACAGGAAACAGTCAAAATCAACATATCCTATTCAATTGCAAGAGCCTATTGTGTGGTCTCCAGGAGGCTCCCAGCCAGTCTGCCTTCTATCAATCAAGAGGTCATGTGAGATTCTAACTCCTGGTGTGAAGCTCTGGAGGTGAGAGGGTTTCCCAGGCTTCAGGCCTCTGGGAACAGCATGTGGCTAATTTTTAATTAAAATGCAGCCTTTGAAGTCAGCTGAGTCAAATCCCTTTGTCAGCAACTGCACTCAGTTCTCCTGTCAGAGTTTAGACCGCTAGCGCCGCCTTGAGGATTTTGTTGGTACTGCATGCAATTTTGGGATCTTTCTTGGATTAATGCATTCTAAACAGGAATGGTTCTTACATAGTAGTAAAACCTTGCTTAACATTGTTTTGATGGGCTCCTTACAGTAAAATGGTTATGTGGAACCCCACAAAAGGGTTGAATCTTTAAAGTGGTCCAATGAGTCACGATTTCAGCAACTTTTTGACATCAGTAACAGTGGATTTTGTTAACAAAGATCTTTCTTTACACTGGTGGGTGGCAAGTTAGGTAACCATTTTGGGTGTGCGCACAAACTGCGTGGTTCTCCTGGATTCTGGCGCACTTGTGGGCTTTTTGGCCATCTTGGATTTTCTAAGCCCACAGCACCAAATGTTGCAGCATGATAGCTCAAACGTGGGTCAGGACACCAAACAGCCCGCTACGACAGGGAGCGGAGGTACAAACTGGCTCCCCTGCTGGACTTCCTACCGGACGACAAGAGGGCGGATGCCCTAGAGATCTTGCAGGAAGGTGAGGTGGCGTCGGACCACGCCATCACGATTGCGACGGACATCGCCGACACTGGATTTTGCCAGTTGGGCAACGGCGTGTGCCTTAGGCGGCGTGGATGGCTCAGGGCTATTGACTTCCGTCAAGACGTACAGACCAGAGTCCTGGACATGCCGATCGATGGGAACAACCTGTTTGGGAAAACAGTGGACGATTCCCTTCAAGCCATTAAAGCGGACACGGAGACGGCCTGGGCTCTCTGGGTTCTCCAGCAACGGCGGCCGCCCTTTCGGAGCGGCGGAGGCAAGGGCGCCTCCAAAGGTTCCGGCGGCGGATTTTCCACCTACCGTCAAGCGGCCCATTCGTCGTCTCAGGAAGCTTACAGGGGACGAGGCAAGTCAGGCGGACCCCGCCGTCGTCGCCAAGGAGGTCAAGGCGGCAAAGCCTCGTCTAAGCAGGATTGAACTGGCCGTGGGGTCTGGCCCCGACCGAAGCACCCCGGTGGGAGGCCGGCTGGCGAGCTTCGTCAGCGTGTGGGAGTCCATCTCCACCGACCGTTGGGTGCTGGACGCCCTAGCCCAGGGTCACGCGCTCGAGTTTCAAAGAAGGTGCCCGCGCGTCCCCCCTGTGGCCAGGAAAGAGCTTCACGTCCCTCAGCTTCTCATGGAGGTAAAGGCGATGCTCAGGAAGGGCGCCATCGAACTCGTCCCAAAGAGGCTTCGTGGCTCTGGAGTTTACTGAAGATACTTCCTCGTGAAGAAGAAGACGGGAGGATGGCGCCCCATCCTAGACCTACTACGGCTGAACAAGTTCATCAAGGCGCAGAAGTTCCGGATGGTCACCCTCCAGCACGTCCTGGGTCAGCTGGAGGAGGGCGACTTCCTGTCGTCGTTGGATTTGGAGGATGCCTACTTCCATATTCCCATCCTAAAGGGGCACCGAAAATTTCTCAGGTTCGTGGTCCAAGGGCGTCACTATCAGTTCAGAGCCCTTCCCTTCGGTCTACGGTCAGCACCCAGGGTATTCACCAAGTGCCTTGCACCAGTGGCGGCGCAGCTGCGCCGAGAGGGGATCCACGTCTACCCCTACCGGACGACTGGCTCATCCGAGCCAAGACGAGGGAGCTCGCCGTGGAGCACACGGCAAGGACCGTCCAACTTCTCACGGACCTGGGATTCTCCGTGAACTACGCCAAGTCCCACCTGGTACCCGCGCAAGTCGCACTGTTTCTGGGAGCGAAGCTCGACAGTGTCTCTTCTGGCCTCCCCGTCGGAGGAAAGGACCAGGGCCATCCTGGGCAAGGTACAGCGGATGTTGGTTGCCGACGCGGCCAATGTGAGGTCCATCAAGTCCCTCCTCGGAATGATGTCTTCTTGCATCTACCTCATCCCCATGTGCAGGCTCCGGATGCGCCCGTTGCAGGAGTTCCTGGACGCGCGCTGGATCCAAACGACGGGCAACTTCGAGGAGAGGATCACACTCGACGAGAGTTTCCGACGAGCGATCCGGTGGTGGGGCACCCGCGCGCATCTGACGGCGGGCATGGACTTCCAGACCCCAGGCCACCAGGAGACAGTGACCACGGATGCCTCCCTGGAAGGGTGGGGAGCGCACACCGGAAATCTGCACGCGAGAGGCCTTTGGCTCCCGACAGAGAAGTCCCTCCATATCAACGTCCTGGAGCTCCGTGCAGTGTTTTGGCCCCTCAGGTCCTTCCTTCCGTCCCTCAAGGGCAAGGTGGTGAGGATCTTCACCCACAACACCACCACCATGTTTTACATCAGGAAACAGGGCGGAACCAGGTCCCCAGCACTGTCCAAGGAGGCGCAGGACCTGTGGCATTGGGCCGTCGCCCAAAGGATGTTTCTGGTGCCGTTTCATCTGGCAGGGATAAAAAACACCATCGCCGACTCACTCAGCAGGGAGCTGCGCTCGTGCCACGAGTGGGAACTACGGCAGGATCTAGTGGATCGCCTCTTCCGATGGTGGGGCACACCCCAGGATCGACCTGTTCGCGACGGCGACGAACTCCAAGTGCCGGAGGTTCGCCAGCAGGTTTCCCCAGCCGAGGAGCATGGGCGATGCTTTCTCGTTCCCCTGGGAAGGCCTGTTCCTATACGCGTTCCCTCCTCTGCTGATCCGGCTCATCAACCAGCTCAAGAGGTCACGGTGCAGGATGATCCTCGTCGCACCTGCGTGGCCGAGGCAGATATGGTTCCCGGACCTTCTGGACTTGTCAGCGTCCCCGTCAATCAAGCTGCCAGTGGACGCGGATCTGCTCTCCAGGGAAGGAGGCGCCATCCTCCACCACGACCCGAAGTCGCTGAACTTGCAGGCCTGGCTCCTGCAGCGCTAGAGTTTGGGGGATACGACATACCGGCCGACTGCAGAGAGGTTCTTGCAAAGGTCAGGGCGTCCTCGACTCTTAAATGCTACGGACACAAATGGAAGAGGTTCTCTGTCTGGTGCCACGCACAGAAGATTAACCCTCTAGGGATTACGGCCCCCCAAGTGCTGCCGTACCTGTTGACGCTGGCCAAGGCTGGACTGGCACACGCGTCCATCAAGATTCATCTTGCTGCGATCTCCCGATACACCAGAACCACGGGGCGGAAGTCCTTGTGGTCTCATCGTCTGGTGAAAGAGTTCATGAAGGGACTGTTCAGATCGTTCCCGCCGGTGAAGGCTCCGGCCCCGGCGTGGGAGCTCAACGTGGTGCTGACCAAGCTCATGGGACCTCCGTTCGAGCCTCTGCACTCGGCCCCGTTGAAATTCCTGTCGTGGAAAACTGCGTTTCTTGTGGCCATCACCTCCGCACGACGAGTGGGAGAGATCCAAGCCCTATCTTGCAAGCCACCATACTTGACTTTTCATGACACGAGGGTGGTGCTCAGGACGCACCCCTGCTTCATGCCCAAGGTGCCGTCGGACTTCCACCTCAACGAACCCTTGGTGTTGCCTGTGTTTTTCCCGTCGCCTTCGTCGCCGGCTGAGAGGACTTTGCACTCGCTTGATGTGGCTAGAGCGCTGAAGTTCTACGTTGACCGCACGAAGTGTTTTCGGAAGACGTCACAACTCTTTGTGAACTTTGGACCTGTCAATCAGGGGAAGGCTCTCTCGAAGGCTTCCATTTCCAGATGGCTCTCCGGCTGTATCATGTACTGTCATCGGTTGGCAAACCGACCGCTGCCTGGCCGTCCGAGAGCCCATTCCACCAGAGCGATCGCAGCTACCACGGCGTTCCTTTCTGGTGTGCCCCTGCTGGACATATGCAGGGCTGCTACATGGAGGCGACGCACACCTTCACGAAATTCTACTGCGTCGATCGGCGTTCCAGGGAGAAGTCCAGGGTCGGCCAAGCAGTGCTGCGCAACCTGTTCGCTTGAGGTGAGCCTGGTGAGGAGGTAAGATTGCTTGATGTTGTGTTTGATGTAATGCTTAATGTTGAGCCTTTGCCACCTCCCGTGGTTGTGCATGTGTGTACTGCTATGTATTCTTTATTCATGAGCATGTGAATCCATGCCAGACCCCATGCTGGAGAAGGAACAAGTTACTTACCTGTAACTGTTGTTCTCCAGCATGGGTCTGGCATGGATTCACATGCGAACCCTCCCGCCTACCCCTCTGCGGCTCTTCACTTGGTCATACTGCCATTTCACGTGCTTCCAAATCTGAAGATGGCTGCCAGAGGCGGGGCTTAGGTAGAGGGCAGTCATTGGCTGTGGTCAGTATGACGCAGAGACCAGTGATTGGTTACTACTACGAAAGACAGATCAGAAACGAAACTGATACTGGTTTTTTTCTTTACCGAGGATTCCCAGCCTGACAACGGGGAATATTCATGAGCATGTGAATCCATGCCAGACCCATGCTGGAGAACAACAGGTACAGGTAAGTAACTTGTTCCTTCTGATGCTTGGATCAGCTTAGATTCACATGCGACCCACCCTCCTCCCCTCAGAGAGAAGGCGCATGGAGGTTTATGAGCTTGTCTGATACGTATCTGCTTGGATACAACTGTACTCGCGCTACACCTCATGCTACCTCATGTCAGAAGAACAAAATTCAAATGGATTGTGTCCTCCAACGTATTCCACATCTTTGACATGTAATGTCCACAGCTGTGTAGTTTGGAAACTTTTTCGGCAGAGGGGATCCTGCGTCGATGCCGTCTGGTTGATGTCCCTCGAAGGCCTCCATCGAGGGCGACTTCACCGGATGTTATAAATGGGAAGCACAGGGCTCTTAGCCTCAGTTCTGTTTTTTCTACAAATGTGTTTGCTTCAGAGACTTGGCGCGCCTTGTGTTTTCCTTGTGATTGTACTCTTCTTCGACTCCGTGGTCTGGCTTCAAGACTTGCCAGGACTGCACGTCGAAAATGTCGATTACCAACCTGCATCGCATTTGTTTGTGGTGCTTGAGCGAGAGTCACAACACCGACTGCTGCTCCAAATTCCAGTCGCTGACTGCTAAGGCCTTGCGGGAGCATAAGGGAAAGCTTCAGGGTGTTCGGGGTTTTAAACCCAGTAAGTCCCGTAAATCGAAGTCCAAGAGGATGTCCACTGACGACTCGAAAGGTGATCCTCCGTGTTGGGAGGAGTCCCGGGGATCTTGGTGCCGGAGTGGTTCCCGCCATTCGTCGTCCTCGTCTCGGCATTCTAGGAAGCGCTGTCACTGGTCGCCTTCCCTGTCCTCCTCGGAGGATGGACCCATGAGGAAAGTGGCTTGTCCAACGAAGTCCTCGACTCCGGAGGAATGGGCTGCCCTTAGAGAGCAGATGTTAGATTTTTCAATTGCAGGGCACAGTTCCACCCATGCCTTCGGATGAAGCCGGCAAGGAACAGTCTTGTACCGTGGCTCATGCGCCTTCGGGCTCGGGTCCTCGACACGACTCATCAGGAACCTTCGAGGTCCCGTTCGGACAAGTCACAAGATGGTCGCAAGATACGTGCTTCGAGGTCTCGGTCCTAGTCTCCAGCGAGACCGCAGAAACCTGGTAACGGCTTGAGGTCGGCTCTGTCGGCGCCGTGTTAGTTGGATACCGACGTCGAAGCTTTGCCTTCGTACCAGCCTTTGGCGCTGTCGTCGCCTGTTTCGACGCCAAAGCCGTCGGCGCTCTCAACGTCTAAGCCTTCAGCGCCCTCGACGCCTTCAGGGCTTTGTGGCCGAATTTTGCCATTGGAGATCCCCGATAATGTGGCTCCTCCAAGAATGGCTACTTCTAAGTCTGTGAGACCGGCGGTGGACTCAAGACACTTCTGTTCCGAGGCAAGGCTTTTACCTCCCTCTGGATGACATCTATGAGGAGCAGGAGAAGTCAGACTTTGATATGGACCGTGTTGAGCCTGATGTGGCTCCTGACGTTTCTGGGGACAGTCAATTGGAAGAGTTGAGGCAAACTCTTCATGGTGCGAGTGGTTTGGACACTTCTCCGGAAGTGGAATTTGGCAGGCCTGAGCCTGGGGCTCATGCTGAGTCGTCCTATAGGAGGTCCATGGCAAGGGTCACGGAGTATCTGGGCTGATCTAGTCCTCCTGACGCTTTTGTACAGGATGATCTCTCAGACTTCTTCGACCAAGGTCCGTCCTTTGACCTGGTGTTACCTTTTCATCTGACCTTGCAGAAAAGGGTGGCAGCTGCTTGGCATTTACCGGAATCTCTTCCGGCTGTTAACAAATCGTTAACCAAGAAATACTGCCCTTCCGGTATCAACCTCAGCTATCTTTCATCTCACCCCACTCCAGAGAGTTTGGTGGTTCAGGCGGCTACAGCCACCTCGAGGCAGGTTGCGTACCCTACCATCCCTCCAGATAGGGACAACAAACGTTTCGACGGTTGGGCACGCAGGGTGTTTTCTAAGGGGAGTATAGCGCTAAAATCGGCCAACTCCACTTGTGCCTTAGCAAGATTTTCACACACTCTGTGGAATTGTTTCACTAGTGGCAGAGCATATTCCCGAGGGGTATGGAAGGGATGGGTTCCTTGCTCTCGTGCAAGATGGCAAGGATGCCATGTGTGAATCACTTCAGTCGGGTTTGGACACAGCTGACCGTGTTAGCCAGACCATGGCTGCGAGCACCGTTATATGCAAATTTGCATGGTTACGGAAGTCTGGTTTTGCCCCGGATTTGCAAGCCCGTCTTTTGAACGTGCCCTTTGATGACGCGCATTTGTTTGGCAGCAAGGCTGACGAGAGCCTTGGGAGGTTGTAGACCTCAAAAGTTGCAGCAAAATCTTTAAGCGCAGCTGTGCATCATCCTCTGCCTTTTCTTCCTAGTGGGACAGCAGTGGAGGGGAGGTTCTTTTCGTTACTACTCCTCCTTTTGTAGAACGAGAGGAGCCACCAGAAAAAGGGGTCAGCGTAAAAGTACCATTGGTGGTCGGGGAAATAGAGGTGCCAAAGCCGCTCAGGCAGCTGCCTCTTTGCTTCAGGCGCTGCCACAGCCGCTCCAAATCAGTCATACCATAGCCCACGGCTACTGCCTTCCCTTCCTGAAGCGGCCTCACGACAATCCACCGGGGAATCTCTTTGAAGCTTCCAGATCCGCTCCTTGTGCAGGAAATCTTGACCCTGCTAGAGAAAGGTGCTATAGAACTTGTGACTGTAGCGGAGAGGAACAAGGGATGATATTCCCCGTATTTTTTTTATTCCAAAGTCTCATCTGACACCTTCCCAACAGCTCCAGTACATTGAGGGTTTGTTGGACACTTCCATGGGGAAGTGCTCGCCTCCCAAGGTAAGGGCTCATCACATTGTGCAGATTGTGGACAAGTTTCAACATGCCCAGAGTCTACCGGCTTTCAAATTCTTAAGGTTGCTCGGCCTCATGGCATTCTGCATTTTTCTGGTGCCAGAGGCCAGGCTGGGGATGAGATCCCTGCAATGGGTTGTCAAGATGCAGTGATCGCAGTTCTCAGGCAAGATTTTGGATCCCGTTCAGATTCCACTCTGTCTCCCAGGATCTTTTTGTGGTGGGCTAACGAGGGGAACTTGATGAAGGGGGATCCATTTTGGCAACCATGGCCAGAGGTGACTGTAGTGACGGACGCTTCTCTCACAGGATGGGGAGCTCATGCCGAAGACTTGACCGCCATCGGTCGTTGGTTTCTGTCTGAGTCCAAACACTACATCAACCTGTTAGAGCTGAGGGGCATCAGGCTTGCACTGAAGGCGAGTCTGTGTGGGAGAAGTGTCCTTATCATGACGGACAACACAGTGGCCATGCATTACCTCAACAAAAAAGGGGGGGTGGGGTCACTCCCATTGTGCAGAGGCGCAGTGCAGCTCTGGTTCTGGGCAAACCAGCAGGAAATTTCACTCTCAGCAGTTCATCTGGCCGGAGAGGACAATGCGGCGGTGGACGCTCTGAGCAGGCAGTGCACGGTCTCTCACTAGTGGGAGTTGGCTCAGGAAGTCCTTCTGGAGATCTTCGCCCTATGGGGAACCCCACAAGTGGATCTCTTCGCCACCAGTAACAACCAGAAGTGCGAGAGATTCTGCTCAAGGGAAATTTCCTCCGAGAGGAACCTTAGGGGACGCATTCGTAGTGGATTGGTCATTCCCACTGCTGTACGCGGTTCCTCCAGTCCCCGTCATTCATTAAGTGTTAAGGAGGTTACAGAGGTTTGGATCCCACCTGATCCTCATTGCTCAGGATTGGGCCAGGAGAGCGTGGTACCCGGAATTTCTAGAAAGATCCATCTGCCCTCCATGCCGTCTTCCCTACCGAGAGGAACTGCTCACGCGCGCGGGCGACAGATTCTCCATCCAGAGGTAAGGAGCCTCAATCTTCACACGTGGTATCTCAAAGGTTGAGGTATAAGGATTGGGACCTCCCGTATGACGTGATGGAGGTGTTGCTTTCGGCCAGGTGGCTAGCAACAAAATCCCTGTGCCGTTGGTGTAGGTTTTGCAACTGGTGCAGAGGGCGAAATGTTGATCCTTTTCAGTGTTCCATTGTCATGGTTTTGTCTTTCTTGCTTTCTTTGGCCCACAGGGGCCTTCAAGTGGGTACCATTAAAGGTTGCCTAGCGGCGCTGTCTATCTTCAAGCGCTCGTCTGAAGAATGTTCTTTCTTTAAGATTCCTTTTGATTTCCCAATTTCTTAAAGGCCTCACTAATGTGTTTCTACCGTCCCCTTTCCAGGTGCCGGTTTGGGATCTGAATTTGGTTTTAAAATTCCTCATGGGTTCTCCGTTTGAACCTTTGCACTGTTGTCCTTTGAGATTGTCTTTCAAGACTGTGTTCTTGGTTGTAGTTATTTCTGCTTGCAGAGTGTGAATTGCAGGCACTTTCATCTACGACGCCCTTTACTGTGGTCCACAAGGATAGGGTTGTACTGAGGGTACGTCCATCCTTTCTACCTAAGGTAGTGTCGGATTTTCATTTGAGCCAGAAAGTGTTTCTTCCTTCTTTCTAGCCTCCTCATCCTGGTAAGGAAGAGGAGCGACTCCATAGGTTGGACCCTAGGAGATCTCTGAGCTTCTACATTTCTAGGGTGTCCAGGGTCCGAGTGGATGATCAGCTCTTTGTGGGGTATGCTGGTCTCCGATTGGGCAAGGCTGTTACAAAACAGACCTTGTCCAGGTGGATTATCCTCACCATTACTGAGTGTTACCGTTTGTCGGGCAAGGAAACCTCCGGAAGGGTTGCAAGCTCATTCCACTAGGGGCATGGCTACTTCCACAGCCCTGCAGTGGAAGATTTGTGATGCAGCCACACAGGCTTCTATCCACACATTTGTTAAACATTACTCCCTTGATACACTACATGGTCAAGATTTGGCCTTTGGTAAGGCGGTTCTTTATTCTGCTATCTGATTGGGAAATCTAAATTCTTCTCCCTCCTCCATTTTCTGGTACTGCTTTGGGAGTATCCCAAAGATGTGGAATACGTTGGACAGAATCCATTCGAAGAACAAGTTCCTCCAACGTATTCCACATCGCCCTCCCAGCCTGCCCCTCTGGAGAATTTCCTATGCATTTGCAGCTTACGTTTCCGCAAGGCTATGTGCAGTCAAGCAGGCATTGAATATGTGCATGTCATACGTTATGGGGGAAAAAACATAAACTGAGGCTACGGGCGCCGTGCGTCTTATTTATAACATCTGGTGACGTTGCCCTCGACGGAGGCCTTCGAAGGACATCGGCCCAACGCCATCGACGTAAGACGCCCTGTGCCGAAATAGTTTCCGAACTACACAGCTGTGGACATTACATGTCAAAGATATGGAATACGTTGGAGGAACATCCAATCGAAAGACCGTTACTAGTTGGTAAGTAACTGTTCATCTGAGGGACCTCGACGCATGAGGGATCATAGGTACAGTGGACGTCACACTAGGGATAGTATTACTGGCACGCCCTGTCGATGTCCCTTTTCGAGTTTCGTAAACAACAACTGTTATACTCCGCACCTTTCACTGGATTTCGGCCAATGCACGGCATGTGAAGCAGATACAAGCATCAGAAATAAGATTATGGTGAGTAATGTATTATATATATATATATATATATATATATTTCTGAGGCTTGTGGAATCTGCTTAGATTACATGCTGTGCATAGGCCGACATCTAGTGGAAGCTGCGGAGTATTAGTTTGTTTTTCGAAACTCGAAAATGGGCGTCGACACAGGCGTGCCAGTAATACTATCCCTAGTGTGACGTCCACTGTACCCAAGATCCCTCACGCGTCTGGGATCCTCAGATTGTTTTTTTCCGCCATACTGGTCGGAAGCATCTTGCAGAGTCCCCTGGCCTTAGCCATACTTTTGCTAATTATTGAAATTTAAAATTATTTATTGACATCCTTCCCCACCCCAACGTCGACCCTCGAACTCGACGACGGCTGGAGAAGACATCGACCGTCGGCTGCTGCACGACGGATCTGGGCCTCGGAAGGCCGATGGCCTCGGCCCGGGCCGAGTAGGCCGCTGGCATCGGCCCTGCAAGTAGGGAGAGTGGGGGGTGGTACATACTCTTCACTCTTGGTATATAGGTACACCTTATATATTTCCTACACTTACCAGCCCGCTGCCTCAAGGTGCGTATGGAGGGTACCCCTTTCCAATTCTGCCCCAAGTGCAACCGCAAATACCCTTGGGTCGACAGGCACGCCACGTGCAATCTCTGCTTGCCGAGGGACCACCCCGAAGCGAACTGCAGAGCGTGTAGTAGGTTTAAGCCTAAGACACTTAAGGACCGTTCGACAAAGCGTTGGGCCCACCACGCCAGGCAGGCGGCCATGGCAGCGGAGGGCGCCTTCAGCGATGGCAGCGACGCCGTACTTTCGGACGGCGAGGGCATTACAGCGTCGAAAGACTGCCGAGCGCAGGTCCCCGACCTCAGAAGGTTGTCCGGCAGGGCGGCTATGGGGAAGACCCCCGGCGACGCAAGCGCTACACACCCTACACACACTAAGCACACTAAGTCCAACCGAACCTCGACGACGTCGACTTCTCGGAAAGAGGCACAGATAGAACGGTCCGACTCGGTGTCCTCTGGGCGCTCTCGATCGAGATCGCCTCATGACGCAAGGCAATCATCCACTCTTGCCAAGAGTGCCTCGCTCCCTAGATTAACAGAAGTTCGATAGTCGGAAGACGAAGACGACTTCCACCCCCAGGCCGCGCTCCAGGAGACCGAGGCCGCAGTTAACACCAGCGAGGCCCCACGCTCGAAACAAGATACCTCTCCCGACCCTCGACGCCAGGCGTCGAAAGTCTCTGGGGCCTCCAAGGGGCAGGAAAAACATTTTTCCACGCACGGGGAGGGGGGGAAACAGCGGAAAGCACAGCCTTCCACTCCTGTAAGACCATCCTTCCACCCTAAGCAGACAGACAAACATAAATCTACTGGGACATCAACATCCAGCAAGGGTACCCTTGATAAGTCCTCTAAGTTGCCTACTAAAGTCATACCCTGTTCCAAAGAATGGTCCAGTGAAGACATAGACAGGGTCATGTCAAGGATGTCTTCCTTAGCTGATTTTTATGACAAGAACCCAGAACATTTCCTTTTGTATGACCCTCAAGGGGCCACACCCTCAGGCTCCTCTGATCCTATCCCCCTAAGTAAAAAGGCCCGGTTCGAAAGACCTGAACCCTTCGAGGTGCAACCTTACTCTACTCCATACTCTACTCCACACCCCAGATACCAAGGACAGCCTTTCCCTGAAGGGGACCAGGAGGTTACAATTATGGAGGAACAAACCGGGACTGAATACTATGCGGATGATGAGGACCTGGAGGAGGTAGAAGATGAGCAGGAAATTTACAGAGTAGATTCCCCGGTAGAGAGCGAAGCCCCAGTTACCGACTCGCCAGTTGATAACCAGCCCCTCCTTAATGAAGTTCTCGCTCGCGCAGCAGAACATTTTCACATCGACACCCACGGTGTACAGGAGGAAAGGGACTTCGCAGAAGAGTTGGTGGGAGAGAGGAGGCCGGTCGCTCAGACCATCCCTATCCTTAAATCCATCCAACGTAGAATAGATCCATCCCTGGTGAATCCTAACCTCACCAGAGCCGTCAACCCCAGAGTCGAAAAACTTTTTCGGGCAGCCCAGTCTCACCCTCTTTATATAAGAGGACATCTTAAACCAGACTCCCTAGTGGTTACCAACACTCGGAAGAGGGCTGGGACACCCTTATCGTCGTCAGAAGCTCCTCCCGACAAGGAGAGCAAAAGACTGTACGGGTTTGGCAGGAAGGTAGCCTCAACGTCCACCTACCAAGCAAGGATTGCAAACTCCACCACCCTGTTGGCAAGTTACAACTGCCATCAATGGGAAGAGGTCGCGGCGCTCATAGCCTCTGCTCCTGAACCGTTAAAGGGCCAGTTGGCTCGGATCTCGGCAGAAGGGAGAGCCGTGTCTGGTTGCATATTAAAAGCAACTTTCAACGCCGCGGACAACGCAGGAAGATTGATAGCATAAGGTACTGTTATCAAGAGACATGCGTGGTTACGGCAGTCGGGGTTCAAAACAGAAACCCAGGCTTCATTAATAGACAAGCCGGTGGAACCCGATCTAATGTTTGGGAAAGCGGTCGAAGACGCACTTAAGAATGCCAAGGACGAGTACGAGACTCTCAAATCCCTTGGCCAGCTTACCAACAAACCCCCTAACCAGAGGGGGAACAGTAATTTTCGTCGCCCACGCGGCCAAAATTCACAAAGAGGCAACTATGCCCAAGGACAGGGTACACAATGGAACAACAACCAGCAGTCTACCCAAAGTTACGGCAGGGGTAACAAGAGAGGTCGTGGAAGAGGCAGAGGCAGCCCCAACAAGGGAGGTGGTACGCCTCCACCAAAGCAGTGACGCTCAGTTCAGGGTCCCTTCTCACGCAACCCCAGTAGGGGGACGCATTTCCAACTTCACCCAGGCTTGGGAAGGGATCACCTCAGACAGATGGGTGCTGTCAACAGTGTCCACAGGATATTGTATAGAATTACTGCAGCGTCCCCGGAACCACCCTCCACGACAAAGAATACACTCCTTAGAACATCAGAAGATCCTTCTCGAGGAGATCGCCATTCTGCTAGAAAAGGACGCGATAGAACTCGTCCCAGGACACCAGGTAAACAAGGGTATCTATTCAACTTACTTCCTTGTGCCAAAGAAAGATTTGACAATGCGCCCAGTATTGGACTTACGGCCTGCCAACAAGTATGTCAAGCCCCAAAAGTTTTGTATGACTACGCTACAAGAGGTAATCCCCCTCCTAAAAAAAGGGATTACATGGCAACCTTGGATATGAAAGATGCTTATTTTCATATTTCCATGCTCCCAGCACACAGAAAATACTTGCGCTTCAAGGTGGACAGTCGCCACTACCAATTCAAGGTACTGCCCTTCGGGATAGCTTCAGCACCAAGGGTATTCACCAAGGTACTGGCGGTGGCAGCTGCACACCTACGCAGGGAGGCAATCCCAGTGTACCCTTATCTGGACGACTGGCTCATAACGGGGGAAACCCCAGGAATTTGCAGGTCAAACATTCAGAGGACTATCGACCTCCTCCACGAATTAGGCTTCTCTATCAACGAGAAGAAGTCAAGTCTGGTGCCAAGCACCTCAAAACAGTTCCTAGGAGCAATCCTAGATACTCAGAAAGGGTTGACCTTCCCTTCGGAAGAGAGAATTCGGAATATACTACTGCAAATTCCACATTATCAGTCAGGTCAACAAATAACGGTACGCAAAGCAATGCGGTTACTGGGCATGATGGCGTCCTGCATTTACCTGGTCCCCCACGCGCGTCTGCGCATGCGTCCCATGCAGGAATGGTTGGCGAAACAGTGGTCTCAGGCAAGTGGTCAGTGGGACGATCTAGTGGTCGTTTCGCCAACACTCGTACAGAGCTTACACTGGTGGACAAGAGAGAATCTCGCAAGGGGAAAACCCTTTTACGATCCCGAAGTACAGGCAGTGGTGACTACAGATGCATGCCTGACTGGGTGGGGAGCTCACCATCTCCACCACACAGCTCAGGATCTCTGGTCTCACTCAGTAGCCAAGAACCACATCAACCTGCTAGAGCTTCTGGCAGTATTCCGAGCGCTTCGGGCGTTCGAGCCCCATCTGCTAAACTTGTCGGTGCAGATCCGGACGGACAGCACGACAGCCATGTTCTATCTGAACAAACAAGGAGGGACTCGTTCGCCAAATCTGTCCAAGCTTGCCCAGAAAATCTGGATATGGGCACTCAGACGGAACATCTTCCTGTCATCACAACATGTTCCAGGGGAGCTCAATTCCCTAGCTGATGCCCTAAGCAGAGACTCCCTCCCAGAAGAACACGAATGGGTCCTTCACAGAGATATCGTAGAAGATCTCTTCTCTCAGTGGGGTTTCCCCACTATAGACCTATTCGCCACAAGCGAAAACAAACAATGCCCAGGATTTGCATCCAGGTTCCCCCAGCCAGACTCCCAAGGGAACGCCCTGTGGATGAACTGGTCAGGGATGTTTGCGTACGCTTTTCCACCAACTCCTCTCATCAGGAAGGTGGTGTACAAGATGAACAAGGAATCGATGACGCTCATCCTAGTTGCTCCCATGTGGGCGAGACAACCATGGTTTCCACACCTACGCAGGATGGCGGTGTGCGAGCCCATCAAACTCCCAGCCTGGTACAACCTACTGTCCCAACAACAAGGTCAAACAGTGCACCAGGAACCCAACTCAATGAACCTGGCAGCATGGCTCCTGAGGTCATAGAGTTTGGGCATCTCAATTTACCACAGAGGTTATGGACATCCTAAAAGAATACAGGAAACCAAACACAAGGCACTGTTACTTTGACAAGTGGAAGAGATTCGTTATTTGGTGCCAGAATAAACAAATCAACCCAGTTGATTGCACTCCTTCCAACGTTGTAACATACATGCTCCACCTGCTGGACGCAGGTTTGGTTTTTAACTCTCTGAAAGTACACCTGGCAGCCCTCTCGGCTTACACCACATCCCATAACAAAGTATCGTGGTGGAAAGTACCAGTAGTTAAAGCCTTCATGGAAGGAGTAAAGAGACTTCACCCTCCTATTTCGAACCCACCGCCAGGATGGGACCTCAACGTGGTGCTAGCTAAGCTCATGGGCCCCCCTTTCAAACCCATGCATAAAAGTAGTCTCAAACACCTGACTTATAAAACGGCCTTCTTAGTAGCCATTACCTCTATAAGAAGGGTCAGTGAAATTCAGGCTCTGTCAGTGCAGGATCTTTTCTTTACTATCCACAAAGACAAACTGGTTTTATGCACACACCCTAGGTTCTCACCTAAATTTATATCTAAATTCCATGTAAACCAGTCCATCGAGCTTCCGGCTTTCTTCCAGAACCCGCAAAGCTCAGCTGAGGTGAAACTACACACGCTTGATGTGCGTAGGGCGGTCCTCTACTATGTAAATAAAACCAGACCGCTAAGGAAAACAGATCAACTGTTTGTCTCCGTAGCTACAGGCAGAGAGGGGGATCGCGTCTCTAAAGGCGCGATCTCGAAGTGGATTATCAACTGTATACATCTGTGTTACTCTCTTTCTGAAAAAACTCTGCCTTTTATGCCAAGGGCCCATTCTACTAGAGGCATTGGGGCCACTCTGGCTTTCATTGCAAATGTTCCCCTCGACACCATTTGCAAAGCAGCTACTTGGAGCTCTATTCACACTTTTACTCAGCATTACTGCATTGACACTCATTCCAAGACAGATACACAAGTGGGACAAGCGGTTCTAAGACACCTGTTTGCTCATGACCCTTCTCACATCCCACCTCCTTCTTCGGGTACTGCTCGCTAATCTATGCACAGCATGTGATCTAAGCAGATTCCACAAGCCTCAGAAGGGATACATTACTCACCGTAATCGTATTTCTGATGCTTGTATCTGCTTAGATTCACATGCGACCCACCCTTCCTCCCCTCCGAGAGAAGGCGCATGATTGCTTGTAGTCTTACCTTTCTTCTATCTGCTTGGATTATCTGTACTCACGCTACTCCTCATGCTTCCTCATGTCAGAAAAAATACAATCTGAGGATCCCAGACGCGTGAGGGATCTTGGGTACAGTGGACGTCACACTAGGGATAGTATTACTGGCACGCCTGTGTCGACGCCCATTTTCGAGTTTCGAAAAACAAACTGTAATACTCCGCAGCTTCCACTAGATGTCGGCCTATGCACAGCATGTGAATCTAAGCAGATACAAGCATCAGAAATACGATTACGGTGAGTAATGTATCCCATATATATATATATATATATATATTTTCCTAAACACCATAACATTACAGCTTAAAGTGCCCCATATAGTAACATCAAACCAACCGAGGCTGATCATGCTTAGCTTTACAGTCGACAGGGTCATCAAATGATTAGCAGCATTAGGTGCTAAGATGAAGTACTGATTGTTTTTGTCTTTGCAGCCTGGATGGACTGGATCCTGCTGATTGTGAAGCTAAGCAGGATCAGCCTTGGTTTGTTGGCAGATGCGAGACTGCGGGTTAATACCAAGCTTGGTGATTGCTTCACATGGATTGCATTTATAAGTTTATTCATTTATTTTTTTGCATTGGTTAATTAACAAAAAAAGTTTTCAAATTACATTTCAACTAATCCATCCCACGTGGCTCATATTATATAGTATCAATGTCATACACAAGGTCACAGAAAGGATAAGGATTATTAGTTCGAAGGATTCCTTTGCGGGTCGTCTGTTACAAGGACCCTGTTCAGAAAGTTAACTGACCAGACATCAGACACCAGAGACCATGTTGCCGTTTAAGGCGCCCCACCATTCCTCTGAACACAATAAGAGGGCCCGGATCAACCAACCAAATTATAGATTTCTAACCTCGGTCAGTCCTGGGCAAAACAGCGGAGATGCTTCAAGGTCTCCACTTGACCAATCTCCGAGCAAATTCGACAATGACTTGTTTTTTTTATTATTGTGATGTAGACCTCAAGACAATTATTTTGTTAGTTCGAAGCAAGTTCAGCCTAATCCGTAGGAATTGGTGTCTACATTTGTATGGGAATATCCCCAGGTATTTCGGGATGGTACCCAACTTTCTTACTTCATGATCCAGCTGCTGATACAGTTTGTATGATGAAGCTTTTTCCAGGGTAATGATCCAATCAAGCTCATACAGTTTTGTTTTTACTCTGCATGGGTTAGTTAATAGGTCCTCTGTTGTACAGCCAATATGCTTCAACTTGAGATTTAGTGTCCACCCAGTCCTTCAATGGGCCGTTGGTGCATTTCCTCATTTCGTTGTGTATAAGCGAAAAGAGTACCAGACTCGAGGCCCTGAGACATTTCCCATATAATGTTTGTCTCTTCCATTCCACTGTTGACATTAGGAAGAGGATACCTAGTTATCTTCTCAGAATGTACATAGGAAGTGAACTGGGGAGTCCCAAAACTTTCCTCCAAAATGCACCTTTGAGCTTGAGCCATAGCTCATCAGGAGTTTTCAAAATTGCCTCTGCAGTGCAAGTGAGGGTTGGAATAACTTTAATAAAATAAAAAAAAAAGTCTGAGACCGGCACCAGTGTGAAGCGTCCATATTTTATATTTACTCTTGTGGCTACGCTCGCCAGAGCTTTGGTCTTACTACAGAGGAAATCCACCATCAGAGTTTCGATATTGCTGTTGTTGATCATGGTTCCCAGATATTTAAATGCTGACACCTGTTCAATATTTGTTTGGCCAAGGTGCCATTTGAAGGTGTTCTGTTTGGAGTTTTATTTCCCAGATCTCTTCAACACTAAGATATTTGTTTTCTCTTTGTTAATCTGAAGATTATTTTCCTCTAGGTATTTCCTTAGTTGTGTCTAGCTGCCACTGACGACCCACCAGCGTTTGATCTATTACGACGAAGTCGTCCGCGTAGAGGAGTTTGCTAATGTGAAGCCCACCAAAGCAAGGAGGAACATTTCTCACTGTGTCGAGTGTTAAGCCAATATTTGCCAAAAAGAAGCAAAAAAAGTTCTGGTGCCAGTGGGCAACCCTGCTGTAGCCCTCCTAGATGTTTCAATTTCTGCCGACCGTAGACCAGATTGATTTAATCTTATTCTCAATGTTTTATTTGAATGAAGAGCCATACGGGTGCCCAAGATGGACGTTGGGCAGTTAACTCTTTACAATTTTTGCCACAGACCTTTCCGGTCTACTTGATCGAACGCCTGGACAAGATCGACGAAAGCCAAGCAGATCCCTGTGTTGCTTTCCCATGTCCTCCCCTTTAGGATACTTAAAATCAATATGTTTGCTCCAATTCCAATCCCTCTCCTGAAGCCTGTTTGGAAAGGGTTGTTCCAACCCCTTGTCTCTAACCATTCTGTCGGGTCAAGAGGAGAGAGCCAAAGATCTTACCAATTTACGTCAAGAACGGCGATTGGGCGATAGCTCTTAGGGTCTTCCCTGTCACCCCTCTTGAAGAATGGAACCACTATTGCTCGCCACCAAGAGTCTGGGATGGTATGGCTGTTGGTTATTCGTTCAAAGAGAAGTTTGGGGAACTTTGCCCATTCCTCCAGTTGTTCTTTTCACATTGCATTGGTAAGGACGTCTGGGCCAGGAGCACGGGAGCCTGACAGTTTCTGCTGCTTCGTCATTATTTGGTCCAGGTCATGTGGGACATCCCAATAAGATGCTTTTTCATGAGTCTCAGGGATAGTTGGATTCCTCTTCTCTTCATATAATCTACTAAAGTAAGGGATCCAGACTTATTTCGGGAAGTCATTGGTTTGAGATAGCTTTACATTCCCTGCACAAAAGTCTCTCCCTCGTCTTCCATAAACAGTTTTTTTAACATAGTCTGAGTCCTGTTGATGGAGTTTTTGTCTGTGGGCATGTAAAAAGTTTTTATACTCCGCGGCAGCTGCTTTTGCTTTTGAGTATGTCCTCTAGGGTCTTTGTTCGGCCGTCTCAGTATTTTATTCACTTCATTATTTTTCTTTTTTCCACCACCAATGCGTTGAAAAAATGTAGTGTTGGCTGATTTTTGGTGAAGAAACGGCTCAATAGAGGGGTATATAGTCCACCTTAGAAACTGCATCCAATGAGTCAGCCTCCTGATGGTCATTAGAGAATTACTCCATAAGCTTCCTGATTGCAGTTTCTGCCATCCTTAACCTCCTTCCTACATTAGTCCTCTACAATTTGTGCCCATTTGTGGACAGGTCCTAGGGGTTCTGCTTCCCAAGACATTTCCAGGAGATCGTGATCACTATGGTTTGTAACAATTATTCTAAAGGAATGGACTGCAGGCAGGAAAGTTCCTGAGAGTAGGATGTAATCAAGGACAGCCTTTTTTCCATCTCTTGCGCAGGTCATACATGGTGGAATATCACCCCCCGATGTGGACATTTAAAAAGTGCATGTCCCTTTCTTCCATTAGTTTTCCAAGCCAATCCTCTTAAGGTGTTTGGTTAAGATCACAACGGGAGGTTAACCAGCCCCAATATATCAGTTGCGTTTAGGTCTCCACACAGGAGGTTGTTTGTGGCTTCATGATGAATATAGGCGTCATCAATGTTTCTGCCAGGTTCAAAAAGGCTTTGGTCGCAATTGCCTTCGGATTCCAGTATCAGTATAAAATAGCCAGGCGCACCGTCGAAGGAGTCTACTCAGTGATGATTTCCTGCACAAACAAGTTCGAAAAAACCAGCTTGGTTAGTTAAAGGCCTGCTCCTGCTCTAACGGTGGTCAAGAGACCTGAGGATGGTCTTCCATTCGCAGCCGGGCTTAGAAATAGTACAAATCAATCCAAACATTTTTTTTCATCAGCCAGGTCTTCTGGAAACACAAGAGGTCGTAATCTCCCAAGTTGCTGTAACTCTTTAACGTAAGATGTTTAAAACATGTTGTGTTACATGATGCGGTCGTAAGCTGCCTACTGGTTTCCCCTTCGGGCAGCTTGAGCTCTTCTTGCCTGCCAGAGCCCCTGATGGTAATGAACAGTTTAATTCGATCACGGCCAGCTCAAGAGACTCACTAGCTGACTAGTTAGACCCTGAGTTTACCAGGGGCAAGGGTGCAGATTTCAGTAAGTTCAATCAAAAATGTTATGATTTAAAAATGTTAGCCATAATAAAAAAATACATATTAGCATGCCTCCCATCCGCAGACCAACTGAGGGTGATCCTGCGTAGCTTCATGGGGCATGGTTGGCAGATGATTAGTAGCATTCATGGTGCTAGGATGAAGCACTGATTGTATTCGGCTTTCCAGTCAGGATGGGCTTGACTCTAACGCCCCGTGAAGCGAAGCAAGATCAGCCTTGGCTGGTTTGTGGATGGGAGACATGAGACGTGCACTGTTGTTGTGACAAAGCGTGTACGTTTTTAATTGTCAGCTTTAGGGGCGGTCTTATGATTACTGCGACAGGGGCGCTTTAACTTAGTGCGATGGATCAGCGGCTCTTTTGCGGGACTTGGGCTTGTGATTGTTTTCCTCCGGAGTGAGTGGGGCCTTTTTCTCTCTCATGTATTTTTCCTGACTATGATTTTTGTGTTTTACTGTTTTATGGTGTCAGACAAACTCCATAGGCATCTGCATTTTGTATAGTGACACACTGCACCTTAGGTGCAGTGCCACTAAGAAGTCCCTTAGACTTCTCTTAATGTTTAATTACAATTTCTTCTACCGTTCCCAAGAATAGTAAGTTGATATCTGGCTTACCCTTTTCTTTGTGGGACCAGCACACACTACCCTGTGTGTACTGCTGGGGCGTTACTTAGTAATTGCCTATCCCACTTCTCATGTAACATTTTTTGTTACACTAACCTACTTTAAATGGCTGGTGGCAGTGGTTAACTTTTACTACCAATGTGAATTTCTACTGCAGGCTGAACCCTCAGCTGCAGTACAGCACCCATGGGTGACCATTGTTTTCAAAATGGCCCCGGTCTTCTTTTTTTCGCCATTTTCTGTTTTAGTTCTTTCTTGGCTTTTACTCTGTTAGTTAAAACCGGTTTGAGCCCTTTGTTTTTTTTTGCCTTGGGCGGGTTCGCCTTGTAGCCCGCCCAGGCTCCAGTGTGTCTGGAAAGGCAGGAAATGAGGGAGGGTCCCGAAACGTTCCTGTCCCTTGTCTCTAGGTATGCCTGAGTGAAACCAGTCCTAATTGGCCAGCTGGCTGTACTGAATGTACAGCCACCCTGCTGTGTAATTGAAAGCCTGTGCTGAAAACGCGGGGAAGGGAGATCAACGGCCTGAACATTGTGGGATATCATTTTGTGAACACTTTTTTCGTAATACTGTTTCCCACACTATTTGTATTTAGAGGTAAGGATTGGCAATAGATTTTTTTTAGTACAGGCCCTTTCATTTTAATAAGACACCACTAGGACCTGCGTCATTATTATTTGATGGTCGTAGCTTGCTTCCTAGATTTAGGATTAGATGTGTTTTTCAAACCCCTTTT
The DNA here is from genome assembly GCF_040938575.1 of Ambystoma mexicanum. Taxonomy (NCBI): domain Eukaryota; kingdom Metazoa; phylum Chordata; class Amphibia; order Caudata; family Ambystomatidae; genus Ambystoma; species Ambystoma mexicanum. The sequence continues at coordinate 267,518,418 of NC_090921.1, read as the reverse complement.
GAAGTTCAATAAACACCCTTGAACTGTGGTCACTTTTGTCTGTCTTACTGTTGATACCATGCCTTCCTTACAAGGGGTAGCTAGCTAACACAGAGCAGTCCAATTATGGGATCAGGTGGAGGTGACCCAGGGCAGCCCGAGGAAGAGACTGGATATAATATATGTATGTATGTATTGGGGGTTTTAGAGAGCGCAGCTTAACTGAAAAATATCTTGGTGCTTTTGAAAGATTATCTAAAAAACAAATAAGCCACATGAGTGAGGGCAAGTGGGTGGTCGAAAAAAGCTATTCAGGTTGTGAAAGAAGTTTTGAGAGTTTTTGTAAAGTGAGAAGATTGCTACAGATGTTGCTAAACGAAGGCAGATTGTTCCACCATTGTGCTTGAGGCCACTGCCCATCATGGAACTGACTGTAGCTACGACTTGCTACTTGCCCTTTTTTCCAACACATTCAATATAATAATTTTACCCCATCCATTGTGTCCATGTCTTTATTTTCCACGGGACACACATGTAGCCCCAGCTAGCAGAGACCAAATTGGGCTAGGGGCTACACTCTTAATTTTGTAAAACCATATATAATATAAAAACCCTCAGTGAATCTGTGTTCGGGGACGGGCGGGGGTGAGGGAGGTTGCTCAGGGTGGACTTTCCTTATTGTTTTCTTTACACCTGTAGAGATAAATCTGTTGCTGCCAACCACTTCCATCTCCTGCTTGGTTCTGGATTTATTTGAAGTTCTGACTAGCATTGCAACCGCTATAGATGGTGCTGTGCTCAGAGTGAGTGCAAGTCAGCACAGCAGTCATTTTAGGCCTGTCTTGTGGTCTACACAAAGGGTTTTGCCACAACAAAATGGCTGGTAGTAGTTTAAATACATTGGTACCATTGTGGCTACCATGATGATGCATTGAGCTACTAATGGTGTACTAAAGGTGTACTAATGGTGTAAAAATGATTGCACCCCAGGTGGAGCCAAATCCAAATTACAGCTGCCATCTGCTTACTTCCTAAAATTGAATTGCCCTGGAACCAAAATAGGGTGCTTTAAAAAACGTGTGTGATGTGCTGCCCTTGAAACATTTGGGCTACTAGGGATGCACCTTACATCAAAAAGCTGCAGTTGCAGGAGAACTTCAGTGGAATTCCTTCTGGTCACTAAAGTAAAGAAAACCAGTAAGCCAGCAAAAGGTTTAGGGGTAAAATGAAACCAGAGTACCACAATAAATCAGATTCTGCCCTCACACTGAGAGCGTTGTCAGCGACTTCCTGACTGAAACACATGTCTGCAATTACCCTCTGGGATCATTCCTGGTTGCTACACACAAGGCAACAAAGTACAGTTGCCAGGTTACTTGATTGATGAAACAAAGTTATGGCATTTCTTGTAGCCTGAATGGAAAGTAGGACACCTGTGGCTAGCAGCACCTGGAATGAGGTAGTTCATGGAGTCACACCGGTGTCGTGGTTAGGAAGATTCCTCACTGTCCCATGTGTTCAAGGTATCTGAGAAGTCTGTGAACACCGACAAAGGGGTTGTTCCCAAGTCCACCTTACTGTAACTTGCCACCAGGTTCGGTGTGGGTAGAGACACTGCAAATACGTTAAAACCTACAATAAGGACTTTCCAACACAGTATACTACTCAAATTATATCTATCAGGTGTTCTGTGCAAATATAATTGAATGCTGTATTACAAGCAAATAACTTTCTAGGACAAATAGATAATTATCTTAGTTTGTGATCCTGCCAAGTTTGCATCACAAGTAGAGTATGGTCAGTGTGGCGAACCAGAAGACTGACTAAGGTGTGCCATTTTGAAGAGGTTTTATTTAAATAAAAATAAAACTCCTATCTAATCCTACTGCTATGAGAGAGGTTCCCTACCCAAGAAAGTAAAATGTAAGGGTGCTCAAAAGAAATAGTCCATAGTCCAAATCCTAATAGCTAACTAGTCCAGGCCACTTAGAAAAAATATATAATAAAAGAAAGGAGACCCGAGCAATAGCCTCTGGTTGTCATCTGCCTGGCCCAATCACTTGCATTTGTTGTCCGCAGGATTCCAAGTACATCAATGTTGCAAAACAGTTAGGTTTCTACCCCTCCTCCCTGCTCTTCTTCTGGCCCTTCTTCGGCCACCTCTCCTCCCTCCGTCTCTGCCTTTCCCCTGCTCTCCCCAGACGAGGTTTCTAGACAAGTCCCATCTATGACAGTCTAGTCAAAACCGGTTCACTCCTGTTCCTCCAAAACCATCAAGGGCCACATTCACACCCTGGCTCCTGCTCTGGCTGACTTCTGCAACCACTCCTTCGCCACTGGAGTCTTCGCTTCCACCCCTGAAGCACTCCCTTGTGCACCCCCTTCTTAAACCCTCTGCCGACCCTTCCTGCCCTGTTAACGCCATCACTCCTTTCCTGGGCAAACCCCTGGAAAAGCTGGCCATCTCCCAGCTTAATCTTCACACTGAATCTGTTGCTTGTTTCCATGACCATCAGTCTGGCTTCAGAGCTGCCAGAAGCACGGAAACTGCTCCCCTGAACATCTGTGAAGATCTGCTCTCCAACCTTGATTCCAACACCCCCTGTGCCCTCATCCTACTTGATCTCTCTTCTGCCTTTGACACAGTCAACCATGCCATCCTGCTCAATCTTTTCCATGATAACCTGGGCATCACCAATCGGGCCCTTGCTTGGCTGACTTCTTTTCTCTCCCATCCACCCTTACAGGTCCAAATTGGGTCTAACCTGTCTCCCTGGCTGTTCAACATATACCTGCCACTTCTTGCCCACCACATTGCCTCTATCTGCCACAATTTGCTGTGCTATGCGGATGACTCAACACATTTTCAGGCTCCCTTCCGCCACCTCTTCTCCTTCTCTCATCTGTCTGCTGTACAGGAGTTGTGTGCCACCAATTATCTCTGCCTTAATGCCAGTAAGACCGAGATTCTCCTCAGCGGCAAACCTGCTCCCTCCTTTTCTGTCACTCTGGCTGGCCTCTCTCCTCCCTCTTCCTGCTCCCACCTTTGAGGCTAAAAACCTTGGTCCTCTTCGACTCCACTCTCTCCTTCTCACCTCCCATCTCTGACGTCGCTAAGAAGTCACAATACCAGCTGCACCCCCTCAGAGGTATTCTTCCTTTCCTCTCCTTCCCCCAGAAGCTCACTGTCTCCAGAGCTCTAGTTCTCTCTAGGCTGGACTACTGCTACAGCCTCCTTCTAAATCTGCCTGCCTCTACTCTCTGTCCTCTGCAACTCATCCAAAACAGGACTGCAAGACTTGTCCTAGGCCTGAAGCCCATGGATCGTATCTCTCCAGGACTGAAATCTCTGCACTGGCTCCCAGTGGCTGCGCGGATTAAGTTCAAATCCCTCTGCCTTGTCCACAAGGCCTTCTGGGGCCTGAGGCCTCAATACCTTCAACTCTCTCTTCCTTCTTGAGCTCTTAGCTCATCTGCCTCCAACTCCCTCAGGGTCAGTCACTTCTGCAAGCAATGAGTTGGTGGTAGATCTTTCTTTTGCAAGGACCTCCCTCTAGAACTGCCTTCCTGCCTCTCTGAAACTTGAGGAGAACCATCTCTGGTTCCGGAAGCACCTCAAGACCTTCCTCTTTGCTTCTGCTTTCTCTCCTCCTCTCCCCTGCTGATCTCCTGGCTGAAACTGAGACTGCACTGGTTGCCTGGCTACCCTCTGATCTCAGGCCCAGGTTTCCTCCCCGCCAGTTGCACACCTGCACTGCCCCCCCGGCAACCCTTCCACTCGGGACTGTTTATCCCTACAGCCCCCACCAGCACTTGACAACTGATGTCTGCACTTTTTATTTATTTTCTTATTTATTTTACTGTTCTCCTATGGTACTACACTGCCCCCTCCCCTTTCCCCCCGCACTTTTCCCCTCCCCTGCACTTGCGCGATCTCAATGTCACCTGGCCTAGTAAGATAGTTGTCTGTCTTCCTTTTGTTCCCCCTCCCTTGCCTTGTCGTGCCTTGAAACACTTCTGTATAGGCGCGTTATAAATGCCATATCATATAACAACCTCCCTGTGGTTTCTGTAGTTCAAATCTCAGTTCTTTATAATTCACTAATTGTCGCAATACAGTTCTCAACCTTTACGTACGTTTATAAGCCAAACCTTGATTCCATATGATTCCTTCGTTCCAGGAAAAAAGTGTCTTAATTCAATATCCACATTTCTTTCTTGGTGCTTGAAAAGGTTATGATATGAAACTTAATGATTGGAACCCTCCAGGTTCTCTTTCTCCAGTTTGGACTGTCCGTTTCTCAGGTCTCTCCAGAGCATCATGACCCTGATAGGTTTACTTTAGCTCTACTCTTGGTTACCTGGCTTTCTTACCCCTTGTGACTTTCCCAGCCTCGTACGTCTGTTTCTCAGGACACTTCAAACCCTTCTGGCTCTTTACTAGACTTGCTGCAATTCAATTCGGGGTTTACCAGGTTCCCGTAACCCTTTTGGCTGTCTGCCTGGTGTTACTTCTTCGGGAGCATTTGCTACCCTTACGTTGCTTAGCTCGGCAGCTAGTGCCAGTCTCGCTCCAGGCTCCCTGCTGTAGTCTGGTCTCGGCATAGGTTAACCGCCCCCAAACCCATCGGTACGACGTTCATTCATCAGCTGTTTTATTTTTTCGTTGCACTTTTTGCCAAACGTTTTTGCTGAAAAAAATCTTTGGAAAGTATGTGGGAGAGTATAAGGGGGCTGGTGGGGCTGGTGTATAGGTAATAATAGGGGATAGGAGTTTGAGGGGGGACTTCTCTCACCCCCCCAAATAAAGTCATATTTTTTTCACCAAAAAATGTCTGCAAATAGCATGCGGAAATAAAACTGCTTATGAATTAACATAGAATCAACCCACCATGGCTTCTGTGTGGGCACGCCACCAAGCGAGACGTTTGCTTTATCATCCCCTTCTACTTTCTAACCTAGGCCTCTTTGCAGGTCAGGATATCAGCCTTCAGCTATCTTGCGAGCGACTCATTTGCTCGCTAGACTACCACTTGCTCTGCGGTCTTGCGTGGCTCTGCCCCTCCAGGACTTCTTTCCATCACAGACTTGCCTCTGCATAGGATTCTTCCTTCTCTCTGATTCAGCGTTCCTCTTGTTTTTATGCACATTATCCGAAACAAAAGGTGTCTTTTTCCTCTTTTACTGTGGAGTTTAGGAGAGATTCCGCATTACCTAAAGCCAAAGAAATTGAAGCAATGCTACTGTTTGGTGGATTCAAAACAGAAGCAACAACTATCTTTTAAATTCTCATGTAAGCAGACAATGTACTTTGGACCGGGATTTCCTTGTCAGAATGGGAATCCTTGTCCCCAAGAGGGGCGTCGCTCCAGTGGGGCCCCACTTTCCCAAACCCCATGGGGGGGAGGGAGGAGGCTTGCTTAGCGAGCTCACCTCCCTAGCCACAAAGTGGAGGCTCCCCTCTGGTGAGGAGGGAGGAATAGTCCAGATGTGTCACATAAGCCTTAGTGTGAAGTTTGGCCAACTTTGAGTTATATGTAGTCCTCAGTCAGGGTTATTCTAAAGGCAATGTAAAGGTGTGAGGCAAGAGGCACACCCTTACAGTTACAGGAAGCAACAGCGAAGTCTGAAGTTACAAATAGTTTTAGAAGGTCTCAGCTGTCTGATAGGAAAGAACACATGTCAAGTAGCCATGGAGTGCAGCGATAAAGATCAAGTAAGACTGGGCTCTCATTGGAGTCCCGGAGCTCACAAATGGAAGTTGCCTGGTTTGCAGGACAAGTAACTAGCCGCTCACAGAAGTTAAAATATATACTATTCTTTAGACCTTAAACGCAAGCAAGTAAACATTATGCGAAACACTACCCCCCACACCCCATTTACGTATGCATACATACCTACATAAATATACACAGTTGAGATGCATTTCCAAAATCAGATTTTAGGAGGCCACCATATTTATGGTAAACAGCTAACCTCTGCGTCTTCTCGAACACCCATTAGAGGTTGGTGAGCTGTTGAGGCTTCATCTCGGAAGTGTGAAAGTGGTCTATGACTACAATGAGTCAACACATAGCACCAATAATTCACATTAGAAAGTAAGTATATCAAAATAGTTATTTTAGTACTTTAGGTACACACTAAGCATATAAAACCGCAGGTAAGTATTGCTATTCAAAACCTTATAAACATATATATATATCCATTTACCATTAGGAGAATAGAATTGCATATGAATAATGTACCAGTGCAATTATTTGTGTGTTAACTTTGTTTTGGTTTGATAATTCTTTTACTATACATCATATATAAAATGCATTATAATACTTTGGTTCAGAAATATAACACTTCGCTTAAGATAGACAATCCTAACAATAACTTCATGTTGCCAAACGAGCAAGACAAAAGAATAAGCAGCATTTCCATCAAAGTGATGTGCATGTTCTAAGTAGCTTCTGGGATATAGTTAAATTACTCTGATGCCAGCAGTCATCAAAGCAGTGTTATGACCTGCAGACCTACTGGTCAGATGACATGACGTTTGATCCTTCTGATCTAAAGTGCAAACATTGAATAGTTGAAGGGACTTTGCAAGTTATTCGTAAATGTTTCCAAGATTCGACTTTCACGCAATCTACACAGGCAGTCGTTGAAATTGGAGCCTGCACGACTTGAGTATTTCCCAAGTTAATAGTGTATTGCATCTGAATCTTAAAAATATATTTAAAGAACGAGCACTAGGAACGCTGTTTGGTTTGATTGTCCTTGTATAATTTGTATTTAGAAATATTCTGGTGATCGAAATTTCCAGTCTGATACCGTAAGTGTTTTCAATGGATTGCTTTTCTCCCGCATATTACTATTCGGATAGATATCATCTTCCAGCTCTGCTGCTCAAAAACATTTTCGGCAGGGGGCATAGTGGACCTAGACTCGATTGTCGGCTCTGGACGTGACGTCAGGCATTGTGTATATTCCACATCACTACGACCCATGCTTCAGTTCCGTTTTCCACACAGTGCTTTGGGAACACGACATTGAGTCTTGACTCAATGCCTTTTGACTAAATATTACATTTTTCAAACCTCGACCGCAATGTTTACTCACCGGGTTTCTGGCTTAAAGAGGTGCATTGATCGCCAGTCCAAAATGCTGATGACAGAGCCCCACGACATTTGTCTGTGGTGCTTGGTTGCGAGTCACAACACAGAGGCCTGTGCGTCCTGCTCCAAAATGCAGCCCAAATCTATCCATGAGAGGGCCGCCAAACTTGCTTTGGGCCCACTGTCAATCTCCAGCGAGGTCACTGGTCTGGTCTTCCGAGGCCAAGATGGAGGAGCCCACCTCGGAAAAAAGGGGGAAGAAAAGCATCGGCTAAAAACAACGAAGTGGTCACCTTCCAAAAACCATTCTTCCCCGCCTTTGTCGCAATAAAAGAAGCAACGCCATCGTCATCAACACAAGTCTAGCTATTGGTCTGAAAGAGTAAGCCTTCGGTTTGGCTGACCACTCGGGAAGAGTGTGATAGTTTTAAAAAAGAAATGCTCAACATGTTTAAAAAAAGTAAGCTGCTGTATGTGCGGTTAATCCACCACACCCGCGACCAGCAAGCTTTGGCTGCGAAAGTGGCACTCGGTACTTCTGACACCAGGCTGACCATTCCATCAACACCATCATTGGTGCCGAAAGACATTCCATCGGCATAGACGGGAAAACCCTTGGCATCAGCGACGGGTCTTTCGTTCCTCTTTCAAGGTCTTTATTGTTCGAGTCCATGCGTGCAATTTTCGATGCCGACCAGCCCGAGGACCAAGGGGAATATTGATCCCATATATTCTGGATCCGGCAGTGTCGACTTTTTTAGACGATCAAGCAGATTTCTTGGCATTAGCCCAAGGGTTGCACAATGTCAGCGGCCTGGATACGTCTCGAACCCCAGCAGGGTCTGCCTTACACGCACACCCATGCAAAGTTCAGGGCCTTGGGAGAAAGGGTAGTAGACACCCTTGGTATGAAATCTTTTTCTGCACCTGTTCAACGGTATGAATTAACACACATTTTAGACGAAGGTCCAGCAAATTGACTATAACATGCCATTTAATCCGGCTATCGCAGACCCCTTAGCCTCCTTATGGCACCATCCTTCTCTTTTCCCCCGTTAACTGCAACTTCACAGGGAAGTATAGGCCGGCAAGAGGGGATCAATCTTTCCTTGCTACTCACCTTTCCCCAGAATGGCTTGTTGTGCAGGATGCCACAATTCCCACCAGACCTGTGGATTCCACATCCAATCTCTGGCTAGAGAGGGTAAAAAACTTGATGCAATGGCCAAAAAGGTCTTCACTTCGGGCCGCATGGGCTTAAAAGCCACTTATGTGGCTTGTGGATTTGCCAAATATTCTTTTGCCCTATGGGAAGCCGTAGAGGAGGCAACGCAGTACATCCCCGAAGGTGAAATGCAGAATATATTTACACAGTTGGTGGATGATGGGCAGGAGGGAGCCAAGCAGTTGTTGCAGACGGCCTGGATGTGGCAGACTGTGCTGGCTGTTAATGGGGTTAGCGGTAGTGATGAGGAGACCTGCCTATCCAAAAACCTCTGGCTTACCCCCAAACGTCCAGAATAGGCTACTGGACATGCCTTTTGAGGGAGATTTGCTATTTGGCCATAAGGCTGTTGACTCGCTGGAAGAACGTAGAGTCTAAACTTGCTGCAAAATCACTGGGCCTATCTGCGAAGCCGGCCAAGCCTGCCCTTCATCTTTGCCTCTAGAGGCAGAGGCTACAGACACTATGTACCCACAGGCCAGGCAAGGGCAGAAGTGTTTCTTGCGTCCCGGAAGCGGCAGAGGGGCTTCTAGAGACCAGCAAGCAGCGGCAGGGGCAGCTCCACCCTCTGAGCCGCTTTGATTTTCCCTCACACGACTTATTGGTTGGTGGAAGGTTGGCAGGACATTGGCCCAAGGGGCAGGAGATTACCTCTGATGCCTGGGCTCTGCAGCTCATTCGGTGGGGTTATTGTCTGGGCTTTTTAAAAAAAAATCGGACAGACCCCCACCGCCTCCAATCCAACCTGGACAGGAGCTCCAGGAAGAACTGAGAACCCTGTTGTCAAAGGGTGCTGTGGAAGAGGTACCTCCCCATCAGAGAGGGCCAGGCTGGTATCCCCAGTATTTGCTGGTGCCCAAGAAAGGAAGAGGTCTCCGTCCCATTCTGGACCTTAGGGCTCTAAAGAAGTTCCTGAGGAAAGACAAATTCAGAATGTTGACATTGCAAGAGTTTCTCCACGCTCTCAAACTTCAGGACTGGCTGATGTCCATCGCTCTGCAGGATGCTTATTTCCATGTGCCTATACATCGAAAGCACAGGAAGTTCCTGGGGCTCTTCCTAGGGGACAAGCACTATCAGTTCAAGGAGCTCTCCTTTTGGTTGACCTCCGCTCCAAGGGTCTTCACCAAGCTCATCTCGGTAGTCGCAGCTTACCTTGGGAGATTCGGGGTCCATGTATTTCCATATCTGGATGACTGGCTGATCCGAGGGAAGTCGGTGGGCAGGTTTAGTCTCATCTGGCCTGCTACTGTACAGGCTGGACTTCTCCCTGCATTAGAATTCCCCTGCGACACCAGTACAAAGGCTCCAGTTCATCGGAACAGTTCTAAACACTCGGGTAGGGAAAGCCTCTCCTCACAAGGAAAGAGTGGACAGCATAGTTCAGATGGTACATTAGTTCCAGAACCATGCTACCTTACCAGCGGCTTCCTTCCTCCACCTCTTGGGTCTCATGGCCTCGTGTATTTTTCTAGTGCCAGAGGCCAGGCTGTGCATGAGAGCCCTTGCAGTGGCTCCTGAGTGATCAGTGGTTTCAGTACCTCCTGAACGCTCACAGATCCTCTCAGGGGTATCCAACCCAGGTGGTTCTCGACCTCAACTGGTGGACCAACCGCAGCAATCCTATAGCAGGGAAACCCTTCTGGCCTCCTTCACCTCAGACCCGAGTGGTCACGGATGCATCTCTGAAGGGTTGGGGCACTCACTGCAAGGACTTGCAGCTGAGTGGCCTTTAGTCAACGATAGAAGCGAGATGGCACATCAACAGATGGGAGTTGCGAGCCATCAGGCTAGCCCTAAGGGCTTTTGCCCCATCACTCAAGGGGACGCATGCCTGCATTCTGACAGACAACACAGTGGCCATGCACTACCTGAAAAAGCAAGGTGGCGTGCACTCCCATCTTCTCTGCACAGAGTCAATGCAGTTGTGGTTCTGGTTGCTACAGAACCGGGTCTCTGTATTGGCATTTTATCTGGCGGGGGCAGAGAGCAGTTTGGCAGATGCTGAGTAGACAGAACACGGCCTCACATGAGTAGGAAATGTGGCAGGAGGTCCTCTCTCGCTGAGGTACCCCGACAGTGGATCTGTTTGCCACGGAGACCAACAGGAAGAGCAGACAGTTTTCCTTGTGGGAATCCCCAGTGAACAGGGCACTGGGGGATGCATTTCTGGTGGATTGGACCTTCCATCTCCACTAAGTTTTCCCCCCGATTCCCGTCATTCCTTGGTTTCTCTGGAGGTTTGTAGAGATTTCGAGCAACCATGACCTTAATTGCCCGGAGTGGGCAAGGAGAATGTGGTACTCAATCTCTTGGCTATGTCCATATGTCCACCTCACTGGTGGCCCAGGCGTCCGGATCTCCTGACCCAGTTGGAAGTTGAGTGCTTCACCCAACCTCGGATTACCTCAACCTACATGCGTGCCTCTTGAGAGGATGCGGTATGATGACTGGCACCTCTCGGGGGAGTTGCTTGAGGTGTGGATGGCTGTATGCAGATGGTCTACAAGATCTATGTATTTGTGCAGGTGAAGAAGATTTGAGACATGTTGCGGGGAGAGCAATATCGACCCCATCTCTTGTCCCACCACTACAGTGATGAGTTCCTTCCATCACTGGCCTCAGCGGCCCACAGTCAAAGGTTATTTGGCGGTCTTGTCTGTGTTTAAAAGGTTCCCTGGATCAGGGTTCTTTCTTTACAATTTCGGGTATGGCCCAATTCCTGAAGGGCCTTCTCAATAAATTTCTGCCAATTCTCTTTGTTGTCCTAGACTGGGATCTTAATCTGGTTTCGACATACTTGATGGCGGCTCTAAGAGCCCATGCATTCCTGTTCCTTAAGGCTGCTGTCTTTTATAACTTCCTTTTTAGTTGCCATCACGTCAGCCAGGATGGTTTGTGAATTGCAGGCATTGTGCTGCAAACCTCTGTTCTTTGGGAAAATGTTTCTCTTAAAGTCAGGCCTAGCTTCCTCCCGAAAGTAGTTAGTTTCATCTTTCTCAGTCCATTGGTTTGCCTGTTTTCTACCCTCCACCACACCCATCGAAAGAGGAGCAGCCACTCCACCGTCTTGATCCTAAAAGAGCCTTCGTTTTTTATGTCGCTCGTACGTCTGAATTTCGAAAGACACCAGTTATTCGTGGCCCATTCATTGTCCTGTAAGGGTCTGGCTGGAACTAAGCAGACGCTGTCTCGTTGGATTATTCTGTGCTTAGCAGAATGTTATCAGTTGGCTGGCAGGGAGCTTCCACCCGGCATCGGGACACACTCAACGAGAGGGGTTTCGGCTTCTACAGCCCTACAGATGGGAGTCCCTGTTAGGAACATCTGTTGTGTGGCCACATGGTTGTCCTTGCATACATTTACTAGGCATTATCCTCTGGTTGTTGCACACGGGGCTGATGCACGGTTTGGTAGAACAGTTCTGCTGAATCTGCTTGTTTAGCACTTTCTGCCACCCTCCATTATCCTAACTGCTTGGGGAATCTATCAGATGAGGAATCACTTACAGTAATGTTCTTTCTATGGCTTCTTCTCCCGCAGATTCCTCATTTCCCCTCCCATCCATCCCAACTCAAAGTTCTTATGGCTTAAGGCATCTGTCTAAGTGAAAAGAGGCCTGGTAATGGGCCTAAGGTGACCACTTCTATTGGCTAGTTGCTTGTATTTCAACAACAAAAAAAGTAATTATTCCATTTCTAATTCATTTGGGGTCTCCCCGTTGGGATTTCCCATTATGTTTTTTATAGGCTGGTTAGCCGTGCCTCCCATAGGTTTCCTCTGCAGCGTTCAGGCGAGCAGGGGACAAAAAAGGGGTGTGTAGAGATATGATGTATATATGAATCCTGACATCACTTCCGGAGCTGACGATCGAGCACTGAGCAAGACGGGTCGATGATCGATGGCCGAGTTAAGGTCCACTTCGCCCCCTGTCGAAAAGGTTTCCGCGCAGCAGAGCTGGATGAGGATATCTATCAGATGAGGAATCCATAGAACAGTACGGTCATTCCTCCTTTACCATGACTGGATTGTTCATTAATAATTTGCATCAGTATTCACCATTTGTAATATTGTTTCACATTTTATAGAGAGAATAGTTAACGTTTTGTAGTCCCCTGAGTGCATTGTTGCAAGTAGTACCTCAAACATTGAATCTTTCGTAGGAAGAATAGTTTTTCGATCTAAACCTTGCATGTTCTATTGTACGCGGACCTTAAGGGAATTTATACCTAGTTTGTAACCGATAATCTAAAATTGGCACTGAATTGGGTCATGAAAGTGCCTTCCTCCAAAGGGTGCCCTCTAGTCTTGGTAAGTACGGCCACTCAGCCAAATGCCATAATTCTGTCATGAAACAATAGTCCATAGGCTCCCGTCTGCGAGAACGAACACAGCTAAATGACCTGTTCTTTGGGAAGGTACCCACTCGAGAGTCCGTTAGTGTTGGTTGGTTGGTCGGTCGGTTGCTGTGCACAGAAATCCGTTAAGACAATGGACACCTTCTGTGGGAGAGACTGCCACAGAACACCTCAGGGACATGAAGACCATATCTAACAAAGGTCACCACCGTCGGGCAGCAACAGGCGATCATACACCAGCGAACACAAACGGCTTCCCTTTGAATGAGACGGCTGAAATTGAGGATAGGCGACTTGTGGCACAAGCTGAAGATGTACAAAGCTCCAATGTTCTGCTTGGAATGGCAACTGCAGCAGTGAGGTAGCCCAGGAGATAGCTGGTCTATCCACCGGTTGATCTAGGGACACTTCTGAAGGCACAGATCATCGTGCAGGGGCAAGACTGGTTGTTTCCAATGGTCCAAAGTTCAAAACCCCAACAAGGGTCTTCTGAGATCAGGCAGAGAAGCAGGGCTTCACTGGGCCTATCTCGGGCGTCGATGCTGGTCAGCTGCAGGGTTCATCCTCCGTTCGGCAGAAAGCTGTTCTTCTTCGTAGAAGTCTTGCTTCCAATAATGATCTGATGAACAGTTGCAGGAGGCCGCCTTTTATCCAAGATTTAATCTGGGAGCAAGTCTGAGCCCACCAATGTTAAGAATCTGTAACAAACATCCCAGGGTTGTTCAATCATGGGCAACCACTGGTAATCTCATCTGCCCAGCAACAGACTTTCGGGCACCAGAGGGTGTGGCCTGGGACCAGACAATCCCAGCTCCCTCCTCTGAACCATGCACCTTTCTCCAGAAAAGATGTTTAAAAATAAGGCATTTCCTGACCTGTGATGGCAGAAAAAGGGATAAAGAAAAAGCGAAAATCTTGTGGCATGGTCATTTTAGGGTGTTGCCCATCTTTAGAAGAAATGTGGGTTAAATACAAAAGTGCACAAGATAAATGTCAAACCGTAAAAATTACACAGCTGCTCCCAGATTGTCTTAGGCACAAAAAGCCATTATATAAAGTAGGATACTGTGTATCCTAACAACACTTTACTGGAAGGTGATTTGTGCAATTGTAACAATACAAGAATCCATCGAGAGACATTGGGCCTGGTTAAAAATTGAGCAGTGTGGTGAAAATCAGCGGTAATGCAGCAGTAATTCCATTACTGCACTGCCCAACTGCGAGTTTGGTGGTAAGGTGGAAGCTGGAGGTACATCCTCCACCTTACTGCCGAATCTAGGCAAAATCAGCAGCATTATCACCAGTGGTAATTCAGCCAGCACTTATTCTGCCCAAAATCCCCATGAAGTCCTATGGACACCCATTAATGGAGACTTAAACTAACATACAACCACTTGTAATACGGCAGTGAATCAGCCAGACCCAGTGGTGTTAATGGTAATTCTGTATAGCAGTATTCTGGCAGATTTGCAACCAACATTGTAATCGGGCCCATAGTGTTACCACTGGCCTCCGGCGCAGATCGTTATGGCAACGTTGGCGGCTTCAGCCGCGGATTACAGTTTGTGCTTCCAACAGGGCGCCCGTGAACGGAGTGAACAGTCTAGGTTTTGGATCGATAGACGGGAGAGAGACTCTGCCTCCCCACCCGGAAGCAGTACAAAGACCCACGACTCCCAAACAACAATGCGTTGCTACTGTTTACAGAGGCTTCACTCCGTGAGTTGTCGTCGGTAGCATTACGTTGCTCTTGTTGACTAATACTAACTCTTATTTTCTTCTTTGTTTACCCTATCGTGCAGGGAAGCTCCACCTCTCCTACCATCTATACTTGCGCTGCCAAATTCCTTCGGCCATCAAGCGCGACGTTTCTCCTTACCTACGTTCATTACCTGCTCTTCAGGTCCTGATCCCGTTTCATTTGTGAGTTCCAATTCATACCTTCACCGGAACCCATCTCAGAGCTTCACACACACACAAACCTTGGTAGGAATATGCATCTTTCCTCAGTCTTACCTTATTCCTATATCTCATTAACAAACATCTTTCTATAAGAAGGGGAACCTGTTTTCTACAATTAAGCTCTTCCCAATAGCACCCCTGTGACTGCCACTCAGGTACAAATATCCTCCTCCAAAAAACTCATCGGAAAGTCACTACAATACCCCGTTTAACCCTTTATTTCTTGTTCTCAGTTCACCCCAAGACCAGTATTCCTTAAGAACCCACTTCTCCAGCATGGGGTCTGGCATGGATTCACATGCTCATGAATATTCCCCGTCAGGCTGGGAATCCTGGATAAAGAAAAAACCAGTATCAGTTTCGTTTCTGATCTGTCTTTCGTAGTAGTAACCAATCACTGATCTCTGCGTCATACTGACCACAGCCAATGACTGCCCTCTACCTAAGCCCCGCCTCTGGCAGCCATCTTCAGATTTTTACCGCACGTTCATGTGTTGGGATCCTCGTGCTATTGCTCTCGAGCGTTAGTGCTATTTTTTCACGTTTTTTTCTCAAAACTTCGATTTTTCGGTCAAAAGAGCCTCAAGCTCCACCGTTTCTTCATCCGATCAACGGGGACCCGTGTCGGATTCGTCTACGCCCCTCAAGGGTGAAGATTTCGTCGAGCCACGCTTTTGGAGGACTCCAGAAGTTTCTCAGGCCCATCTCGGACATGGCCCAGGAGAAGGGAAGCTCGACGCCCGGAAAGCTGTTCAGGGTCTGCCCTAGATGCCAGCTTCAGAATGTCTTTAAGGAGGACGAACACTCCTTTTGTCTGTACTGCCTACATGAGGACAAGACGCACATGGAGAAGGACTGTGCGTTTTGCGTCAATATGTCTGAGCGGACCATGAAGGACCGCCATCAACGTCTCGCCAACTGGCTGGAAGGGAAGAGCCCGTCAGGCGAGAAGAAGAAGAAATCCGAGCGGTCTTCTAAGACCTTTGAGGACGCCCCGGCGACGGGGGTCCAACACAAGGCCAAGCACCGCGAGTCCGCTGGCACCGGGAGCGCCGAACGGTCGGGCTCTACGGGCGCCAGGCAGGGCGCATCCTCCCTGGCACCATCAACCACGAGCCAACGCTCTGGTTCGGGTAAGAGGAAGGCCGAGCACCCGGCGAAGCTCCTGGAGAGGCCCCGGTCGAGCTCGAAGGCCCCATCGGAGGGAGAGCGAGGCAGTGACCCTCCCCCCAAGGAGAAGGCGGTGAGCGCACCTAAGGTGGTGAAAGCCTTAATCCATCCGGCCAAGGCCTCTATCGAGACAGTCGCGGCGGCCCTGGCTCAGCCTGTGGAGGCTACACCGGTGGTGGCGACCTCGGGGCTCAGTCTCCCTGCCACCGCGGAGGGAGTCCTCTTTTATGCCCATCGACAGGACCCCCGTGAAACCTCCGACGGAGAAGAAAAAGGGGGGGCAGGAGGTCGTCGTGGATTCGGCCTCAACCTCTGAGGAAGAGCTGATCGAAGTCTTAAGCCACGGCGTTGGCGTGGAAGAAGACCAGCCCGTCGGGAGGGACCCCGACGTGGGAGACGACGATAACGTCGAGGGTGCCGACGGGGCCCCTGACCGCCCGTCGGAATCCCCTCAACCAGTGCCGCAAGACAACTCGGCGGCCATTTTGTTGGCTATACAGTCCTTATGCTCGGAGATAAGGACGAGACTGCCGTTACCACCAGCGGAGGAACCGCTCCCGACGGGGGACCCGGAGCCAGGCCCTTTTGGGAGCCCTCCCCCTAAGAGAAGAAGGATTCATCCTCCACCTCCTTTTCAGCCATCGCGCCCTGCTCAGCCCTCCTCCCCATCCATTACTCGTGGGGATGATACGGGGACTGACACGGCTGCGACGGGTACGGACGACGAGGTTTACGACGAGGATCTGCCGTCGTCACCTCCCACCCGGGATTCCCCGCCCGACGAGATTGGATCGTTTCACTCCATGATCGCCAGGGCATCCAAGCTTTTCCAGCTCTGCCCGGAAGAGAAGAAGGAAGGTTTCCTTTATCAACAGCGCGAGGCCAAGAGGAAGACGGTCCTCTACGTACCTCTACTGGACGATATTTGGGATGAGGGCCTCGCCCTCCTCAAGAACCCATCCACGACGCCGGCTAGAAGGGATCGGTACGAGAAGAAGTACCGGGTCCCGGACGCGGCCCCCTTGTGCCTTCGGGCACAGCCGACCCCGGACTCGGTCGTCTCCGCGGCGGCCAGGAAGAAAGCGGGGGGGGCGCGGCCTCTACGTCGACCTCCCCGCCAGACGGCGAGGGAAAGAAATTGGGTACGATGGGACGCAGGGTCATCTCGTCTGCAGCGACGACGATTAAGGCGGCCAACGCCTTGGCTATCGTAGCCCGCTACGACAGGGAGTTGTGGTACAAACTGGCCCCCCTGCTGGACTTCCTACCGGACGACAAGAGGGCGGATGCCCTAGAGATCTTGCAGGAAGGAGAGGTCGCGTCGGACCACGCCATTACGAATGCGACGGACATCGCTGACACTGGATTTCGCCAGTTGGGCAACGGCGTGTGCCCTACGCGGCGTGGATGGCTCAAGGCTACTGACTTCCATCAGGACGTGCAGACCAGAGTCTTGGACATGCCGTTCGACGGAAACAACCTATTTGGGAAAACAGTGGACGATTCCCTTCAAGCCATCAACGCAGACACGGAGACGGCCCGGGCTCTTGGGGTTCTCCAGCAACGCCGGCCGCCCTTCCGGAGCGGCGGAGGCAAACAGGGTGCCTCCAAAGGTTCCGGCGGCGGATTTTCCACCTACCGTCAAGCGGCCCGTTCGTCGTCGCAGGAAGCTTACAGGGGACGAGGCAAGTCAGGTGGACCCCGCCGTCGTCGCCAAGGAGGTCGAGGCGGCAAAGCCTCGTCGAAGCAGGACTGAACCGGCCGTGGGGGCGGGGCCCCACCGAAGCACCCCGGTGGGAGGCCGGCTGGCGAGCTTCGTCAGCGTGTGGGAGTCCATCTCCACCGACCGTTGGGTGCTGGACGCCCTAGCCCAGGGTCACGCGCTCGAGTTTCAAAGAAGGTGCCCGCGCGTCCCCTCCTGTGTCCAGGAAAGAACATCACGTCCCTCAACTTCTCTTGGAGGTAAAGGCGATGCTCAGGAAGGGCGCCATCGAGCTCGTCCCAAAGAGGCTTTGGGGCTCCGGAGTTTACTCAAGATACTTCCTCGTGAAGAAGATGGGAGGATGGCGTCCCATCCTGGACCTACGACGACTGAACAAATTCATCAAGGCACAGAAGTTCCGGATGGTCACCCTCCAACACGTCCTGGGTCAGCTGGAGGAGGGCGATTTCCTGTCGTCGTTGGATTTGGAGGATGCCTACTTCCATATTCCCATCCTAAAGGGACACCGAAAGTTTCTCAGGTTCGTGGTCCAAGGGCGTCACTATCAGTTCAGAGCCCTTCCCTTCGCACTGAGGTCGGCACCCAGGGTGTTCACCAAGTGCCTCGCACCGGTGGCGGCGCAGCTGCGCCGAGAAGGGATTCACGTCTACCCCTACCTGGACGACTGGCTCATCCGAGCGAAGACGAAGGAGCTCGCCGTGGATCACACGGCAAGGACCGTCCAACTTCTCACGGACCTGGGATTCTCCATAAACTACGCCAAGTCCCACCTGGTGCCCGCGCAAGACACACTGTTTCTGGGAGCGAAGCTCGACACAGTGTCGCTTCTGGCCTATCCGTCGGAGGAAAGGACAAGGGCCATTTTGGGCAAGGTGCAGCGGATGCTGGTTGCGGACGCGGCCAGAGTGAGGTCCATCAAGTCCCTCCTCGGAATGATGTCTTCTTGCATTTACCTCATCCCCCTGTGCAGGCTCCGGATGCGCCCGTTGCAGGAGTTCCTGGACGCGCGCTGGATCCAGATGACGGGCAGCTTCGAGGAGAGGATCACACTCGACGAGAGTTTCCGACGAGCGATCCGGTGGTGAGGCACCCGCGCGCATGGACTTCCAGACCCCCGGCCACCAGGAGACAGTGACCACAGATGCCTCCCTGGAAGGGTGGGGAGCGCACACCGAAAATCTGCACGCGAGAGGCCTTCGGCTCCCGACGGAGAAGTCCCTCCATATCAACATCCTGGAGCTCCGTGCAGTGTTTTGGGCCCTCAGGTCCTTCCTTCCGTCCCTCAAGGGCAAGGTGGTGAGGATCTTCACCGACAACACCACCACCATGTTCTACATCAGGAAACAGGGCGGAACCAGGTCCCCAGCCCTGTCCAGGGAGGCGCAGGATCTGTGGCATTGGGCCGTCGCCCAAGGGATGTTTCTGGTGCCGTTTCATCTGGCAGGGATAAAAAACACCATCGCCGACTCACTCAGCAGGGACGACAGGATCTAGTGGACCGCTTCTTCCGACGGTGGGGCACACCCCAGATCGATCTGTTCGTGACGGCGACGAACTCCAAGTGCCGGAGGTTCGCCAGCAGGTTTCCCCAGCCGAGGAGCATGGGCGATGCTTTCTCGTTCCCCTGGGAGGGCCTGTTTCTATACGCGTTCCCTCCATTGCCATTGCTGATCCGGCTCATCAACCAGCTCAAGAGGTCACGGTGCAGGATGATCCTCGTCGCACCTGCGTGGCCGAGGCAGATATGGTTCCCGGACCTTCTGGACTTGTCAGTGTCCCCGTCAATCAAGCTGCCAGTGGACTCGGATCTTCTCTCCAGGGAAGGAGGCGCCATCCTCCATCACGACCCGAAGTCGCTGAACTTGCAGGCCTGGCTCCTGCAGCGTTAGAGTTTGGAGGATACGACATACCGGCCGACTGCAGAGAGGTTCTTGCAAAGGCCAGGGCGTCCTCAACTCTTAAATGCTACGGACATGAATGGAAGAGGTTCTCTGTCTGGTGCCACGCACAGAAGAATAACCCTCTACGGATTACGGCTCCCCAAGTACTGCCGTACCTACTGACGCTGGCCAAGGCTGGACTGGCGCACGCGTCCATCAAGATTCATCTTGCTGCGATCTCCCGATACACCAGAACCACGGGGCGGACGTCTTTGTGGTCTCATCGTCTGGTGAAAGAGTTCATGAAGGGACTGTTCAGATCGTTCCCGCCGGTGAAGGCTCCGGCCCCGGCGTGGGAGCTCATCGTGGTGCTGACCAAGCTCATGGGACCTTCGTTCGAGCCTCTGCACTCGGCTCCGTTGAAGTTCTTGTCGTGGAAAACAGCGTTTCTTGTGGCCATCACCTCCGCACGACGGGTGGGAGAGATCCAGGCCCTTTCCTGCAAGGCCCCGTACTTTACTTTTCACGACACGAGGGTAGTGCTCAGGACGCACCCCTCCTTCATGCCCAAGGTGCCGTCGGACTTCGACCTCAACGAACCCTTGGTGTTGCCTGTTTTCTTCCCGTCGCCTTCGTCGCCGGCTGAAAGGACTTTGCACTCGCTGGATGTGGCTAGAGCGCTGAAGTTCTACGTGGACTGCACAAAGTGTTTTCGGAAGACGTCACAACTCTTTGTGAACTTTGGACCTGTCAATCAGGGGAAGGCTCTCTCGAAGGCTTCCATTTCCAGATGGCTCTCCGGCTGTATCATGTACTGTCATCGGTTGGCAAACCGACCGCTGCCTGGCCGTCCGAGAGCCCATTCCACCAGAGCAATCGCAGCTACCACGGCGTTCCTATCTGGTGTGCCCTTGCTGGACATTTGCAGGGCTGCTACGTGGAGGTCGACGCACACCTTCACGAAATTCTACTGCGTTGATCGGGATTCCAGGATCGGCCAAGCAGTGCTGCGCAACCTGTTCGCCTAAGGTGAGCCTGGTGAGGAGGTAAGATTTGCTTAATGTTGAGTTTGATGTAATGCTTAATGTTGAGCCTTTGCCACCTCCCGTGGTTGTGCATGTGTGTACTGCTATGTATTCTTTATTCATGAGCATGTGAATCCATGCCAGACCCCATGCTGGAGAAGGAACAAGTTACTTACCTGTAACTGTTGTTCTCCAGCATGGGTCTGGCATGGATTCACATGCGAACCCTCCCGCCTACCCCTCTGCGGCTCTTCACTTGGTCATACTGCCACTTCACGTGCTACCAAATCTGAAGATGGCTGCCAGAGGCGGGGCTTAGGTATAGGGCAGTCATTGGCTGTGGTCAGCATGACGCAGAGATCAGTGATTGGTTACTACTACGAAAGACAGATCAGAAACGAAACTGATACTGGTTTTTTCTTTACCGAGGATTCCCAGCCTGACGACGGGGAATATTCATGAGCATGTGAATCCATGCCAGACCCATGCTGGAGAACAACAGTTACAGGTAAGTAACTTGTTCCTTACCTACCGGCAGGAAGCGTCGCGACACAAGACCCGGGAGAAGCTGATCCAGTTCCTCACTCAGCGTTACCTACCAACCACTGGGTTTTCTTCCCCAAGAGGGTTTCCCGGGAGCTTCCTCTCAGCGCCTGAGCTTGAAGGCATTGGAAGGTAGTTCCAGGTGGACTCCATTCTTCGTTCAGATCGAAGACAAGGTAGGCTTTGTTTTATTGTTTTGCCTGTGTAGTCTCTCCAGAAGAGGAAACTAGTTACAGCTAGTATATAACAGATAACACATAGTCTCTCAGTACTGACAGTCTTGGGGACAAGTCAGTTTCCCCATACCAATAAGCAAAACAGGCAAGACAAGTAAAGCAGAAGGCTTTACTAACCTCCAAAAAGTCAGAACCAAGTTAAAAACAAGCAAAAAGAATGGGGGTCCATATATGGAGAGAAAGGTGCAAGACGAAAAGCCTTTCCTAACACACTTTTAGCAATCCCAAAATGAGACTATACAACATTACCCTCCAACACAGTTGAAAGCAATTTATAAAGCAATGCACAACTATAAAGTGTTACAAGAACCCAATATATTGCACCTTAACTTCGAATTATAAGGCAGGTACCTCACTTGTACAATCCTTCCCTAACAACAGTTAAGCAAACTATTCAGTGTCTCATGAGTCAGTGTTCACTAAAGTACCTGTTTGGTAGGGGTATGAACTCCAAAATTCCCCCTTTCCCTTCCACAGGTGTTGCCAAACCCAACAATGAGTAACATTTTCTTTCCAAAGCACCTCATGTACAAAACCGCTAAGCAATAGATATTGGAGGTACACTCCGTCTTCCCTCTACACTAGGGTTTGTATAGGGGCAGGATACCATTGGCTAGTATACACTTGCACCCCTTACTCCAATTTTCTCGCTGACATCCCCTAAGGCACTTAATTTAGTTGTTGGTTCTGTTGATGGGGGTCCAGGCGTCACATGTGTGGTGGCTGAATACATTGTAATTGTTTTTCTGATGTTAATCTGCTTAGAATCACATGCTGTGCATAGTCAGACATCCAGTGGTCACTGCGAAGTATTGCATTTTGTTTTTCGTAGTCGAAAAGGGGACGTCGACAAGGCGTGTCTGTAACACTATCCCTATCGTGACGTGCAGTGTACCCACAACCCCTCACGCGTCGAGGTCCCTCAGATTGTTTTTTTCCGCCCAGTTATTGGTCGCCTTTATGCGGAGCTCCTCGAGAGACATTGCAAAATCATTTCCTCGACCCTTGGTCGTTTATTATTATTAACTATCACATAGATCCCTCCCTCGACGTAGCTGCCAAGCTGTTCTCCGCCGAGCAATATCTTCGACGGAGGGACGAGCGGAGGAGATCCTTGGGCGCTGCCGAACACGTGGCCTGGCCTCACCGGCCTAACACAGTAGGGAGAGTGGGGTTGTGTGGTCATTTCTTTGTTTCACTCTGAGAATGCCTTTCTCTTTTCCCTCCCTCTCATTCGAGGTCGTAATCACATTTCATGCCCTCAGCTATGGAGAGGACGCCCTTTAGGTTTTGCCCGCGTTGCAAGGGCAAGTTTACCTGGAAAGACCAGCATAAACGGTGTAACCGTTGCTTGCCCCTCGATCACAAAAAGAGGACGGCTGTGCGGCCTGTAAGTTACTTAAACCCAAAACTTTAAAGGACCGCAGGGTCAAAAGGTGGGCAGCCTATGCAATGTCTAGGTCTGACTCCTCGCCAGCTGCCGCCGCCGAATGTAATGAGGACAGTGATTACACAGCCTCTGCAACAGAGGTTGTAGACCTCTCAAAGGAGCCTTCCCGCTCCTCGTCCGTCCCCGGCCCACGCCCCGCTTATGGGGATGAACACCCCGGCGACGAGGACGAACACAGAAAAACACATAAGCACATACCCCACGGCACGCATTCGTCAAAGACGAAGGCAGCCATAGCGTCAACGGAGGCGTCGGGTCCGCCGGCGTCTTCTGCCGACCGTAAGGGTCGCAAGCCCTTCCCACCACCGCTTCCGCGACCGGCGACTGGGCTTTCTGTAAATAAGGGCGCTAACGCCAAATCCTTAGGCGACGCGCCTCGCAAGAGTGCGTACGTTGCCAGTAAAGACTCGGCACTGCCTAGTGCGACGGCGAGCGATCCCTCGACGGAGAAGCTGATCGCCGAAAGCCTTGCGCGTATAGCTTCTAAAGATGGCCAGAGACGGACGGCGGGTGACACGTCGAAAACCGCTCACAAGGCCAAAGAAACGCTGAGGACGCCGGAGGGTAGGCTGGGACAGCTCCCACCGTCGACAGAAGACCCTAGCCAGCGAGAAGGTTTCTCACAAGGCGAAGGGACCCTATCTTCGACGCTATGGGACAGAACTAAGCAACTACAGGGAGAGGAAACTCCCTTTTCACTCCCAGACCGCTCTGGCCTACCTTACTGGACTGTAGAGGGGTTCCATTCATGTATGGACAAGCTAGACGGGTTCATGGCCATCACAGAAAATAGGACACCCAAGAGGCCAAGGGAGGTACTCCAGGAGGGGCCAAGGGCTAAATGCCCAAAGCTCTTTAACCCCCTACAGGAAGACATGAACTCTTATGACCTCACTGAAGAGGACTCTCACAAGAAGATGAGTTTGTGAATAATGAAGACCAACAAGAGGAAGAAGGTTTTCATGATGAAACTAACATAGGTGAGGAGGGCTACGAGGAGGACCCAGGTGAAGGTGGCTCACAGCCCTGGCATTCGCCATCAGAGTCTACAGACCCCGACATTATAGAAATGTTTTCTCCTCAGACCACACCGGTCAGGAACCCATCTACAGTAGACGATCAGCCCACCTTCAATGCGCTACTGAGGAAGCCAGCAGTACATTTTGAAGTTGAAATTGGGTAGGTCACCCCAGATACTGATTTCGTTGAAAGGATTATTAAAGAAAAACCTCCCACTAGCCAAACTATTCCTATCCTCACCTCGGTTAAGAGACGACTCACCCCATCGCTGTCCACCCCCGCGCTGGTAAGAGGGGTCAATCCAAGAATTGAGAAATTGTTCTCACCCTCTGTCAGACCCATTATATATCAGGGGTCACTCAGTCCAGGACTCCTTAGTGGTGGCTAACACAAGGAAGAGGGCTGGGGTTCCACTGTCAACCAGCGAGGCACCCCCAGATAAAGAAGGGAAAAAGCTTTATGCCTTGGACAAAAGAATATCCGCCTCGGCAGCGTTTTCAATTAGGATTGCCAATAATAACGCATTGCTGGCAAGCTATGCTGATGCTCAATGGGGAAAGCTTAAGCAAGACATCGAAGAAGCCCCTGAACCTCTAAGAACTCGCTTATTGGCCACAGTTACAGAAGGAGCTCTGGTCAACCAGAGCATCATTAAGAACACTCTTGATGCGGCAGAAACTGCTGGCCGTTCTTTGGTGCAGGGAATTCTGCTGAAGCGTCACGTCTGGCTTCGCAATTCCGGTTTCAAGGCAGAAACGCAGGCGTCACTCATTAATAAGCCAATAGAAGAGTCAAATCTCTTTGGAAGGGCAGTGGACGACGCACTGGAAAATGAGAAGAAAGAATTCGACACCATAAAGACCTTAGACCAAATCTCAAAGCCTCCAAACAGGCGGGGATTTGGCAACAAGCGCTTTTTTCGTGGCCAACGCCAGCAGCAGCAGCAACAGCATTACACTGAGGGCAACTGGCCCTCTAATCAGGGTACCAGTAACCAGTATAACCAAAGAGGACAACGCCGTGGCAAGGGCAGAGGCAGGGACTCCAGCCCCAGAGGCACCCCGGCAAACAACACCAAATGACCTGAAGGTTCGGGTCCCCTCCCATGCGTCTCCGGTTGGGGGCCGGATAACATCGTTCCTATCAGCATGGGAGGGAATAACATCAGACCGGTGGGTATTGTCAACCATAGCCCATGGGTATTGTATAGAATTCAATCGGTCCGCCACCTACAGACCTCCAAGGGGACGACGCCTGTCACCAGAACACCTCGTCATCCTCCTGCAAGAAGTAGAACAGCTGTTACAGAAAGGAGCAATAGAGGTTGTGCCCCTATCTCAGGTAATGGAAGATATTTATTCAGTGTACTTCCATGTACCCAAAAAGGACCTAACCATGCGCCCTGTACTAGATCTGCGCCCAGCGAACAAATTTGTAAAACCACAAAAATTTCGTATGGTAACATTACAGGAGATAATTCCCCTGCTATCTCAGGGGGACTACATGACAACACTGGACATGAAAGATGCATAATTTCATATTTTGATGTTGCCAGCGCACAGAAAATACCTCGGGTTCATGATAGAGGGCAAACTCTACCAGTTCAGAGTGCTACCCATTGGCATAGCGTCTGCACTGAGGGTATTCCCGAAGGTACTGGCAGTGGCAGCGGCCCACCTGAGCAGGTTGTCCATACCGGTATACCCTTAACTCGACGATTGGCTCATAACAGGGGAGTCTTACGAGACATGCTTCTCAAACACCCAGAAGACAGTGGACATTTTGTTCCAACTGGGCTTCTCCATCAACGAGAAGAAGTCCAGCTTAGACCCCAGCCAAATCAAACAATTCCTAGGGGCTCTAATTCGAACAAAGGACGGCCTCGTCTTCCCCTCCGAGAGGGTCCAAAATATGCTGTTACAGATCCCTCAATATATGGCCGGTCGAGAGGTGACGTTACGCAAAGCAATGCGCTTGCTTGGAATGATGGCGTCATGTATTTATTTGGTACCTCACGCGCGCCTGTGCATGCGCCCAATGCAAGCGTGGCTCAACAGCCAGTGGTGTCAGGCCAGCGGACAATGGGACGCTCTAGTGGTGGTCTTGCAGGCCTTGGTTCTCTCGCTACGGTGGTGGTCGAAGGAAAACCTGGTAATAGGGAAACCATTCGCCACCCCCGCAGTGGAAGCCACTCTAACCCCAGACACATTCCTCACAGGATGGGGGGCTCACCTATCCCATCAGACTGCTCACGGAGTTTGGACTCCGAGCGTAGCTTCCAAGCACATAAACTTACTAGAGCTACTTGCGGTGTTCAAGGCACTAAAAGCCTTCCAGACACACCTAAAAGGGAAAACAGTGATGGTCCTCACGGACAGCACCACAGCCGTGTAAGGGGGCACTCACTCTCCAGGACTGTCCAAGCTGTCCCAGAACATCTGGAAGTGGGCTCTCAGACACATGTTCCTGTTGTCACAACATGTACCAGGGGAACTCATTCTGCTAGCAGTCGAACTCAGCAGACACTTCCCTCTGCCCTCAGAGTACGAATGGCGGTTACACAAAGACATCGTCTTCACTCAATGGGGCTTCCCAGAAATAGACCTGTTCGCAACTCTGGAGAACTCACAATGCCTAGATTACGCCTCCAGATACCCACAGAACCGCTCCAAGGGAAACGGTCTCTGGATACCATGGTCCGGGAAATTTGTTTACGCTTTCAACCCCTCCCCCCCCCCACCGACTCCTCTGCTGAACAAGATAGTGCACAAGATGCACCAGGAACCAGTCACCATGATACTGATGGCCCCGATGTTGGCCCGCCAACCATGGTTTGCGCACCTGATGGAGATGTCCTTGTCCCCACCGGTGAAACTGCCCTGCCCGTACAACATGCTGTCACAGGACAAGGGCAAGAAACTACACCCATGCCCACAGAACATGAACTTAGCAGCCTGGCTCCTGAGGTCATAGAATTTGGCCATTTACAACTCCCACAGAAATGCATGGACATTCTCAGAGAAGAAAGAAAACCCAACACTCACCACTGCTATTCTAGCAAGTGGAAGAGATTTGTCATCTGGTGTAGAGGTAAGAGCATCAACCCAGTCCACTCCTCTCCCACACAAATTGTCGTTTACCTGACCCATTTACTGGACTCGGGTCTAGTGTTCAATTCTAATAGTCCATCTAGCGGCACTTTCTGCATACACCACCTCTCAACTTAAGGTGTCATGGTGGAAAGTCCCAGTTATCAAAGCCTTCATGGAGGGGGTAAAGAGAATACACCCTCCGATGGCAAACCCAGCTCCCGGCTGGGACCTTAATGTGGTACTTACCAGGCTCATGGGCTCACCCTTTGAACCCATGCACAAGGCAACTCTTAAGGACCTCACTCTTAAGACGGCTTTCCTAATAGCTATCACCTCCATTAGGAGAGTAAGCGAACTACAGGCTCTTTCTATTCTAGACCCCTTTGTAACAGTTCACAAAGATAAGGTGGTTCTACGCACACACCCAAGGTTCGCACCGAAATTCATATCGAAATTCCATGTCAACCAGTCAATAGAACTACGAACGTTCTTTCAAAGCCCTTCCAATTTGGGAGAAAAGAGCCTGCATACACTCTGTGCGCAGAGCTGTCATGTTTTATATGGAAAGAACTAGGCCACTGAGAAAGACTAATCAGTTCTTTGTCTCGGTGGCAGCAGGAAGAGAAGGAGTTGCAGTTTCAAAGTCCACTATATCTAGATGGATTGTTCAGTGCATCACTCTGTTACACTCTTGCTAAGAGAGAACTACCCTTCAAGCCAAGAGCACACTCTACTCGAGGCACTGGGGCATCCATAGCATTCATTGCAAACGTTCCCCTTGAGTCCATTTGCAAAGCGGCAACCTGGAGTTCTGTACACCTTTACAAAACACTACTGTCTAGATGCTCACTCTAGATCTGATTCCCAGGTGGGGCAAGCAGTATTAAGACATCTTTTCTCTACTGTTCCTTCTCACAACCTACCTCCAACTCCGGGTACTGCTCGCTATTCTATGCACAGCATGTGATTCTAAGCAGATTAACAAGCATCAGAAGACAATGCATTACTTACCATAAAAGCATTTCTGATGGTTGTATCTGCTTAGATTCACATGCGCCCACCCTTTCTCCCCGCTCGGATGGAAGGAACATAGACATCTTTCTACATCTCTCTCTTTTCTGTACTCACTCACATATAGAAGGCTCCCTCAGGGCAGATAAAATACAAACAGAGGGAACTCGACTCGTGAGGGGCTGTGGGCACACTGCAGGTTACTATAGGGATAGTGTTACAGACACGCCTTGTCGACGTCCCCTTTTCGACTACGAAAAACAAAATGAAATACTCCGCAGTGACCACTGGATGTCGGACTATGCACAGCATGTGAATCTAAGCAGATACAACCATCAGAAATGCTTTTACGGTAAGTAATGCATTGTCATTTGTACCATGCTTATACACAGGTGGAGTGCTTCAAAGCGCTTCAAGGTGGGAAGGAAGCAAGGGAATACAGTAAATATTCTTAGGTCTTGAAGTTTCTGAATGCTTTAACAGAGGAAACTAGCATACTAGGCCTGACAGCATTTCTCCTAGTGCAAGTGCAGGAAATGTTACATTTGTGACCCTGTTAGAGAGGGCATAACAAAGGAGTGAGGCGGGGGACGTCAGGACAGACAAACTTAACTAGTCCTAGTACATTCAGGTCATGCATGCGTACAGACAACGGTGGGGTGCTGGGGGCTGAGGGACAAACGCGTCCATCCATTCCAGCAGGGCCCTGGGCTAAGTGCAGCTAGAGGTTGCCCCGCTCATGGAGCATAAGCTGAAAGTGCAGTAATGCTGAACAAAGTGCAGCGGCCGGAGGCACGTGCAAAGACTAGTGGGGAGCCTGGGACCTGTAAGGCACTGGAGGTGTTACCAGGCAACCAGTCAGCAAAAACTGAACAGAGTTAGGGAGGGGAAAGCGGGTGGAGAGAAAAAGAATGGAGTTTAGAAGGGAAGAGGGAGAGAGAAAGAGAAAAGGAATGTCTTGAGGAGTTTCCGGAAAACCTAAGGTGCTCAGACGCAAGACTGAGAGAGGCAGGGAGGCTGTTCCAGAGGGAGGCACCTGCGGAGGATAAAGAACTGCCCCCAAATCTGTTTGTGAAATTGGCTCACCCACAGGGAGTTGGAAGAGGACGAACGGAGGACTTTAGGTGGAGAGTATTTAGGAAGAGAGCGTTGTAGATGGTGAGGCCCCCGGCCCCAGAAAGCCTTGCGGATTATGCAGAGGGTCTTGAACTAAATCCTTGCAGCCACAGGGAGCCAGTGAAGGGAGTTCAGCGCGGGCGAGATGTGTTCCCTGAGCTTGAAGCCAAGGACAAGTCTTGTGTTTCTGTACTGTACCCGAGACGCGGCCGGATGGATGATGGATGCTACCGCAATGTTCGACAGCAGGTAAGTGATGGTTTAAGGAAAAGCGCAAAGTATGGTGAAGCGCAACCTTAAATTGACTGTTTCTTCGATGTCCAACCTTGTGTTCTGTTTTTCCTTGCAGGCGTTGCTGTCGACGATGGAACGTATTGGGCTGCGGTGCCAAGATAAAGATTTCGGCATTCCGGAAAGAGTAAATATGAATACTTGGTTCACCGAAGGGATGTACAGGTAGGAACAGCTTCCCCCGTTTTGTAAGTATGCTGGCAAGAAGCAGGATGTCCAGGAAGCAGGATCTTCAAGGGTAAGTCTGACCTCAGTCGACGGTGAGTGTTACGCGCTTGCAAGTGCAGAATAACGTGAAGCGTCTGTCTTGAGTATCGGGGCAGTTTATATAGCTGAGATTGTGTGCATGCCCATTAGGGCCGGCTTACCAGTCAGACTCTGCCACTCCTAGAGAGTGAGCACATGCAAAGGCAATCCATTAGCAGCCACACCCAAGAATACACTTGGGGCTGCTTAATGGATGGAATGTTGAAGGTTAATGCATCCTGCTTAATGGATGGAATGTTCAACGTTAATGCATCTGAAGTGCTATGTCCATAATAAAAGCTTTTTGGTGTTAAATGGATGTTCTTGTTTACTTTTGTTCATGAGCCTGGCCCCAAAGGCGCCAGGATAGTGTCCACCCAGGTATCCTGTGCATGCATTTGTATTGGTATTTATTTTTATTTATATAGCGCTTTGATCCAAAGCGCTTAACAAGAGGAACAAGCATAATACAATAAGCAATACATGACAATTGAATCTGAACCAGAGAACAGTACAAGGAACAATTTACATAATTGAAAGGAAAGGTGCTGACGTAGAGGGGCTAAGTGAGGGAGGGGGGGTGGGAGGAGTGGGAAGAGGTAGAGTGAGTAGTGAGAGAGGAAAAAAAAGGAAGCAAGGGGTGGGTGAGTGGAAGAGATAAGATTTTAGAGAAGTGCGGAATGGAGGAGTAGGAGGAGGTAATAGAGCGGACAGGGAGGGGTAGGAGGTTCCAATGGAAGGGAGCGAGAAGTTGGAAGGAGTGGAAGCGGGAAGGGGCACAGAGTGGAGGAGGAGGAGAGAGAAGAAAGAGATCCACAGAATGGAGTGAACGAGGAGGAGTGTAAAGGGAGGATAGATGGGGAGGGGCAAGGGCATAGAGGGATTTGAAGACTAGACAGAGGAAATTAAATTTAAGGTGCGAGTGAAATGAGAGCCAGCCTAGTGAGTTGAGAGAAGAGAAGATGGAATCATGAGGAGAGAGATGGCAGAGTGGTAGATGGATTTGAGGGGGGAGAGAGGAGGGGAGTCCAAAGAAAAGAGTGGAGCAGTAGAAGAGTCTGGAGAAGATAAGGGAGGTGACTAAGAGTTTAGTAGCGTGAAAGGTTAGGAAGGGGCGAACTCTACGCATGTTATGGAGGTGGAAACGGCAAGATCTGGCAGTGAGAGAAATGTGGCGATAGAGGGAGAGGTTGGGTCAATGTGGAGACCTAGGTTGCGGGCCTGGGGAGAGAAGGGGAGTTGGGATTGGGGGAAGAGAAGAAAAGGAGGAGGGGTGGGAGCAGGAAGAGTGTTGGCTGGAAGGAATAGGATTTCGGTTTTGTCAGAATTGGGAGTAAGGAAGTGAGAGGACATCCAAGATTTAATAGCAGTGAGGCAAGAGGAAAGCTTATGGTGGATGTCAGGAGAGAAGGAGGAGAAAGAGAGGAAGAGCTTGGTGCCAGCATAGAAATGGTGTGAGAAACCAAAGGAGGAGATAATGGGAGCCAAGAAGAAAGTGTAGAGAGAGAAGAGAAAGGGGCCAAGGACAGAACCTTGGGGAACACCATGGTTGAGAGGAAAGCTAGGGGAGGTGCTGCCACTCCAGGAGATTGGGAAGGAGTGGTTAGAAAGATAGGAGGAGAACCAATTAAGTACAGAGTCTTTAAGGCCAAAGGAAGAGAGGGAGCTAAGGAGTAAAGGGTGGTTGATGGTATCAAAGGCAGCAGAGAGGTCAAGGAGGATAAGATAGAGGAATGCTTAGAGTAGCATGCAGAAAGGAAAGAGTTGAGGACAGAGATGAGAGCAGTTTCCGTTGAGTGCAGAGGGCGGAAGCCAGATTGGGTGAAGGGGGAGGAGAGAATGGTTAGAGATGAAGCTGGAAAGTTGAGAATAGACAATGTGCTCAAGAAGTTTAGATAGGAAGGGAAGAAGAGAGATGGGGCTATAGTTGGAGGCAAGAAGGGTATTAGCTGAATGTTTTTTGAGAATGGGTATGATGGTAGCGTGCTTGAAAGGAGTGGGGAAGGATGATGTGGATGAACAGATGTTGACAAAGGAGTTAAGATAGGTTATGAGGAGGGGGTAGATTTTAGGGATGAGGGAGGTGTAATGGATTGAGAGATTGAGCGATCGGGGTGAATGAGGACATGGAAAAGGGAGAGGGAGGAGGGCAAGGTGGAGGAGGAGAATAAGAAGGGGAAGAGAAGATAGTTTGCCGGAGATTAAGGACTTTGTTCGAAAAGAAGGTGGCATGATCAGAGGCAGAGAGGGGAGAGGCGATGGAGTGGTCAAGGGTAGGAGGAGAGAAGTAGAGTTAAGGTTTGAAAGATGGGGCGAAGATTGAGAGTGGAGAAGTTCGGAGAAGTAAAGGTGCTTAGCAGAGTTGAGACAAGAGTCGTAGAGGGAGTGATAGTAGAAGTATGCATCTTGATTGGAGGAGGTACGGTGCTTAAGCCAGGATCGTTCAAAGCGCCTAAGAAGGAGGTGCATAGAGGAAAGTTAAGTAAGAGAGGATATGGCCATGATAATAAGATAGAGTTTTGAGGGGGGAGAGGCAGAACTGAGAGGAGGGACAGTGCACAACAAGGAGCAATATGAGTGAGAAGGGGTCTGTGAGTGGGAGGTCGCCCTAAGGAGGGAGGGAATGGAGAAAAATGTCGGGGCAGACTAGGAGGTAGGGCAGGGTCGGGTCAGAAGTCTGCGGTTTTGAAGGAAATGAAGACCAGAGGGCTGTGGCGCAAAACAGGAGAGAAGGAAACTCGGTGGCAAGAAGTCAGAGGGCTGTTGCAAGAAGCTGTAAAGGACGCAGAAGGTTGTTTATTTATTTGTATAGCGCTCCAAACCCAGGGGTAGAAGGGCGCTTAAGAATATGGTTACAGTGTTGAGGAGTATCTTTGTGTTACATACTTCGTACATACTTATAATATATACATACATATATACAGTTATCAATATACAGTGCACATACAATACACACAATATACAATTTTCAACGTGAATACAGTACCTAACCAGTTACCGCACGGGGGTGTAAGGTTTGGTGTTAGTGGGGCAATTCTTTGTGTAGGAGCCAGCTGATGACCTGCTTCCTGAAGATCTGGAAGGATTGGATAGTTTTGATGTTGAGAGGTAGGGTGTTCCAGAGTTGGGGGCAAGTACTGTGAAGCTTGCCCCTCCAGCTGTTTTTAGGTGGAACCTGGGCACTGTCGAGCATAGAGTGTTGGAGGATCAGGTGGATCTGGTAGCAGGTTTCATGGTGAATTTATTAGCTAGATATGGTGGTGCTAGATGATTGAGGGACTTGTGCGTGAGGCAGTTGGTTTTTAAATACATTTTATTTTTTGGCGTATGGATAGCCATTTGCAGGCTTTCCTAGTAGCAGAGATATGCTCTTGTCTAGGAATGTTGAGGGCTGTGCGCAGGGCATTATTTTGTATTACTTGCAGCTTGAGTACGGATTTGTTAGCACCTAGGTACAGGCTGTTGCAGTAATCTAATTTGGATTGTATGAGAGCCCCTGCAAGGGTGAGGCAGCTGTTGGGGGATAGGAATTGTCTGCTGGCCCTAATGAGCTTGCCAGTCTAGGAGGCGGCTGAGGCGGTCATATTGGTGTGTTTGGTGAGGTTGGTGTTGGCATCTAGATAGAAGCCAAGGGTTTTCATGCTTTTGTCTATAGGGATGGTGTGGCTATCGATGGTGATGTTATTATAGTTAGGATTAAGTTTAGTTAGGGTGTTGGGGGAGCCGACGATGAGGAGCTGTCTTCTCATCATTCAGGCAGAGACCATGCGAGGCCATCCATGCCTGAATGATGGAGAATATTTTGTTGATCCGGGCGGAGTCTGCTTGGTAATTACCTGTGATGGTGAGGAGTATCTGGGTCTCATCTGCGTAATTTGTGTAGGTGACACCCAGACGGTCCAGTTGGTCAAATAGAGGCTTTGTAAATATATTGTACAAAGTGGGGGATACACAGGATCCTTGTGGGACCCTGCATGTGATGGGGACGGGGTCTGTTGCAGCTGTTGTGTAGAAGACCCGCATGGTTCTGTTTGCCAGGAAGGATTGTATCCATGTGATGGCAGAGGAGGAGAAGTGGGCTGCAGTGGCAAGGTGATTGCAAAGGATTTCATGGCTGTCCAGGTCAAAAGCCGCTGAGAGGTCCAGTAGGAGTAGGATTGCAGCATTGCCTTTATCTTTAATTTCATCAATCTGGCTTTTGAGATCAACAAGGGCGGTTTCTGTTCCATGTTGAGGTCTGAAGCCAGATTGACGTATTCCTAGCAGTTGGTTGGATTCCAAGTATTCCTGAATTTGAATGTAGGCGACTCTGTCCGGGATTTTTAGTAGGAAGGGGACTGTGGTGATGGGCCTGTAGTTGGTGGGTATGGCTGGGTCGAGAGATTGTTTTTTTTAGGAGTGGGAGAACCCTTGATTTTTTTAAGTTGCTAGGGATCGAGTTATTGGTGAAGGATAGGTTGATGAGTTTGGTGATGAAGGGGGAGAGCTCTCTGGCTGCATCTTTTATGATCTGTGCCGGGCACCTGTCTCCTTTGCAGTTTGAGGGTTTCAAGGAGGTGATGATTTTTTTAACTTCCGGGATGTTGACTTTCTTAAACGAGAAGCCTGAACTAGTATTGTTAGGCATGGGTAGGCTAGGGTTGGTGACCTTGTTATTGGAGAGTTGTTAGCGTTTGTCCTCTATTTTAGTTTGGAGTCCTGAAGTTTTGTTGTTGAAGGCGTATTGGATCAGGTTCCACCTTCAGGAGCACATAAGGTGGAAGCAGTGTTACTGGAAGGCAGCAGTGGGGTAGGTAGGAGCTGTCTGAGGTAGCTGCAGCAGAAGTCTGGGAAACTCAGAGGTAGGAAGTCCAGAGGGCTGTTGCAAGATGGAGAGGATGCAGAAGGTTGGGTGGATCAGGTTCAGCCTTCAGGAGATCAAAAGATGGAGGCAGAGATTCGGGAAGGCAGCAGTGGGATTGGTAGGAGCTTTACGGGGCAGTTGCTACTGAGATGGGCTAGTGGGGGAGTCACTCCGAAGTGGGTCGATGGAGGGAGGGCCCAGACACTGGTAGGATGGAGAAGCAGTTTGGAGACAGTAGGTGTTACCACCCGTACAGACCAGTACCACCCGTTTGACACCCGTTCAGAGGCAGGGGGGGAGGCAAGGCTTTGGCAGACTGAAGGAGTGGGCAAGGGAGATCCGTGCAAATGTACCGAGCCAGTGGAGCAGGAACGCAGTTAGTAATTAGAAGAAGCAGGATCTTGAGGTCCAGGAGGGAGGCGGACGGGGTGGGGGGGTCAGGGTGAGTAGTTAGGAGCGCATGGGAATGAGGCCGTACTATCAGCAGGAGCCTGCGATAGGGCCAGTGGGGTGCGACCCCTGCATGCCTGTGCTCCTGACTTAATGACCATGACAATGCTATGGTTATTTTGGAATTCTTCATGGTTCCTGAGACTACCAGTACCCTCCCATCAGCTTTACCCCAGACCACCGGGTACAAAAGTCTTACCCTACGATTTAAGTATGATTCCTCCACTCCTCCCTTCTTGTAGGGCCCAGAAGACCTGCCCAATATGTGCCCCCGATGGTGTCTTTTCTCCCCATATACCATGCTGTCTAGCCTCACAAGCCTCCCTGCAGTCTGCGCGGAGTGTTGGGGTCGGATTGTGGTCCCCTCCTTGGGCTCGGCCCCGCTGCTGAGTGTCTGTTTCCCCTTACGCTTACGCCATGTGGGGCATGATTAGCTTTCCCCCTTGAGTTTGTGTCTCCCCCAGGTGGCCTTCTCTGCAAGTTGCAGCCCCAAAAGTTGGTTTCTCAGAGGGTGCCCCTCTCCCACAGCCACATACGATAATCCTTCAGTTTTCATGCTTTTGTCAGCCCTGGCCCCTTAATCTAGTTGCAATGACCCCCAGGCACTCTCAGGGGGTGGGGGGAGGCACCGTATTTGACTCTAACCCCTGTGTGCACCCACCTCTTGTGCTCACCAATTGGGCCTCGGCTACAATGGTTAACGGATCGTACTTTCCGTCTTCTCCTAGGACTGTGTTCCTTTCTTCCAGATCCGCAGGGCCGCTTGGGTTCCACTCCGACCAGTACTGCTCCCAAGGTCTCCTCCCTCGCACTGAAGAGGGGTGTGTGCCCCCTTTCCTTCACTGGGGTGTGGGTCCGGCATTGGGCTCAAGTCCGGTTCCTTCCTTTCACCCCGTCCTATAATTTTTAGGGGCTTTTCTAAACCACACGTGCCTTCTGGGCCAGGGTGTGCCACTATATCTGTCTTAACAGTTTTAGCACGTGGCACAGTCTACTACGTGAACAAGTTGTCATTAGGCACTTTTTCACCCTGGATTGGGGTTATTTCAAAGTCTTATTACTTCATCTGAGCCCCCTCCCGGGCCTTTGCTCTGGTCGATGTCGTCACACGGGGCCCTCTCACCTGCGGTCTGTGTGGCTCCACACGTGCCTTCCTCGCTGTTTTAACCACGCTCCACGGGCATCTGGGGCACTTTTCTTCCTGTTCTGGTCTGTGCGCCTTCCTGGGCTGCTTTCTGTCGGGCTGCCGGTCCCCGGTTCTCCACCTCCTCGGGGGTGCTCCGGGTCCATCGATCCCCGGGAGATGGCTGAGAGCTCTCTCCAGTCCCTTGACAAGTGCTGTGGGACACCAATCGGGCACAGGCCAAGGGTCGGTCCGGATCCTTCCTCGGCACGTCCCCGGCCACGGATACTTCCTCATGCGCTCCTCCGCCGCAGTGTGCCGCCACGCTCTGCTGGATGACTCCTTGGCCTTCTCCATGCCTCAGGCTCCTCATCGGCTTCCTAGCGGGAGGTTGTTCTGGTCCCGACACCAGTCTGGCCCACTGTTCAGACCCCTGTTCTCCTCACGTTCTCTATTAGTTCCCTCTGGGGGACTGGGTGTCGGGGCATAGTTCGCCTTACGGATGTGGACGGCGCTCCTCCTGCTACGTTTTTCGCTTCTCTCGCTTCCTGGGTTCTCCAGAGGCGGCTTCACCTTTCTGCTCCTCGGGTCCAATTTCGGCAGGGAGGTATCACCGCTGACGACCCTCACCGAGGATGCTCCAAGGCAATGCCGGGTCCCCAGCACTCCACCGAGGGGAGGGCTAGATTTTACAGGCCCAACGGCTTGGAGTGGAGCTGCGTCTTCACGCGACCATCCTGGTCTGTGCTCCCTAGCAGTCTTTCCGGGAGAACCTGTTTTGAAGAGACTTTCATTGATCGACTTGTCTAGAAACCTCTTCTGGGGAGAACAGTGGAAAGGCAGAGGAGGAGGAGGGAGGAGGGGTGGCCAAAGAGGGGCCAGAAGAAGAGCAGAGAGATGAGGAAGAGAGAGAGGACAGGATGTCCTGTGTTTTGCAGATGGCCTGGGAGAGACAGGAGAGGTAGACTGCAGCAGGATTGGCCAGCGCCTTGCAGATTTTAAAGAGTTTGGCCGAGTTGTTGGATGCCGCAGAGACGCGGGCTTGGATGTGGGCTCTTTTCTTGGTACGGACAGAGAGGCAGTTTTGCCTTTGGAGCAGGCGGTAGACCAGTTTGTCAGAGGGTGTACCGGAAGCACGCCATTTCCTCTCAAGCCACCCTGCACTCGCGTTTAAGGGTGACGAGGTCGGAGTCGTACCAGGAGTTGCACTACTTTGGGCTTCAAGTGGATCCTCATGACAGGGGCCAGAACATCAAGAGTATCAGATATAGCAGAGTGGAGCATGGAAAGGGCTGTGTCAGGGTGTGAGTCAGCCAAAAGGGGAGGAGGGGGTGAGAAAGTGGTGGCGAAAGCCTCAACTGACATATACTTCATAGGTTAGATAACCGAGAAGGTAGGTGGCAGTGCTGGAGTTGGCTTGGCCTGAGGGGTAGCGAGGGTGAGATGGGAGGAAAGGAGAAAGTGATCACTCCAGTAGAGAGGAGTGGTGTGAGGGACAGAAAGGGGAAGGTCTGAAGAGATCAGAACATCCATAGTGTGCCCTGCAGAGTGAGTCGGGCCAGAGGGGAGGATAGAGAGCCGCAGAGGTCACGAAGGTCAAGAGGAAGGACAGGAAGCATCCAGGTGGATGTTAAGGTCTCTACGGAGGAGTTGAGTGGTCGAGGCCAGGAGGAAGGAGGAGAGGTCCGCCCACTCAGAGAGGAAGGAGATCATCTGACCAGGTGGCCCATAGATGGTAGTCACATAAGGGAATGGCCAGGAGAGGGAGAGAGAGCCTGCAGAGGAATTTGAAAGGTGAGTAGGCCTGTGCAGGAATGACAGAAGCAGGAATCCACTCTGGGAAGATGAGGGCTAAACCCCCTCTGGTACGGTTGGTCCTGGGTGCGGAGAGAATCTTGTAGCCATCAGGGAGGAGTGTCAAAGCTTGTGACAGAGCTGGCCTTGGACCATGTCTTGGTGAGACAGAGGACATCGAGGTCAAGTTTCTCCACGATGTGGCAGATGTCAGAGGAGTGTTTTTGACAGCTGAGCGAGAGTTGAGTGGCAATTAGGAGAAGGTTGCCATCCTTGAAAGACTTCGGGGAGGGGTACAAATCAGAGGTACGCCCTGCGAGGTGTAGAAGAATCTGGGTTGGGGGGGAGAGGCGGACGAAGAGGAAGGGGGAGAGGGCAAGGTAGTCAAGGAGGTGACAGCGAGGTGAGGGCAAGGAAGTCGTGGAGGGAAGAGAGGGGACTACAGGATAAGACAGGAAATTAATGAGGCGTGGGAAGCTTCTATCAAAGAGAAGGTTGGCCTGAGGGCCTTGGACCAAGACGATGCCATTCAGGTACACATTAATGATGACTTTAGAGGAGTGGAAGGGGGCCAGGAGAGCCTCCCACCGGGTGTCACCATTAAGAGAAAGGAGAAAGCACAGAGACCATATGAAGAGTCCATTGTTCTGGTGAGGGAACAACAAAAAGGATGTCGGTGAGGGTTTGTCTAGAGGCAGCACTGAGCGGAGGCCTGGGTTGGAGATCAGGATGTCCTTTTTTTAAACTTCTTCCTACCAGATTTAGTGCAGAGAGCAGGATAGCCGATAGAGAAGAAATTACAAAAGGTAGGAGAAACGGAGAGAACCATGGAGTAGTTAGGAAGAGAAGAGATGAAGACCCTAGGGAAGGACACAGGGAGGGGTGCAAGCAGACGAGACAAAGGGGGACAGGACAATAGTAATAATTTTGCAATTATATAGCGCTACAAACCCTCAGGCATCTGAGCGCTGCTTATTACCCACGGTGTGGTGCTCATTTATCGACCGCGGAAGGATGTAATGCTGAGTTTGGTCACTGCCGGGATTTGAACCTGCATCGGCAGGCTCTGCATGGATGTCAAAGTGAACACTCTGCTATCTGACCAGTAGACAATTGAACAGTACAAGAGCTCAGACAATAGAAGACAGTTTGTTTAATTGAACAATTTGCTGAGGACAAAAAACGTTTGCTAAGTGAAAGATTTTACTAAAAGGACAGAGCCAAGAAAAACAAGGACAGGTAGTAGGCAAATGAGAACCTGGAGGAAGGAAGAGTGCAACAGAGCAGCAGTACACTAAAGGACAGGGCAGTCAGTGAGGTGAATACAAAACCACAAAAAACCAACAATAGACTTGTGTCAAGCGGACCTAGATGACGGAGCAAAACAAAGGAGAAAATACAGGCAGTGTAAAAAAAAAAAAAAAAAACGAGCAGTCAGTGAGGGAAAAAAAGCCATGAAGAGAGATTTATTTATGTGGTAATTGAGTGTGGGGCATTGTTGGCTGTTAGGAAAAGGTTATTTGGAAGATTTGTACATTAGCAAGCTTCTTTAGCTAAGGATTCCATTTGAGCCAGACTAATCCAGCGCTCAGTTATATTTAACTTTAGCCTTTGTCACATTTTTAAAGGATATACCCCATATTAATAGCATTTTTATCTTTGAGATAAATGATAATTTTTTACAATGTAGAATTATAACACACAAGCTGCCCTTTAATACAGTCATGGTTTATTCCTCCCTAGGTATTATGTGAGTACAAGCACAAATGTTAGTTAGTCTTTGGATAGCATTATGATTTTTTATTGAATGCGATTTTAATTATTGCTGTAGGCATTATGCACTTTAGTTTGATTGTTAGCATGAATGTTTGTGGCAGAATATGAAATGAAGATGTCTAAATTATGATTTGTTTATGATTAAAATTAGTTGTATGTTAGTGTATTCATGTGAAAGGCTTGGTGTTTCTTTTTATACAAACTGCCCTGTTGTTGTTAATGTGAAAGGCTTAAATTATAAAAACCAAATGACAATAAAAAAGAAATTAAAAGCTTTGGTTGACGCACGTCAGGCAAGGTTTCTAGATATAAGCAAAATTGCTGGTGTTTCATTGAAATCTTTAAATTGGGGGAAAATGTAGAAAGAGAAATGACTTCTCCAACACCTTATATCTCAGCAGCGATTCACCTTTACAGAGATCTTGGTCAAATAGCTACAGCAGAGCTTTCACAACTGTGTATATATTGGTTGCTTCTTGTTTCTTTGTGACATGGCCCAGTGATTGACAAAAGGTTACATGCAATTTTCACTCTTAGTTGGCTTCTTGGAAGCTTAGTGCAAACATTGCCTCCAGTCAAAAACCTGCATCTTTACGAACATTTTGAGGACTCACAATAATTAGGTAACTGCATTCAAACTTTACCTGGCAAACACACAGGATGTGGATTCTGCCTTGAATCCCAGGTTTCCCTTGCAATACACATCAGATCGCTGCTATGATTCCTTGGGCTCAGGCTTCCTAGACTGAAGGTTGCCAAAAACCCATTTGGGTGCATTGATTTTCACTCGCGCAAGGAAACTAGTTGGGTTTTGCAGTTTCTTCAGGAATGCTCTCAAAAGAGCAGTGTGCTAAGGCTGTTTTTGAACCACCCTGTGTTGAGGATTCTACAATAACTAACCCTGGGGGGTGAGGCTAAAATGCCAGACAAGAAAAAGGGAAACCAAACCTCTTACACAAGAGTAGCATGGGCAGAGCAGCAAGGCTTAACTCTCAAGTAGACGTTGCAGGTCGACACAAAGGTACAATTAGTCCCCACCCATAAATCCCGAAAATGCACCACACTAATATAATGAAAAATATATACTTTAATAATGTCACACTTAAAAGGCTATCCATTCATTTAAGTACGTTAAACATTCATACACAATATTAAAAAGATTCCAAGTATATGTATAAAACCAGTAATTCCTATCCCAACCTGAATGTCTATATGTGGGTCTGGACTAAGATCCAGTACCCAACATAAAACAGCATGGGGGTTGGGGAGAAGTAGGGTATTCTATTACTTAACAAGTAAGCACCTACTAACCTGCATAACCAAGTACAGTGTCCTAAAGACACATCCCACCCCTACTTGATGTGAAAGACCCTAGGCCTGGTTACCAGTGCCTAAAACATATGGCAGGGGGTGGGACTAAAAGGGGAAAATCATTGTAATTGAATAATTGAAAAGAAAAATAAATGGGCAATCCTTATTCTTAAAACACAACACACCATTAATTTTGCCCCCCCCCCCCCCCCCCACAACCCACAGGGCTTTATTACAGTAGTAATGCTCAGAACAATACCTAAAGGCTTCAAAGAGGATGTAACAGCAGTGAGCATTGGCAAAAGCCTCTACTCCTCAATGAACATTTCAACAATAGTGGCACCCCGGCTACATTTCCAGGAAAAATATACACCTTGTTACCAGCTACAGTTAGTGTTTCGGGCACATTTACCATTGCAGAAATGCAAGGGATGATTTTAAACATGGATAGAAAATCACAGGTAAGTATTGAAATGGAGTCCTAGTCCAGAGCGCAAGGAACCTCTAGGGGATCCAGTACAAAAATCCAGGGGCAGTAACTACCTCACAGTCCCTTTAAGGAGTGTTCCAGTAAGGATCAAAGTTCCATAAGAGTTGATGGTAAAAGTTAAAGGCCTATCCACGCTGAAGGAGTTATGCACGTTCCTATGGCACACCCCAGGGAAGGCCACTGGAGACCCCAAGGAAGTGTTCCAAATGTCAGAAGGGGGACCCCAGATGATGTAGTTGCAGAATAGGCCCTCCACCCCCATGCAAGTCTGTGCAGAACCGCAGTTAGGACTCGCCTCTCAGGAAATGCTATCAAGGACCAGGGGAACCCTCAGGAGAGAATAAGAGGAATCATCACCATTCCTAGGGCCCTAAGGTAAGTACTCGCAACAGCAGTTTCGACAAAGGATAGCATGGGATCCGCAACAACCCGGTAAGTAGGCTGCTCTTCTCCATAGGTGCGGTTTGCAGAATTCGCCTCACTAGGACTTGAGCCCTCAGCCAACGAAAGCCACAGCAATGCAGAAACAGAAGTCCTCCCAGGGTCTTCCAGGGTATCTCCCTTCAAGCCAGGTGTGACAGATCCAAAAAAGAAAGATATAGTAACAGTATGAGGACAATTGCTCGGAGCACCTTCAAATGGCTGACTGATGAGCCAGCACAAAAACACACTTGCACAGACTCTCTGGAAATCCACAGCACCTCCCAACTGAGTAGAAAGATCCTGGCATTAAACTGCAGCATTCGGTGGTAAAACGGGCCCCAAATTGGAGGGCTCAACCCTGCAGAAGTGGGAAGCCACCTGGAGTCTCCAAGAAATATACCAGTTTGGGTTTTTGCTGTCCAAAACAGTCTAAGTCCCATCCACTGAAAGTATTGCCAAGTGAGGCCTTTAAAAACGGCGGGAAACCTCCTACAGTGGTTCGGCACACCTACCACCTCCAAGTTACAGAGACTAAACAGCAAGAGTAGGTTATGGGCAGAACCTAAATATCCCTGTGAGTAGGGCTTGGCCTCAAGCCAGTCAGCCAATCGCAAAAGGGGTGGGGGTCAGGTGGCAACCATACTGGTTGGTCACTTGGACGGCCACTCAACCAAAGCCACCTCCACAGGAAGTGGGAGGTCTAGTTCAGAGACCTCTACTAGCCTAAACCAGTTAGTGTCAGCCCACATGGTCAGAACAGCCATTTTAAGGCACGTTGTGGTAACCTAGACAAAGGAAAACCAGAGAAAGCAAAATGTGCAGGAGGAGGATATTAAAATCCCAATGGCTACAGAAAAGGTGCACTAGGCTATCAATGTAGTAAAATGGCTTGCACCATTGGTGAAGCCAAAAGTAAAGCACAGCCACCACCAACCTATACCATCGTCGTTAATAGTTTATTTCGGCAGATCATGCCATAAAAGCAAACGCCTACAATGGATAAGCAAAATACAATTAAAACCATTAAAATAGAATAAAATAAGTATACAATTGACCTCAATAAGTTATGCTATCACACAGCCTGTTAAATTCAACTATAAAAAACAGTACAGATCGATCATAAATACATCTTTCTAAAAATCTCAAAAGCTAAAAGGTTGTACAGGTTACACAATCTCTTCCCTAAAACCAAATTGCAGTGACACAATCATTCTAGGACAGAAATGGGGTACCTAAGAGACACCCCTGGTACTGCGTACCCTAGAGGCGACCCAATACCATATACCTTATGCAAGGTATAAAGGGAAATAATGGCAGGGAGTACTTCAGTAGAATTCTTTTTGGTCACCTAAAAGATATTAAAGAACTAAAAAAAAGACCAGAGGAAAAAGCAAAATGTTCTGGCCTACCACAGTGCACTACCTGAATGCCCTTTGGCAAGTGTTCTTTAGGTTCCTTAATCAGCTACTTACCAAAATTCCTTTCTGCTACAGCCGTCCGTGACATACACACAATGAAGTATGAAATTTTGCTGGTAAACGCAGGGCAGTTCAGTGAAAAGCTTACAATCTCCCAGGGGCACATTTTACTGGCTAGCACTCTTAGTGAGGTGTATGAAGAGGACCAAGTGGGGTAAAAGGTGAGTGAGCCATTCAGACAGACAAAAAATATGAGGGCTCATGTCAGAGCCTCTGTTAAATACATTCACAATAAACCACATTGTGGCTAGTTAATGATTTTCAGGAACCAGTGTTTACATGGAGCTATGTCAAAAATAGGAAAACTGCATTAATCAGAAATAACATTACCAACAGTAGGTAACTTACTTGTTTTATATCTCAATGCTTGTCCATTACCTTCTTACTGTTCTGGAATGGGGAAAGCCATAGGTGTGGTTTCTGCGACATTGTGCCAGAGTTGTTGCCATTGCAGAGCTTTGTTCAGTCTCATCAAAGTTCTGTCTGTGGGCATGAAAGATTTATTAAATGTTAATTCCTTTGTGTTTGGCTCATCCATCTTTGTTGTGCTTCGCTGTACAACACCACACACGCTCCTCTACCTACCTATCCCACTGGCTGTCCTCCTTCCTGGTACTGGACTCCTTCCAGATGCTACAGCCATATCTCCTTCCTTTGACGTATGCGCATATTTGCTGCACAGTGCTGTAACCATAAGATCCACTGTTCTAATTGCTGTATCCTTGTTCAAACCTTCCTTCACTTCGACAGGGAAAATGCCTAAATAGT
Organism: Ambystoma mexicanum; assembly: GCF_040938575.1. Taxonomy (NCBI): domain Eukaryota; kingdom Metazoa; phylum Chordata; class Amphibia; order Caudata; family Ambystomatidae; genus Ambystoma; species Ambystoma mexicanum. The sequence goes on along the minus strand of NC_090921.1, from coordinate 267,474,532 downwards.
GCAGTGATTTATCTGGTTTCTCTTCAATGGGCAAATGGGGCCCTCCTTCACTGTATAGGTCAAACATATCTCAATGGATTGGCACTTACCCTTGTTCTTGTGCAGTCACCCAGGAGGCTCCTGTAGGATCATTTGAGTTGAACAGCTCACAGAGCATCCACTATGTCTTGATGTTTTTACCTTTTCTCCAGTTGATGCCAATGTAGCCTGCTAACCTTCATTTTGTCTGAGACTTACACTTTCCACTCCGCCCCACCCCCCCCCTACTAACTCCCTCCTTCTACATTATACCTTTCCATGGTGTGGTAATGTTACCTGCCTCATGTTTGGTGCACTAATATTTTGTTCACTTCTGCTTTCAGTTCTGGGTCGAGCAATCCTGCTATCTGGAAGTTTAATAAAGGAGGAGACTCATAAGGTGAGTGCATGGGCTTGGGAGAGATGATGTTTTACAGTGTAAACACAAGGTTTGAGGTTTGACAAATTAATATGATGCACATGGATCACGCAGTTCACTGTTATGGGCTAGATAAAGAGAATCACACAACAGCAAGCCTGGTTTACAGAGAAACGACTACAATGTTAATCCTTGGCCAGAGGCATATGACACCAATGTAGAAATATATTAATTCAAAGCCTGGCCTGTGAGGCTGTAGATCAGGACAGAGCCACACTGGGTGTTTCCATAGATGCAGAGTGTTAAATACACTGATAGGCATCCAACATAAAAGGTGAAAAGGCTATAGATGGATATTAGGAACAAAGATTTATGGAAATTTCAGATTTGGTAGCCACAGGACAAATTGACATCCAATATTTTAAAGAGCTGCTGCCCATCTTTGAATAATGTTTAAGCGTTGTATATTTGTCAAGATGAATATACCCTATTGAGAACTTGTGGTGTCTACATCCTAAACAAATAACATTCAGGGAGAAAGTATTTTCATTAAAAAAAACAATGCAGACCTTTTTCATTGAATCTGTAACCACTTTTGTCTTGGCAATTTAATTTGATGGTTCTTGCTCTGTATTTGTATTTTTTAAATGTATGCATTATGAATGTTTATTAAGTATTCTAAAATCCAAGTATTGTTAAAAAATTGTGGGCAGATGGAGTATGGTCGTCTTAAGGAATTTTTGAGGAAGTCCCCTTGTCTAATTCTCACACCCCTTAGCACCTTCAATTCACTGGAATCTGCCAAGTTGAGTGTCCGTATGGAAAAATTGTCCGAATTAGGCCACTACAAAAAACCGAAACCCATTATACTTATGGGCTTAGGGAGTTGCTGGGGTGTCCGCCCTCCTTCCAGGACATTGGAAGCGGGGGACTCCAAACAAAAAAGAGGGGGAATAAAAGAAAAAGGGACCCTGCGGCGTCAGCTCTGACCAACATTATAGAGGTGGAAACTGAAGCTGCAGGGGCATAGCAGAAGTGTCAGCGTCAGCAGCTGGCGAAAAAGCTAGGTAGGGGAGGAGGGATTGATATAGGGCTACTGGCAGGACAGGGATTTGGGTTGGTTGACTGAAGGTAAAATAGATTAGCGGCAAAATCGACTGCGGTCAATTCTGCTGCAAATATATTGACCTCGATTAAACAACCCATATCAAATTTGATCTGTGTTCAAAACGGACAACTCGTGTTTACAAGCATATGTAGACCAGGGTGTGGATAATTTGAGCACACGCTTCACATGTACAGTCCAGGGTGCCCTTTCGTCGTCATGCATCAGTCTTTCACAAGTTTCTGCAAGTAAGAATTACCATAGGAATACAGTGCAATTGAATCCTTCCCATAGAGAGAAAGCAAACTACTCCAATCGTTACTGTTTTTTAAACTAACACAAAACCATAAATACTAAAATCAGGAAGCAAAGAACTGGTTTTAAATAGAAGTTCCCCGGCATTGGATCTTTCATAGAGTCACGTGCTGTTTGAATATTCCCTGTCTACAGGCTGGGAATCCTCAGTAACATTAAAGCAGTTTACCTTTACATTTTAAACTGCTTGTCACAGTAGTGCTCTATTAGTCATTTTGGGTCACATTGCCTCACAGTCAATAGACAGGCCTCATTTAGCTCCACCCTTGATTTTGTCTATATTCTTCATTTTATTTATCATCAAGATCTTAGTTTGGTACCAGATTGTTCCTTCCCTTGCTGGCCAGGAGTTCTGGTCCATTCCATCGCCTCCAGGGTTGCTATCCTGCTTCCTACCATCGAGGCCTTCAGAAGTCCCTTGACTGTGGCACCATGGCAGATACACAGAAGAAAAGCCTGTCAAAGGCCTGCTAAACTTGTCACCACAAAAATGTGTATGTCGAGTATCTTCACAAGGAATATCTGTATTGCCTGTATCTGGGCCATGACCTGAATACCTGTTCCCTTTTGGCAGTTGTTTTCCTCCAAGACTCATAAAGATTGCCACAGGAGCTTAGTCGCATGTTCCGACAATGGTGGCGGTGCCTCTGTCCGAAGTTATGCTTCTATAAGGCACAACAGACATCAGCATACTCTCTCATCAGAGGTTGAGGTCCCATGAGTATTCTTCTCGGGGGAAGAGAGTCAAAAAGGGACATAGTTGACATGCTCGGGCTGCTCCATCGTTGACTATTCCATTAGTGTCCTAGTCTGCGAATCCATCATCCGCGGTCACACCACTGATGGCAGCTTCTCCAAGTCATCCTAGTCGACGAAGCATTCGCTTGACAAAAACAATGCCCTTCCACGACATTGCATACTCGGTCCACGCCCTCCTCATCTATGACCTCATTGATGGCCCATGGGCAACCCAAGTATGCAAAATCGATGAACCACCACCTCCTTGATGACCAAGTCCACTTTGTCGATGGCCACTACTTGTTTACAACCGAGCCGATGACTACCTAGTCAACGACGGTCGACTTGTGTAAATCTCCATCTACTACCACTATGGCGTCCTTGTCTACTGCCAAGGCTTATGTCTCGCCGTTGACAGTCTCACGAGGAGTTGCACAGGCTCCAGATCCAGTCTGCGCTGTCTTTATTTCCTAGGCTGATTCGCACTCTTCTCACCAACAATATATTTGCCACCTGCAGTTCCTTGCCCAGCTATGCAGCCCCCACCCTGTGTTCATAGTCATTCGGAAACATATTCCAGTGCGAGTTCATTACTTTCACAACTGGCTCCTCTTCATTCTGAGCCTCCTCCAAGGCCTTTACAAAACCCTACTCCTTTAGGGTCTCGATGTATTCTGCATCTTGTCCACTTTACAGACTTCAGTCTCCGAACTGCAGCAACTGCTTCCTACTCAGTCTTTGCCTCTTCCTCAAGGTCGTTGTGCTTTCCCTGTGGAACAAGGCGTAGTTCAACCGCCATCATCCTCCGTACACCCCTCCCATGTTTCATTTCCTCCTCCACCAGCCAACCTCACAGGTACGGACATGGATGGCTCTCCTCACACCGATCCGGCTGATGACCTGGTGCCGTGAGCAGCAAGCCCAGGGATCTGCCTTCCAGGTACCCCCTCGCCTGATAAAATGTGGCTCTATTCGTGCCATAATGTCTCAGGCAGTGAAGTTATTTGATCTGCTTACTGAGGAACACAAAAAAGGTTTCCTTTATCAACCACAGAAATCCAAGAGAAAGTCTGTGGTGGCCATCCCATTCCTCAGACATTTGGGGGGACAGTCTTCTAGTGATGCACGCTCACTGCACCACCAAAAAAACTGTTTCAAGAAGAAGTTTAATTCTATTGTATTCTTTCCTCCCACAGATTCCTCAACTATGATATCCCTATCCCAGCACAGCCTGTTCTTTAGAAACATTGCAGCTGCCGCCACGGGACACAGCGCAGCACTGCGTCTGGTCTGTCCGCCTCAAGTGCCCCGCACCAGATATGTCACAGCCAGTTTCTATAGCGGCGCTGAGCCCTATTTCCTCAGTTCATTTTTTCCACACACTTCGCTAATCAGGAGCACACTCATCGACCGTATAAAATATTTCTAATGACGCCCTGCCTATTCCGTCAAAGGCCGGCACCGTGGACACTGTGGTTCTGTTGGAAAATGCCCTACTCCTTGGATGCCGAGGTCCAAACCAGATTGTTGGACATGCTAGTCAACGGCAACACCTTTTTTGAACCCAAGGTTGACTGTGCCCTCCAGTTCGGCTATGTCCATGGGGCTTGTTGTGCGACAGTCCTCTGCACAACCGCCATAACTGGCAGGGGATTTCACCCCTTCACCTTCATTGCCTCGAGAGGCCCTGGTCAATCTGCCCCGGGTAAGGCAGACGCTTCCCGAACGTTAGGGGAAGAGGTGCCCAGAGGGACCTCATGGCTACCTCTGTCTCTGCTGTTCCCCATGGTACCAAAACTCAGATGTGTTTTACCACACGTCTTCGATTGGGGAAGGCTGTCTGTGCTCATCACAGAATGGTCGGAGACCACATCCGACACGTGGGCGTTGCAGGTGATTCAACAGGGTTATTGCATCCCGTGACCCCCGGACCCTGGTCCCCTGGCTAACCCTTTGTCTCTGGACCCCATTCTGCGCTGCTGTGCTTCTTCTTACGCAATAACAAGTTGAAGTTGGCTACTCTAACCCAGATCCTGCAAGCCGTAGATCTACAGGACTGGTTGGTTTCCCAGTCCATGTACTGATTCATCTAAAGCACAGAAAGTACCTGAGGTTTGTAGTGGGCAAACCGTATTACCATTTCAAGGTCCTGCCGTTTAGTCTTTCAGTGCATCCAGGGTTTTCACCAAGCTGTATGTCTTCTCCTACCTGGACGACTTGCTCGTCTGAGCTCGCACCCCAGAGTGAGTGTCTGAACATCTACTCCGTACATGCATTCTATTACTTTTTTCAAAAAGTCTCAGATTCTGCCGTCTGTCTCCCCCGAGGATCGAGTGGCGAACATCTTTCGGATGCTCAATGTTCACCACATCCTTGCGGTGCCGGAGGCGAGGCTGCGCATGAGATGGCCTCAGTGGTTTCTCCTTTGCCAATGGTCGCACTTCCAGGGCCATTTGTCGGACCCTCTACATGTCTTCTACCAGTTGGCTGAGGATCTCGCGTGGTGAACCTTGCGAGGCAATTTACTGAGACACTCCTTGTTTCATGAACCGTTGCCCCAGATGATCGTGGTCATGGACCCATCTTGAGTTTCGAACACATCAACCTGCATTCTCTGGTCTCTTTCCTGCCCTCTGTGAAATGCAGGACTGTGCTGATTCTAACAGATAACACAGTGGCCTCAACAACAAACAAGGTGGCATGGGGTCCTTGCCTCTGTGCAGAGAAGCAATGAGACTTGGTTCTGGGCTCTGGAGAACTGTGTCCCTGACGGCGGCTCATCTAGCCAGACGAGAGAATTTCACAGCAGATGTCTTGAGCAGACAGTGTTTGGGCTCATTAACCAAACCTGGTGAAACACAAACAATGAGCACAGAACCAGAACTGATGAGCAGTGCATGCAAAATAATTGTGCAGATAAATCGTAAGCAATGCGCAGAGACAAGAACTGAAAATAATGTAGAATGTATTGAAAATATATCTAACATCCTTAAACCACCCTGGTTGTCTACCTCCTCGATGTGCCGCTCCCGTTATTTCCTGCAAAACTCACTTCAACTACATCACCTGCAGAGCTTTTACCCTGCAATTCAATTCCACAGTCCTCTCCAAAAATATCCACCAATCCGGATTCTTCATCCCTGACCTCTTATCATTCGCAGCCTCCACACCAACCACTCTATTCAGTTCCCAAATGGACCCATCATCCACTCCCAAAGAATTGGCCAGCAGTTCAAGGACCTTTTTTGGTTCTGAAAACATCGACCTTCCCATGGCCGTATATGTGCCCTTCCTGATCCGCACCGATGACCCTTCCACGACTTTGACACTCTGTCTGGTCATTTGCCCCACCCTGGCATCATAATTAATCTCATTTTTCCATTGCACCTCACTCATCCTTCTCCTCACCCTCTGTTTCACTGGCAGCCTTAGCCACTTTGTTGGCCCAGGCAATGTTGAGACCAGTGTTGGGCTCTCTTCCCCTCGTAATCCTAAAGAGTAACTCCTGCGGGACCCCATTGGGCAACACCCTCAAGTTCCACAGACATTTCTGAACCGCCTCCTTCACCTTTGTTGAAGCGTTCAACTAGACCATTTGACTGGGGTCTATACAATTATGTGAACTTCCACTTAAACCTTCTCTCCTCCGAATCTACCATTTCTGCACTCCTAAACTGCATATCATTATCACTCCACATCTCCAAAGGATAACCGTCTCTTGGACACCTGCTCCAGCAATCTGATCACTTCACCACTGGAGATCTGTTTAACTCCCTTCACCTCTGGCCACCTTAAAAAATGATCCACCAAAACGATCAAGAACCTACACTCCTTCACAAACATTTCATACAGTCCCAAAATTTCGATTGCCACACGTGACCATACCCCCTCATGCAACGGAGGCAGCGACAATTCTTGTTTGTGAGTCTTTAACGCCTTATCACAATTACGACACGCACTGCGCTCCTTCCACCATAACATCCATTGGCGGCCACCAGTACCTCTCCCTCCACTTCCTTTTGGTACTTGAGTGCACCTCATGAGCTTTATTCACTAGCTTTTCCCTAAAACACTTAGGCACCCCCAAGACTCTGCCCCTCCCACTCCCCCCCTGCAACACATCATCCTCCAACGTCATTTGATCATTGATCTCCCAGAACACCTTAAATTCATCAGTAACCACTTTCTTGTTCGGCCATCACTGCTTCGTCCACTGAGCCACGCTAATGAGGACCACGTCCCCTTCCAAGCCATGCTTCCTCTCCTCCATCGTTAACACTGCATATTATTCCACAAACACCTCTTCAATGAAGGCTACCATATTTTCCTTCTTTTCCTCCACTGCCACCACTTCACCTGTATCCTCCAATGGTTCCCTCAACAACAAATCGGGAACATGATTCATAACTCCATGTACATATGCCACACTGAAATCATATTCCTGAACCCTTAAGCATAATTTGGCAATCCTAGGTGTGGTCGTCCTCATTCCTTTTATAGAAAGGACCTCCACCAACGGCTTGTGATCAGTCCTGACCAGAAATCGCTTACCCCACACATACTTCCTAAAGTACTCAATTCCCCAGACACATGCCAGAAGGTCTCTCTCAATTACAGAATACCTGCTTTTGCACTCCGTTACCACCCTGATTGTCCTCTCCTCACTTCCAACGCCTTGAGAAAGTACTGCTCCTAACCCTTTCACGCTTGCATCCACAGTGATGATGCACTCTTCCTCTATCTTGTATTTCCCTCAAATTCAATTCTTATTACAAATTCCATCTTTTTTCACCTCCAAAACCTCCTGACACCTCACATCCCAATCAAATTCCACCCCCGTCTTTAACAATCCATGAATGGGTTCTGACAAAACTGCAAAGTTTTTAACAAATGTGTTGTAAATCTGCAAGACCTAAAAACGCCCTAACTTGATCCTTGTTTTTAGGTGCATGTGCTTCTCTCACTGCTCTCATGGCATCCAATTTGCGGGGGGTGATACCCCATCCCACTCACCACATGACCAAGATATTCTACCTCTTCCACTCTGAAGTAGCATTTACTTGGTTCAATCGCCATCCCTTTATCTCTTAATCTGCTTAAAACTTCATATAACCTCCTGTCATGCTCAAAAACATTCTTTCCCCTATACCAAAATGTCATCTTGATACACCAGTGTACCTTCAATTCCTTTAAGAATTTTGATCACCCCCTGCTGGAATACCGCCACTACGGACGCTATTCCGAATGGCATTCTGCGGATACAAAACTGACCAAAGGGTGTGATGAAGGTCGTCAAGGACTGGCAATCCTCTATTAGAGAAATCTGGTGATATGCTGCTGATGGGTCGAGGCTCGTAAACACTGCAGCATATCCCACACTGTTTAACATCATTGATCATGGGCAGTGGGAATGTGTCCACCAAAATGTTCTTAACGTCGCTGAGATCCACACACAATCTGATCTTTCTATTTTTCTTGCGTACCACCACAATGTGGCTGTTCCACTCCGCCGCCTCTACTCTCTTAATTATCCCCCCCATCAAGAAGTTTCTACAGTTCCACTTCCACCTCTCTGCTGATCGATATCAGAAATATGCCTTAGTTTGCAAAACACAGGCTTTGCTTCGGACTTCAAAACTATCCTATGAGCGAATCCTCGTAAACCTACCACCTTGCTGTTGAATACCTCAGGAAATCATTCTTCTTCACTGGCATCATTGTGTACAAACAACACAGATTCTTTGCTCCTGCGATCCAAGACTGCCTGGTCCTGCCTTCCTAATATGTCGACTCCTTTCTTTGCCACATAGACATTGATCACAGCTTCCCTTTATTCTCTACCATGGCCTGAAACATCCCTTTCATAGCAATCCTATAGCATATCTCTTGAGCATGCTTTTCCGACCTCTTGTAACCTCTCCCAACTGTCTTAAAATACATTCTTTTAAGCGGGCAACTATCCACCATTACTTTCATTTGGAAGCCATAAATCCTGGTCTTACAACTGGGACACTTCGTGTGAGAGTACTCTTCTCTACCCTCCTGCACAACCACCATGCGGTCCTCATCATCCGAACTCGCATCTTTTGAATGCATGACACTTTTTTCTTCCTGTGTCACGTGACCGCAAAATGCCCCTTTATACCATAATTCGAACACTTTTGATTAAGTGCAGAACATACATGGAGCTGGCAGGATGACCTTACCGACCTCAACTGTAACCTCTCCCCTTCTCACTATCTGAGGACACCAAAGACTTTTTCCTTTCCCCCTTGATTTCAGTCTTTTTTTGGTTTCTTCCTTCTTCGCACTATTCTTCTTGTTCCTCTTCGTAATCATTCACTTGACTCTGTTCTTTACGCCATTTTGATTGACTCTGCCACATTACTTCTTTTCTCTTATCGTGCGGGAACACACAACAGTGTGTTCCACCTTTTTGGCAATTGCTTCCTCAGGAGTGGGGTTGTCACAACCACAAATGCTCCTGAATTATTGGGTTATTAGTGTGACTAATAATTTGATCCTTTATCAATTCATCTGTCCTCATCCTAACGGTGAACTCCAATGTGCTCACCAATAACCTCGAACACTGACTCCTCCACCAAGTTATTTTCTTGCTTCCGAGTATAAAAATTATAGCGATTTATCACTATATTCGCCTTGGATGCAAAATATGTATCCAATCGGAGGAGCGTCTTCTGATATGTCTCCATGTCACCCCCTTCTTGAGCGTCAGATACTAGTGGTAATTCGTCATACTACTTCTGACCATCTTGGCCAAGGAAATGCAGTAGCAACATCTTTTTCCTAATCAATCATTCCTTCATACTCAATGACACGCAAGTAGTTGTTGCAGTATTGTTTCCCAGAGTCTGGGGCGCTCAAACTGGTTTCTTGTCAACAACTGTATCCCTTCACAGAGCTGATACAAGGACCCTCCTTTAACCCACGCACCATGGATACAAAAACCCACAACCCTAAAGGTCTCTTCAGCGGAGTCGTCGAAGCGCACAACGCCAACAGGGCCACCAGAAATTTCGTCTGCACCTTCCGAAACACGCGGTTCGGCGCCGTCCACACAACCGATTTCACGGCAAACGATTGCGCATCCCTCTGGAACGGGCGTTCACCCTTAAAAACATACTGTTGTCAGCTCACTGTGCAAAGATGCACAAGCACCTATGGCCTCGGTGGAGTCACTGACTGCGACTGCGCCTTCAGGCGCTTCGAGACCTTGGATTCAACCGTTGAAAATCTGCAAAAGCCTTGTGGATATAATTTCGGCAGCCACAGAGCACAAGGTCATCCTCTCTCGTCGAGAGGCGTATTCTGAAGCCCCCCAGCCTCTCTAAGGCCTTATTGGGAAAATCTCCCCCTTTTGGGCAACCTTTTCCACCTTGAGACCCGTCTGTCTCTTCCCTATGGACTAGAGAGAGTTTTGAACAATACATGGACAAAATGGCCCAGTCTATTGACTTTTCTGACAGTTACATTGCACCCAAAATACCCAGGGAAGAGGACTCCTGCCCCTTTCATCCCGTGCCCTTTCGTCCATACTGCATTAGCGTCCCTTCCTAGGGACGGCAGACAGAATCTATTTCACCAGAAAAAAACCTCCTTCCCCTTTAAATTTAGAGGTGCGCGTGGTGCAACGCTTTGAGCATGTGCTGCCCTGACTCCGCCCTCCGGCGCCACACCTCAGTCCTCTTTTCCACGTCACCGGGAACAGGCTGAATTCACCACCTCTCCTGGCTTTGGCTTCGGCCATGTAATTCCACGTGTGGATACTTCTGTCATTTTGTCTTTTTTTCATTCAGGTACTCGCTCTCCAGGCGTCACACTCCTCCCCAGCTCATGTAGACTTCAACAGGGTTCAACAGGTATCCATCCTGCAAAGGGCTCTTTCCTACTTCAGGCCTCCACGCCCTCTGCCTATGTTGCCTTGGCCCAGACTATGGCTGGCAAGCTTGTACCGCGTGCAATGCACTTAACTAAAAGTCTCTGAAGAACAGACTAGCCAAGTGGAGGGAGCGCTTCCAGAGGTCGCCTCCAGAGGACCTGAAGGACTTGGTCAAACATCGATCGAGGCTCAAGGTAGGACCTCTCTTTTCCAGAGCACACCGTAAGGGAGACTCCTTCCCAAGGACTCTCCCGAGCGAGAGGAACCTCTCGGGTTCTCATACCAGCACGAGTACCGAGGCTGATCCAGCTACACGCGGGGGGTAATTAGATCCTCCTGGTGACAGTGCTGAGGGACCAGAAGGTTCTTTTACCAGGTCTTCACCCGAGGGGCCACACCCTTGTACCGGCAATATGTCAGAGGGGGTGCCTATACGCAGCACTACCAGCAACTCCACAGAGGGCAAAACGCCTACTAGGTCTCGACCTGAGGTGCATGGTAGGCCTCATGATCCACACTCTAGAGTCCTGGATGATGCTGGGACCAGTGAGCCAAGCAACACGATGGCGGCACTTGGAAGTCAGCTCGACAAGATGGCCGACGCGCCAGAGGATAGGTGCAACTGTCTGATACCGCACCATGGAAGGAAACAGGGGGAGGAGCGAGTGTCAAGGTGGGACTGGTGTCAACCAGGTATGTGGCTGCGCAGGGCAGGTTCCCGCTGCGTCCGATAGGGCAGGCCATGCTACAGCGTCAGCAGCCGCTCTCTACCCCATCAATATCACCCCTCTGGCTTGTGGGGACAGGTTCTTTGAAAAGTTCCTCAGGATTATGAAATCTCCTCGTATGGGACTCATCCTCAGGGACGCCATCAGGGACGTTCTCCCTCCTATGGCTCCAGCGATGCAGGCTGCACTGCAGCCTCAGCTGCCTGCTCCGGTCACCCAGCCGATAGCGCAGGCTGTTCCTTGCCAGCCTCCGTTGCAGGCTCCGGTCTCCACATGCCAGCCGTCGGCTTGCAGCACCTCTCCAGCCGTGCCGGACCATCATGCCCCCCAGGTGGACATGGGTGAGGAAGAGGACCCTGACATACCGTAGTCAGCCAAGAGCTTCCACGGACATCTTGCAGGGCTGGCAGACTACTTGGGCCTTCCTCAACCTGAAGTTGAGCAACCAGCAGAGGGGGTGCTCGCTGAGGTCCTCACGCTACGCCCCTCGGCTAGAACTGGGATCCCGATGCAGGACGTTGTCGGCTTGGCTAAAAAGTGGTGGCTCAAACCCCACTCCGTCCAGCTGGTACAGGCAAATGAAGGGGGATACACTCTTGTTGTCGGCCCATCCTCAGCCACACTTTGGTGATTGCTGCAGCATCGCTCTTCTCCAAGCCTCAGTCGTCCTCTGCCTCCTCATCAGCGACACTGATGGGCAAGGAGGAGAAGATCTTGAAGGTGCATGGGAAGAAGCTTTATTCCAACACTTCACTGCATCTTGGTCAAGCTAACGCAGACGCCATGCTGGCAGCCGATACCCAGATGCTCTGACGGGAAATTGCAGACTTCCTCCCAGAGCTTCCGGCACAGAGCCAATCCCGATTCAAGGCGGGACTGGCAGAGTCCAAGATGGTGGCACAAGACATCATGGAGTCCAACGTGGCCCACATTGACACCTCTGGCCGGGCCATTTGCATTGCCACGGACATGAGGGCGACGGCCTGGCTCCGTGCTACGAAGTTTAACCCGGATATCCAGGAACACCTATTGGACCTGCCGTTCGAAGGGGGTGACCTATTTCACTCCTCCACGTATGAGGAGCTGGATAAAAAGAAAAACAGATCGATTTCTTTTTTTTTTTTTTTATTGGGTTTTCAACATTAACAATTCTCTCATTAAGGCAGAACAGAAAAAGGTTACATATGTGAGCGCAAGAGATAAATATTAGCAACACGCTTTTTCACATCACGTATTAACATCTGTAAATGGTGCTTACTACTAATAATGCTCAGACATTAAGCGGAACCTTTCTCGTTCCTCACGTATATAAACATCACTCTCCCCCCCGGGAATGAGTCGTGTCGCGTAGGGGTTGAGGTGTCATGGTAAGGCGCGTATCTTCAGGGGCTAGGATTTATGTAGTAAGATGCATTCAAGGGGTCGCCAATGGGGGGGGCATATTTTTGTCGCGTGAG